>NW_006399781.1:13812958-13838462 GCF_000299155.1 Elephantulus edwardii
AGGTCCTCCTCAGTTTCAGCAAGCAGGGTTGTGCATTATTCTTTTTTTATATAAACCAGAACAAATCATACCTCATTGTCATGGAGTTGGAAATGACTCATAGCTGACCTCCCATAGGGGTTTCAGTGACTGTAAATTGCAAGGGAGGAGATGGTCTATCTTTCTCTTTTGGAGCCACTGGACGATTTGAACTTGATAGAGGTTCTGCTTTTATGTTAGTAGCTCAATTCCTTACTAACTAGACCACCAGAACTCCATGTATATAAATATATATGTATTTCTTGCTCTTCAAGAACTTTGGAGACACCCCTGTTAGAAAATTGACTTGACGAAATTCATCTTTTGATTTCCTGACTGCAGATACCAAGAGCTTTGTGGAAACAAACAAGCTGAAACTGAACAATCTTAATCTCTTCTCCAACCATCATGAAGCTGCCAATTGTCCCAGTGGTGAGAATCTTTGTCTTTGTGATATTGAGCTTCAATCCATATTGAAGACTACAGTCCTTGACCTTCTGCAGCAAATGCCTCAGGTCCTCCTCAGTTTCAGCAAGCAAGGTTGTGTCATCTGCATAATTCAGGTTGTTGATGAGTCTTCCTCCAATCCTGATGCCACAGTCCTCCTCCTGAAAGGATCTGTTTTATATATAGATTGAAAAGGTGTGGAGATAGGATACATCTCTGATGCACTCTTTTCCCGATTTTGACCATGCAGTGTTTCTTTGCTCTGTTTTGACGACTGTTTCCTGGTCCAATTCTAACCTCAAGGCCTACCCTCCCTTTTTGTCTTCCTTATTACTGCTTCACCTTTGTTGCTACAAAAATGCAGATCTGACCCATTTCCTTTGTCTCTCTCCTTACCACTAAAATCAAGTTTGTGGTCAGGTATTGAAGAGCCTCTGTGGTCTGTCACTAATAAATGTCCCTAAGTATGCATTCCTTACCAATCCATGAACTCATCCTGGGTTTTGTTTTGTTTTTTCTTTCTCCATGCCTTTCTTCATGCTATGTACTCTCTCTCAAATGCCCTTACTCTTCTTATCTGCTGAACGTTTACTAATTTTCATATTTCAGGTCATCTGTTTCCTGTTCTATGAAGACTTGAAGAGAGTGGACATTGATATGGGAGGATGTGGCTGTTCACACACTCAGGGGTAAAATAGCTTCGACACAAAGGTACACACACAGGATTAAGCCAGAGATCAAGCTTACAAATAACAGATGGGCTGCAAATTTAGACCAGAGGCTCCAGAGACCCTCAGGTGGAACATCAGTATCAATCTAAGTGGGTTTGGAACTGTGTGAGTTCTTCCTAGCATCCTAGTTTATTTCTAGACAGAAGTATGAAAAGAACTCAGGACTTGGAGTCAGACCAATCTGAGTCAAGTTCTGGATCCACCCTTTAAAATCTATTGGAATTTAAGTATTAGCACTCTAGAAATGATAGAATAATTTAAGTCATGCATATGACTCCACCCATCATTTTATTAAGTAAGGCGGATGTACTCCAACAAACATGAAACAATACACTAAATTCTGCTGCTTACACAGAACAACATATATTGTACTTTACAGATAAATTAAAGGATTTGCAAGGGCAATTTGGACCATGAGTAATGCTTTTCTTATTCACTGTCCTTGAAATCCTAACCCCTGGGGGAAATGTTACTCTACTGCATTAGCCGTATGACTGTGAACAAGTCTCTCAATCTCTCTGGGCTTTGAATTTCTCATCCTTAAATGCTGTCAGGAGGAATGTGGCAGATTATCTTCTCCAATGATGGTTGCAACAACATTTACCATCCACGTGCTATTAATTCTTATCATACAGGGATGTTCCTATCCCTGGAATATAGAAGGACTTTGGATTCTTTTAACATCAGCAGAGTTCTGCAGAAGGAATAGGATGTGACTTCCAAAGTAGGTCGCACAAGATGACCCAAAATACACCATTATTTTTCTGAAACACTTACTTTTGGTACCCTGACCATCATGAAAGGAGTTTGATTACGATTATGAGGTCACCATGCTTTGGGCTGGGAGCAAGCATGTGTAGATGTCCCCTTCCCAGGTGGCAGGTAAGATATCAGAAGATGTCTCCAGATGCTTCTAATCCAGAGCTGCTGAAGGCCTCAGGCTCTTTCGTCTTCCTAGCTGAGGCCCTAAACATCATAAAGCAAAGCTAAGCTACCTGTCCATGACCTTCTTGAATTTCTAGCCTGTAGAATACATGCTTTATAAAATTGTTCCTTTGTGCCTCAGAGTTGAAACTGACTCACAACTGACCCTCCGGCAGGTTTTCAGAAACAGTAATCACACAGAATCCCATTCTCATCCTCCCATTGAGCAGCTGGTAGCCTCCAACCACGTGCCTCTGGGATTGCAGCACAGCTTCTTGCCACTAGACCACCAAAACAGCAATAGGAACTTAATTAAGGATTTTTCTGAGGAATGAACAATATAATGTACACAAAGTCTCAGACACAAAGAAGGAGGTCTTCGAATGGTTGTTGTATCGTTATGGCAGCAGATGCCTGACCTAGCAACCGTGCACCAGCCACTTCATTTTTATGACCATAAGGTTTGTTGTGAGGATCATGTAGGATGGTGAAAGTGCTTTGGAACTTATTCTAATTTTGCAATTAAAAGGACTATTATGTTATATTTTGTCCGTTTACCAAAGTAAAACCATCAATACCGGCGTACAAGGAAAGCACCCCTATAAACCTTAAGTGGCAAATGGTGTCTCAAAGTCCAAAACCAAAAAAACCCACACAACCAACCAAAATCAACCAAACTTTAACCCTCCACTCATCTGATAACATTTATTAAGCAAATAATGCAAGCAGAAAATTACTTTGAGTTTGCTGAATACACTCAAATTCTCTTTGCTATTGCATCAGATTCAATTTACAGCTGACTCTCTAGTAGATTTTCTGAGCTTGAAAATTGGACAGGAGAAGATTCTCAATCTTCCTCGGTTGGAGTCACTGCTGGATCTGAACCACCAGAATTGTGTCACCTTTGGAATAGCACCACAACATCCTGTGGACTCATCAGTGGAGCTTCAACCTGCTCTTAGCTAAGCTCTTTTTTGCATGCATGATCTCATTCAGTTCTCCTATAGATGCTAGAAGATGGGTCACATGTCATTGCATTTAAGATGAGGAAACAAACACTTGAGGAGGTCATCCTGTCCAAGGTGACATAGAAGAGAGAAGCCAGTGATTGCCAGTCAAGAGACGGTCCACCATGCTGCTACTTGTAGCATGGTTTTTCTTTTTGCCAGAAGAATCACTAGTCTACTCAGTTATTGAAAATATCCCTATCTGAGAATTGTACATTGGATAATAATGTTCTTGTTCAATTTATATCCTTCTTAAATGTCATGGGGGAAAATTGTAAGGTTGTATTTATGTAGGATTTGCAAAATTTGTTTTTCTTTTCTTTTCTTTTCTTCATTGACTTTTCCAGCAACCTTGTGCAAAGGCAACTTGTTATATCCAAGGTCTCATAGCTAAGAAGAGGCAGAATTGAACTTTATTCTGTTGTCAGTTTGAGATAGATAGATAGATAGATAGATAGATAGATAGATAGATAGATATAGTTGTTTTGCATAGTCTAGTCAGAACCAATTCATAGCTGATCCTTCAATGGTTTTGTATATGCAATAAAACACATAGGAGGAGGTTGCCTATCTTTTTTCAGTGGAGCAGCCAGTGGATTTACACTGTGTATCAGACAAATTCTTATGACTAATCCACCAGAACTCCCTTGTGATAATATATGAGTGTACATGTATGTATATAATGTTGTTGTGAGTACCACTGAGTTGGACCCCACCCATAGCTGGCCCTCCAGAGAGTTCAGAGGCTCTTAATAACATCAGAGAAGAGAGTGTGTGTGTGTGTGTGTGTGTGTGTGTGTGTGTGTGTGTGTGTCTATGTCTGTGTCTGTGTGTATCCATCCTCATTACTGGACCAAAAAATAACATAACAATGCTGTTGTTGTTATGTGCCGTCGATTCGCTTGTGACTCATAGCGACCCTATGTACAACAGCCCTAAACTCTGCTCTCTCCTGTGCCAATTGCACTGTCCCTGACACACCCATCCCGATTACCCCAGTCACTGAATCAATCCACCTCATAGAGGGCCTTCCCCTCCTGTGCTGTCCCTCCGCCCTCCCAAGCATGATGTCCCTCTCCAAGGACTGTTCCCTCCATGCATGGCCAAATATTTTGTCAAAGATCTGTTTAAAATGCTGGAGAGTGAGAACATCAATTAAAGGACTAATGTGTGCCTGATCCAAACTATGGTATTTTCAACTGTCCTTATGAATTTGAATGTTGAAAAATGAAAAGAAGATTGAAGAATAACTGATGTTCATTAATTGTGCTGGTGAAAAATACGGAATAGACCATGGACTGTCAAAAGAACAAACAAGTCTGTCTAGGAGGAAGTGGAGTCAAGTTGCTCCTTAGAGGAAAGGATAGTGACACTTCAAACATGGTGGAGGTCATAAAGATGACCCAGATCTGTAGTTCACAGGGTAGCTGTGAGTCAGTGTGGACTCCAAGGCACCTTACAACAACAATGCGCGCGCGCACACACACACACACACACAAACCTGTGTATGTACAATCAAGAAAGGTGTGCATCAGGAATGTATCCTGTCTCCATACCTTTTCAATCTATATACAGAACAGATCATTCAGGAGTCTGGACTTTATGAGAAGGAGTGTGGCATCAGTATTGGAGGAAAACTCATCAACAACCTGTGTTATGCAGATAACACAATCTTGCTTGCTGAAACTGAGGAGGACACGAGGTGTTTGCTAAAGAAAGTCAAGGACTGTAATCTTCAATGTGGATTGAAGCTCAATATCAAGAAAACAAAGATTCTCACCACTGGACCAATTGGCAGCTTCATGATAGACAGAGAAGAGACTGAAATTGTTGATAACTTCAACTTGCTTGGTTCCACAGTCAACACTCTTGGCACCAGCAGTCATGAAATCAAGACAAATTGCATTGGGAAAGTCTGCTGTCAGGGACCTCTCTAGAGTACTGAAGAGCAATCATGTCAGTCTAGAGACTAAGGTGTACCTGTATAGGCAATGGTCTTCATAGTTACTTACTATGCATCCAAAAGGAGATAGAAGAATGATCAATGACTTTGAGTTGTGGTGCAGGAGAAGAGTGTTAAACATAACATGGATGGCCAGGAGAACAAACGGGTCCATCCTGGAGAGGGTAAAACCAGGCTGCTCTGTTGAAGCAAGGATTATGAAGCTCCATCTCAAATACTTTGGGCAGAAGGGACAAATCCTTGGAGAGGGGCATCATACTCATACTTGGAAGAGTGCAGGGACAGTATAGAAAAGGAAGACCCAGGATGAGATAGATTGACTCAATGACTGGAGAAATGGGATTAGTTGTGTTGGAGATGATGAGATTGGCTCAGGATAGGGCAGGGTTCAGAGCTATTGTAAATAGGGTCACTATCAGTCATAGGTGTCTTGATGGCACACAACAACAACAAAAACATCTATATTATATATTAAAGTATTCCACTTAGTGTAAGAGAAAAGCTCTTCTGCAAATGATAGGCATTCTGTCCCATATTGCTTATGACAATACTTAGAACAGGAGAAAACATTATCAAGATTTCTCATTGTCCTCAGGATGTCTTACCAGACATAATGGCTTTATTCCATGATTCACTGTATATTGTGACAGAATATACATATACTCTGGGAGGAAATGTAAAGAAATTAATTTTTAAAATATCATCTAGATTACTTCAGTGACTTTTTAATTGATCTTTTGTCAGTTCAGATTAGGTCTTATAAGTATCAATTGCTTATAGAAATCATTTTTTAGCAAAAATAATTTTAACTTCCTTAAGTTCAACTTGAAAAAGAGTTTAGTGAAAATTGCATAATATCCCAGAAATCCACCTGATGTTTTTGTCGTGGTTGTCAGGCATTGCTGAGTCAACCACAATGCATATCAACCAAATGAACAATAGATCTGAATCTTGTCCTGCCCTGCAATTCATCAGGCTCCTCCACATTCAAGATCATTGTTGCAGTCACTGTGTCAATGTATCTCCTTGAGAGTCTGTCCCTCTTTCACTGATTCTTTCTTTCCCAGCATACTGTCTTTTCCCAAGGATTGATTCATCCTGAAAACGTACCCAAAGTATGTGAGATGAGATGCTACCATATTTGCCTCTAAGAAACAGCCTGGGTGTACTTCCTGTAAGACAGATTTGTTTGTTCTTTTGGCAGACAGGTATATTCAAGACTCTTTGCCAAAACCAGAATTCAAAGATATCAATTATTCCTCAGTTTTCTGTATTTACTGTCCAACTTTCAGATGCATAAAAAGAATTGAAAATATCATGACTTGGATTAGGCACAATTTTGTCCTTAAACTGACACTCCCACTCTTCTACACTTTAAAGAAGTTCTTTACAGTAACATGATTAATGTAGCAAGTCTTTGGATTTCTTGACCGCTGCTACCATGGGTTTTTATTTTGGAGCCAAAGTGGAGGCCAGGGCTTCTAGGGCTGGTGGAGAGGGGTAGCCAGCCAGAGTGCAGGCAGCTGTGGCCATTGTGATAGGTGACAAGGGGAAAGTCTGTGACACCAATGGCTAAATACCCTCCCTACAAATAGTCCCCTTACTGCTGGGACAGCTGCTGAAGAAACAACTTTCCTAGAGAGTGTGAGTCTGGCCATTAGGGTTTGGACCCGCAAGGAGACTGGGGGGGGGCGGGACCACCTAACCTAAGCACCCCATTTGGACCCCTTTGGTTGTGCCTTCCCTTTGGACTATATCCCTAATTTCCACTGCCTGGATTCTACTCAAGCTCATCAGTCTCCCATTCTCTCTTCTCTCGGTGAGCACACTCCCTTGAGCTCCCTAGAAAGACTGAGAGACTGGAACAGGCATGACCCTAAAGGGAAATGAACCCAGAGCACAGCTGAAAGGCACAGACAGTGGCCTGGGGACCTCCAACCAGTTAGAATTCCATCACTTCAGGCTAGGGCGAGGTAACTCATGGTTGCTGTGATGCTGAAGACTGACAGTGATGTGCCAATCGTGGTAATGGACACCCATGGTGGACAGTGTTGGCTGGAGCTTCCTGACTAAATCAAGCCTGGAAGCAGGAGCGGCATCCACTTCCGAAATGGTTTGCCTCCGGAAACTCTATGTACAAACAGTGCTCAGGCTGTTCGTTTGTTCATAGGGTCGCTATGAGTCGTCTACGACTCGACGGCATCAAACAACAACAACAACAAATAAAATGAGATTATTGATAGCCTCATTCTTCATCTATCATGATGCTACCTATTGGTCTAATAGAGAGGATTTTTGTTTTCTTGATGTTGATATGTAATACACATTAATGTCTTTGATCTTCACTTACTTTTCCAGTAAGGGCTTTATATCTTCTTCATATTCTGGAGCAAGGCGGCGTCATTTGTACAATCCTGATGTCACACTCTTCTTCATAGTCCATCTTCCTTGCTTCAGGCTTTATTTCCCTCATGTAATACGGATAGGGTGGCTCAAAGATTCCACTCAGCTGTAAAATTCTAAGATTGTATGTGAAAAAGTCTAAGAATATTTAAAACTCCTCTTTAAGGTCACTAGATCATGAGAAGCTGAACTATAGGATGAAGAAAAATATGACATCAAGAATGAAGGCTCATCAATAGACTGCATAAGTATACAGATGACACGACACTGCTTGAAGAAAGTGAAGAGGACTTGAGGTATTTACAGCAGGAGATCAAAGATTACAGCCTTCATTAGGGATTATATCTCAACATGAAGAAAAAAAAACCAAAAAAACCAAAAAACAACCACACAACCAACCTCATCCCTAGACCAACAGGCAAATTTGACAGAAAAAAAGCTTGAAGTTATCAATTATTTCATTTTATTTGGATCCACAAACACCTACAGGGACAGGAGACAAGAAATCACAAGATTTATTGCATTGGCCAAATCTACTGTAAAGGATCTCTCCAACATGTTAAAGAGTAATGATGTCATTCTGAAGACTAATGAGTACCTGATCCAAGTCACAGTATTTTCAGTTGTTCTGTATGCATGTGAAATTTGGACAATGAAGAAGGAAGACCAAAGAAGATGTGGTGCCTTTGAAATGTGATGTTGAGACAGAACAGTGAATATCTCATAGACTGCCAAAAGAATAAGCCATTCTGCTTTGGAGGAAGTACACTCTGGGTGCTGCTTAGAGACAAGGATGGTGAAGCTTCGTTTCACATTCTTTGGCCATGTGTCAAGAGGGGCCAGTCCTTAGGCAAATATACCATGTTGGGAAAAAATAAAAGGTCAGTAAAAGAGAGGAAGATTTAAAAAAAATAATAAATTGGATTGGCATAGTGACTGTCACAATAAGCTCCAGCATATCAGAGATGGTTAGGATGGTGCAGGATAGGGCACGGTGCAGATCTGTTGTTCATACGGTTGCTATGAGTCATGGTCTACTGGACGGCGCCTAACAACATCAGATCAAATGGCTGAAATGTTTGATTTGAAGTCTTCTTACTTGGAGGATGAACTTGGAGCCGTTAAACACGTCCCACAGATTCCTTTTCCAAGGCTTCTTAATCTAAGTAAAGCCCAGTAAGTTTGAAAATATTTTTATTAGCTATCTTGAATCATTGCGGAAAATGAATGAAAGAAAGCTGAGACATTATCTGCTAATAACAAAGTTCTCAGAACCGGGCCTTCAGAGCCCAAATTTAGAGCACATGGTAGCAATTCATTCCCTGCTTTCTTGTTTTGTGTGGGCTGTTTAGAATATTAGCAGAGGACAACACCCCTTCAGCAGCCAAGTTAGAAGAGGATTAATAGTAAGACTCAGAGCCTGCAGGAATTTATAAATGTCACCCTGACATTGATGGGGAAAGTTGCTCGTTCTCCAACCCTTAGCAATTAAAAGCTCATCCCTGAGAAAAACGGGATAAATTGTGTATACTGCACTGAAACAGATGAGGGAGAGAATAATTTAAAAGCGATGTATGATAGGGTATTATGGTTACCACAAGAGTCCACAATTAAGGTTGCATAGTGGAATGTACTTGGGGCGGTGGGAGGGGTGCGGGGCGATTGTGTACCAGGGAGGGAGTGTTTCTTTTACTTTTCAAAGAGAGGAGTGAACTGGGCGGAGGGAGGGAAGGGCTGGCTGGCGAAAGAAGTGCAGCAATGAATGAATGGAAATAAAAATCTCTGTAAATGTTCATTAAAATTATTAAAATAAAAAAGATTAAATTGTTAAAAAAAAAAAAAGGCAGCTCATCCCTGGAGAAGCCAGAGTGGTGGGGCTATGTTTGGAGTTTTGTTTTGTTTTTTCTTACATCCGCAGACAATCCCTTAACCCTGGTAACTGCTCAGTTGGGAATATATATTTACCTTGGATATGGGAAGCAGAAAGAACAGTTTTAGTCTTAAATGCCATGGTAGCCCATGTTTTAGTCTTTTCTGTATGTCTTCCTTTGACTCAGCTCCTTCTTTGTAAATGATCATCCCAAAAGAATCAGTGAGTAACAAAAAGAGAAATATATAAGTGTATTTATCACAGTCATATTTGAATTTTTTTTAATTGTAAAGCGATATAAATGTGAATGGGAGATTAGCTAAATTATGACAATGGCTTTCAGAGTTGGAGATGACATGACCCACTGTAACCAGAGAAAATTATGTAAGGGTTTAACATTTTCTTTCTCTAAATAAATATCCTAGTAACCACTAACAAATGATCAGCAACACAAGATAAAAAAAAAAGCAACATTTACCTAGGAATAAAACTTAGTAGGCATGAAGGGAGAGGAAACAAGAACCATAACGAAGAAGTGGGAAGAGTAATGACGTGATTTGAGGATGGTAATTGATGTCCTAAAACAAAATGTGTGAATGATTGAATGGAAAACAAATTTGCTCTGTAAGCTTGAATACAAATCCCAATTTTTAAAAAGTAAAAAGAAAGCATCTTCTGTTACAGTTGAATCCACATCCTATAAACAAAGGTCAAGTCCAGAGCAAATCATCAGGTCGCAGCAATTAACACTAGCTCTCAGAATAAAACATCTTCTCTTCATCTACTTGGTTTCTGGTCAACACATGCTCATCCATCTAGCTTCAGCGTCTAGATTCAAATGGTGGTGGAGAGACTGGCATCGCTGTGGACAGATGGTGGCAAGGCGTGACATGAGGCTTTTTGCATTTGTGCTGGTCAGAGTTAAAGGATATTGCTGTTCTTGTCTTTGATGATGGAAGGAAAAGGTCTTTGCTGAATTGAAACTGAAGCCTGGACTCACTGAGAAGTCATGTCTTGGAAGTGTTGGGCTAAAATCTGGAATTATTTTGGGTGATATTGTGATATTCTTTGCCTCCCCCATTGTCCAACTTACTTCCCTAATAAACCTCACTGTGGGTACTATATTTTTTTAAAGAAAATGTAAAAAGGATGACGTAGAAGAATGCCAACAACTCATTCATTCTTTCATTCATTCGCTCAGAACTGCTGTTAAGTCAGAAGTGACTCATAGCCGACTCTTCAGCTGTTGTAAGGAGGCTTTGCATCACAAAGGAAGAGACTGACTATCTTTCTCATGGAGCTTTAGGTGGATTAAATCTGCCTAAGAGCCACCACCTTTGGGTTGCCAATGTGACTCTTTACAGACTGTTGTTTTTTGCCATTAAGTAGGAACCAACTCATAGCTGACCCTCCAGTGGGTTTTTGTTATTGATGTTGTTATGTGTGGTCAAATTGCCTGTGACTCATAGTGACCCTAAGTACAACAGCTCTGAAACCTGCTTTATCCTGAGCCAACCTTATTGTCTCTGACACATCTACCCCATTCCTCCAGTCACTGAATTAATCCCTCCACTTTCCCAAGTATGCTCTCTCCAAGGACTAGTTCCTCCTTGTAACATGCCCAAAATATGTCAGACAGAGCTTCAGAATCCTTGCCTCCAAGGAGCAGCCTAGCTTCACTCTCTCAAGGATAAACCTGTTTGTTCTCTTAGCAGTCCATGGTATATTCAATACTCCAGCACCACAGCTCAAAGGCATCAATTCTTTTTCTTTCATCTCTAGTCATTGTCCAGTTTTCTGATGCACAGCATATAATTACAGAGACTATGGCCTGGATCAGGCACACCATGGTCTCCAGATTGACATTGCTGCTCTTCAGTACTCTGGAGATGTCCCTGACAGCAGACTTTCCCAATGCAATTTGTCTTTTTATTTCCTGGGTGCTGATTCCAAGAGTGTTTATTGTGGAGCCAAGCAGACTAAAGTTGTCGACAATCTCAATCTTTTCACCGTCTATTATGATGCTCCCAATCAGCGCAGTGGTGAGAATCTTTGTTTTCTTGGTATTGAGCTCCAAGCAATGTATGTCTTCCTTCAATGCTAATGCCACATTCTTAATACAGAGGCAAGACTCCCAGAGTTGCAATACTTAAGGATGTTTTGGGCAGAATATGAAATGATCCAGGAAGCATTAAAAGTAGATGGAAGGAGTATACAGAGGCATTGTACCAAAAATATTGGCTGACCCAGAAGAATTTCCTGAAACAACATATGAGCAAGAGCTTGTGGTGATTAAAGAAGAAGTTCAAGTTGCTCTGAAGGAACTGACAAATATCTAGGGCCCAGGAATTGATGGCATACCAACTGACATATTTCAACAAACAGATGCTGCCCTGAATGCATTCACCAAGTTGTGTCAAGAAATCTGGAGGGCAACCACCTGGACAACTGACTGATTGGAAGAGATTCATATTTATTCCTATTTCAAAAAAAGGTGATCCAACAGAGTGTGGAAATTATCAAACAATATCACTATTCACTGTCCAGCTCTCAGATGCATAGCAAGTGATTGAAAAGATCATGGTGTAAATTAGGCACACCTGATTCCTCATTGCCGCTCAAAAATTTAGAGAGGCTGCTGACTGCAGAATTTTCTAGTGTAATATGTCTCATAATCTCCTGACTGCTGGTACCAAAGGTGTTTATTGTGGATCTAAGTAAAATGAGCTCGTTGACAGTTTCCATCTTTTCTTCCCCTGTCATGATCCTGAATATCAGTTCAGTGGTGAGAAATTTTGTTCTCTTGATGTTGACATGCAATCCATATTGAAGGCTGCATTCTTTGATCTTCTGCAGTAAGTGCCTCAAGTCCTCATTTTCAGTAGGCAAGGTTGTGTCAGCTGCATAACATAGATTACTAAGGAATTTTCCTCTGATCCTGATGCCACATTCCTCTTTACATAGTCTGGCTTCTCAAGTAATTTGCTCAGCACTAAGATTGAATAGATATGGAGAAAGGAGAAACCTGGACACACACCCTTTTAACTTGTAAACCATGTAGTGTTCCTTTGGCTTGTTCTCACAACCTCTTAGTCTAGGTATAGGTTTTGCCCGAGTACAGTTAAGTACTCTGGGGTTCCCATTTAGCTCAATGTTAACCATGGTTTGTTATTATCCACACAGTCAAATGCCTTTGCATAATCAATAAAGCGCAAAGAGACATTCTCCTGGTATATTTTACTTTCAGTTGAAATCTATCTGACATCAGCAATGATCTTTCTGGTGCCATGACCTCTTCTAAATCCAGCATGTATATGTATTTGTAGAGACAGAACAATTAAAAAAATGTGGTGAAAATGTTTATACTTGGATAATACAGGAGAAAGAAAGCTATATGGAATTTATTATGGCATTTTTGCAGTTCTTGTGTAAACCTGCAATTATGTTAAAATAAAAAAATAAGGTATATCTATTCATTTTTTTCTGGAATGAAGGGAGTTATGCTATTAAGTGAACAGATACTGACAGATTTTTTTTGTTTTGGTTTTTGTTGGTTTATGTTTTTGGTGTGGACTTGTTACATAACACCAAGTGGTGCACACCATCCAACTAGCTCTGTGTCTTTTTTAAAAAAAAGTTTATTTAAAAAATTATTTTCTAAGCAGTATGTGTAGAAATGGAACATTTGAGAATATCTCACTCAATTTGTAGATCCTTGACACAATGAACAAAGTGTGTAAAGGTTGCGCCTCGTGGCCAGCACCTGCTCTGCCTTCCCACCCAAGGGCTCTCATAGGAACGGCCCCAGAGTGTCTGGTGTCTGTCTCAGGTAGGAAAGGACTTGCTCATAGCAGCCCATTCACAAAAGGAACTGCAGCTATCTCACATCACAGAGCAAGGACTCACCTGAAGCAGGGCCACTGCTGGGTGAGAGCCAATGAAATGGAATGCATGCATTCAGTGGGATCCCAGAAAGCCAGGAATGAGTAGATGAGTCGATATGTTTACTTCCTGTGCATAGATCTGTAATTTACTGATGACAGTACCACGTTTCTTCTTCCTACACCTTACGACTCCTCAGAGCTCTAGTGGCCTAGTGCATAAAAGTTACGCTGCCAACTCAAAAGCAGATAGATCTAATCCACCAACTGCTCTATAAGAGAAAGATGCAAAACCTCCTTCTGTGTCATTTAAAACCTCTAAAAACTCACTGAAGGGTACTTATAAGTCAATTCGAATTCAGGAAATATATAACAATAATATAATGCTGCATAACAGTTCAGATTAGTCTGCCTGAAACATTTTCTGACCCTTATCTACAGATAAAACAGTCTCCTAAATCCTCTATGTAAGGCCTTACACAACCATTTTCTCTTACCAATCTCACTTTGAACCTCCTTTTCTCCCAGGCCATTCTCCCCTTGAACCTCCTTTCCAACCAGGCTAATTTCTTTATGGTCCCTTGAACATGACATGCACTCTTATGCCTCCAGGCCATTATTGGGTTTTGCTTGTGCATGGGTTGCTCTTGTGTCATCTTTTTTTCTCTCTTATAAATACCTACTAATCCATCTTCAGAATAGCAGAACATCTTGAACTCATTAACATGTTGTTGTTGTTGGCATTATGTACCTTTGAGTTGGAACTGACTCATAGATTACCCTCCAGCACGTTTTCAGAGTCTGTAAATCACACTGGAGGAGATTGCCTTTTTCCCATAGAGCAGCTGGTGGCTTCAGACTGCATGCCTTTGAGTGGGAAGCACAACTCTTTACCACTAAGTCACCATAGAGACCTCAGTAGCATGTTAAAGCCAAGGAGATTTAATGTATTAGAATCAAGATTCATATCCAAAACTAGTAATTTGTGGACTTCTTTGTATTATAGTTGTGAATTTATGGACTCCAATAAATAAATTTTTAAATAGTACAGTATAATCAATACGAATACAGATATGTTCTGGTGATGATAACAGTTGTTCCAAGTGTTGTTAGTGGAATGAGATTAAAAAAGATCAGCCTTTCCTACATGATGGCCCTAATTGTTCTATTCAGAATCCTGAGAAAGGTAAATTCAAATCTCAATTTCTTTCAGTCCTTTGTCTTTTCTCCTGTAAATGATCCAGAAATAGAGAGATAATATGTTAAGAGATGGATATTTTAGAAGCAAATGGGAACAGACGTTTTGTACATAGGGAAGTATTTCCAACAGAAGAAAAGTAGTTTGTTCAAAGTGCCGTCGTGATAGCATTTGGTTTGTAAGCTCCTGAAAGATTAGCTTTGTCTTGTTCAATCAATATTGAATGACTAAACAGAAGCTGAGCTGGATCTAGAACATAAGTCTCCCTTCCCCAACAGGCTTGTGGCCTCTCCAAGAGATTTGTTCATTTTCTGCTCTTGCCTCAGAGAGTGTGTGTGTGTGTGTGTGTGTGTGTGTGTGTGTGTATGTGTGTGTGTGTGTGTGTGTGTGCACATGTATGTATATATATATGTGTTTGTGTGTGTGTGTGTGAGTCTATTGCCATTTTCTTCGTAAGCAAGGGCTATTTTTATTTATCTGTATGTGATCTTCTACATATTTAAAAAGCAATTATGACACCTTTGAGTTGCCTCATTTCCCTGCTAAATTCTGTTACTCTTTCTGAATCAAGATTTATTTTTGTCTATATGATTAAGGCTGAATAAACCACCATTGCTTGGACAAAAACACAAGTGGGGATATGGTGAAAGAAGTTGGGATTGGTAAAGATTGGTGGTGAATGATATCTATTGTTCTAATTGATTACTTGAGATTATTTTTTTTCTTGATTATTTCTTCATTTCTTACCTAAGAGTACAAAAGGCTTTGTAATCTGTGATTTTGAGAAGGTTGACTGATTAGCATTGCATAAAACATCTCTACTAAAAACTATGATGAGATTATAAACGCTGATAACAGGAATCTTGATCTTAATGCCTGGCTTAAAGGATGACCAATAAAATAAAGGGCTTCTGTACGACAGGGTGAACAGCAAGCAAATATGCAGGGAAATTAACTCCGACTTCACACTGACAATATAATCCAGCAATTTGGACAATTTAGCAAATGAGTGATCACTTCTAAAGAAAATTCAAATTACCATTTAATTTTATGGAACCTCTCCTCTAGTGAAGCTGCTGAATATAATTTTAAAATATTCTTCAACTAATAAATATATTGGTATACTTAATTTCTTTAAAATGTTCAGCCATCATTCAGTAAACACTAGGGTAGGTGTAGCCCAATATAAGATGTCAGGGATGTGAAGTTGAGTATAAAATACTTTCTGTGTTCAAAAAGCTCACTCTTCCCTCCATGGGCCAAAATAGCGATATGAATACATGCCTCCAAGTACAATGTATAGTAGAGAAACAATGTGACAATATGCTATGAATTAGTAGAGAAAAAGAAACTTCTAATGACATTTAATATGGTAATAGAACCCAACCTCAGAAATAATGTTTCAGGCACATTTATATAATTATATACTCTTTTTATGTAATTTAATCACACAGGCAGATTTATTAACCATTATCATGATCATTATAGGTGGGCTGTTGTTATGTGCCGTCAAGTCAGA
The DNA here is from genome assembly GCF_000299155.1 of Elephantulus edwardii. Classification (NCBI taxonomy): domain Eukaryota; kingdom Metazoa; phylum Chordata; class Mammalia; order Macroscelidea; family Macroscelididae; genus Elephantulus; species Elephantulus edwardii. The sequence goes on from NW_006399781.1 coordinate 13,828,920, forward strand.
ACTGACTCACAGCTGACCCTCCAGTGGGTTTCCAGAGACGAAGAGATTGCTCATCTTTCTCCCTTAGAGCACCTGGTGGATGTGAGCTGACTATCTTTAGGTCGGAAGTAGCAACTTCTTATCTGCTAGGCCATTACCACTCCCTTTGTCATGCCATTAAAGCCTAGATTTCTCTTTTTTAAAACCATTGTGTAACTTCAATGAACATATTTTCCATACTTAGCAAAGGACTTTTAGGTTTATTGTTTTTTAATAGACTTTTTAAAAAAAGTAATATGGAAAATACATTGTTAAGCAACATAAACCAAGCAAATATCTAAACCACATTGTCTTAGTCAATTTGTTTGACACAGTCTACAGGTGCCTCTTATACTTCCCTTTGTCTTATTGTCCCTGATATCATTGCAAGGGACTATAGTTTATGGTCTTATTTCTGTCTCAAGTTGTTGCATTCAGAATCACTTACACATGATACACATATTACAACTTAACTGTTAGTAGTTGATAAATGACACAGCCCTTTCCCAGGTGAGATTAACTGTCTATGGTTATAAGGTTGAAGATGGCTTCACAGCCAAGAGAGTTAACAGACTAAGCATCATGTTTAACCTGACTTCTGAGATTCCAAGATAAGGTCTGTCTACATAGTGCATTGGTTGTTAAGGATAAGAAAGTACTACATAATAAAACTTACTTATTCATTGTGTTTTGAAAGCTGATTGACTATATGTCACTTTTAGCAGGACTACAAAGGTTAATAGAGCAACGACATTCCCCTAAAGAAATTTCATTCATGCCGGGAAGATAGGACTCAAATACCATGAGTCGTCTTCCCCATTATCCTTCTTTTTTTTTTTTTTTGCATTTTATCCCCACAAAACAAAGTATCCACTGCTACTCAATAAGGCTTTCTGAGCTTTCCTTTCCCTTTTTGTTTAAAAAACTTTATACTGGTTTACTTACAAAGTTCATAAAGTTCGTATACAATGTTTTTCATGCTGGATCTTTTCTCTTTACTTTACCCATCCCTCCCTAGATTTTTGTCTCTACTTTTGTCCATAAAATTTCCTCTACTTGGCTTCTTCTTGCCTCTCATCCTCATGAATTAATTTATTCCTTAAAACTAAGCTGAAAGCAAAATTCTCCATGAAGAATTTCCTGAGACTCTCAAAAATAACAGTAGTCTTTCTTCCTATTTAAAACTCTCATTCTATTGGCTTTTAAGTTTACTTTGTATTGGAGTTATGTAAAACTATAGTGGTATGGTGGTAAGAGTTGCACTGCCAACCAAAAGGCATGTGGTTTGGATCCACCAGCTACTCCAAGGGAGAAAAATGGGCAATCTCCTCCTGTGCAATTTACTGCCTCTAAAAATGCACTGGAGTGTCAACTATGAGTCAGTTCTGTCTCAACAGTATATATCATCAACAACATAGTCATGCTTGAGCTTCCTAGCAGACACTGAAAATAAGCAAGCAAGCAAACAAACAAACAAAACACCCAACAAACTCAAACACACTACTGGCAAGTCTGTTCCAATTCATAGAGACTCTTCATTGAGTCCCAAGGCTTTAAATCTTAATAAAAGGAGACAGCCCATCTTTCTAGCAGCTGGTAGATTTGAACCTCTAGACAAGTTCAGCCTTTAGTTTAGTAGAACAACTTGCTACAGACTATGCCACCAGGTATAGGCTCCTAAAATCAGATATAAAAAAGCTGAACCATGATCTTCAAAATATAATCAAATGAAATAACATTTGGATATTAATTAGTATCTAGTTATCATCCAGTTAATTCCGAGTCATGGCAACCCTGTGGTGTCAAGGCAGAACTGTTCTCCACAGGATTTTCAATGGTTTATGTTTTGAAAGTAGATCACCAGCTTTTTCTGCAAGTGGCTTTGTGTACTCAACCAACTAACCTTTCAATTAGTACCTAAGTGTGCTACTATTTGCAGAACTGCAGTATTTCATATTTGGATGTAATGTGGCTAATTTCCATAGCAATGGTTGCCTCTTGATCCCATATCCTTTTCTACGTATGACAGTTGAGATGTGATCCTACTGCCACCATGGTTATAGACCTCAGTAGATGGAAGCCAAAAACACAGGACAACATCATGTTCTTCTATTTCTTTGATCATATTTTCTTAATACTCCTTGTTTAAAAACATTCCCAGATTTCTTGGGGTAAAGATTATCCTTCTAATTTCTAAATAAGACTCTTCAAAAATTATAAAGATTGAACAATCCTCTGTTATGGAATGTTGGAGCTGGGAGGTATATTAGGGATCTTATAGTTCAAGCAACTTGTCTTAACTGTGGGGAAACTCAGGAGAGCATGAGGTTTGTCCAAGGTCACAAAGTGATTCAAGGATCATGTCTGACCTAGAACATAGGCCTCTTGGCCATGAACGCAATGATACAGGTCAAGTTACCATATTTGGTGCTGCCCTTGCCCAACAACACCCTGTTGCAAGGGTCTGCCTAAAATGACCTGGCCCATTATAAACACATTTCAACAGTCCAGACACTTTGCTTGAGTATGACATTTCCCAGCCCTGCACAAAAGTACTCTGTAAAGAGAAAACTAGCTGAACACAATGAATCACTAGATGTTTCAAAGGAAGTATCCGGTGGCCAACATGATTAAGCCCAATGCCAACAACCACAGATGACAGAGTTATAGAGTCATCTTTAGAGTTATAGAGTCTTGAGGTTGGGAGGAACCTTTGAGACTACCCAGACAAAAAAAGCAATACTGTATCATGAGGTAGTTTTGCCTTCTAAAAATGACCTGGTTACTTATCTGCCATGCAACTTGGATCAGTTGCATGGAGCCAATTCCATCCCATAACAACCCTCTGGGAGTATAGTAGAACTGTTCCATAGGGTTTTCAAGGTTGTGACCTTTCAGAGGCAAATCAGTAGACATTTGTTTGGAAATGCCTCAGGGTGAATTTGAATCATCAACCTTTCGGTTAATAGTAAAGCACGTAACTATTTGTGTCACTCAGAAAGTCCATGTAACACAGGGCTATTCATTCTCCCTCTTAGTCCTCAGTTCTAAGACTACAAAAATAAACAGAATTAAGTTGAACCAAAAGCTACTTTTCAAATCTATTCTATGAAGCTTTTGCTTCATAGTTCGATAGGTGAGGAAACAGAAGCCTAGAGAGGGTCAGTGACTTTACAGAAGTCACACAGTCAATTAGTGACAGAGTGAAGACCAGAGTCCAGGCCAGCATTCCATCTACTGCCCCATGTGGAGGAGAGTCACGTGGCTAGAATCATCTCTTCCAAGTTACCCTGTGGCCTTATAGCAAATTGTGCAATTATTGTCCCAAAGCTATTGCAACTGACCTCTTCTCTATCCCCTTTGGACTGCTGGCAGCCAACAGAGGGCTGCAGGAGAGGGTCTGAGCAATATCTGTCTTGGAAGTGGAGCATGGGTCAACTGGTTCTTTCTTCCATCTTTTGAAGTGAAACTAGCAAAACTCCTTAACTTTCAGGCCAAGAATCTAGACAGCAAGCTTCCTCCAGCCTCTGCTCATGCTGAGTCCCAGCACCACTGTCCTGGAGCATGAAACACCTTCCTCAGCGGGGAGCAGGGGATCTCCTGTCATAGTCTTTTCAGAATGAAGACAGCTGAGGAGACAGTACCTGAACAAGAAAGGATGACTCAGGAGAAGTACTTGCACCCAGCATGATTCAGAGAGCTACTTTCTCTGTGACTCTAAAACACTGAGGATCCCATTTAGATAAGGGGTAAGATGTGGGCAGAAGAGAAAAGCAAGGCACTTTAAATATGGTGTTGTAATTGTTGTTATGGACTGTCAAGTTGGAACCAACCCATAGCTGACCCTCCAGCAGGTTTTGAAGAGGCAATAAATGGCATGGAAGGAGATTACGCATCCTTTCCCCTGCAGAGAAGCTGGAAATTTGAACCATGTGCCTTTAGGACTGTCGTGCAGGTTCTTCCTGTGAGAGCATTTGTCTTACTACCTCCTTGGCAAGACAGCCAAAAAAGTAGTGAAAAAAGTAATTGAAGAGATCAGTCTTGAATTTCAAGGTGTTGTTATCACAAAATTTTATGTAGAGTTTCTTATCTTAAGGACATGTGTAAGCCAGATCTTACATTTTACCCTTGAGGGAGTATAGAACTCTAAAGTAAAAAAGAAGCTTTAGCAATAACCTGATTCTGGTGTGATTTGTCCAGTAAGCTCTGGCGGCCTAGTCTGTAGGGCATTGAGCTGTTAACCCAAAGGCGGTGACCAGTGGCTCATGGGAGAAAGATGGGCAAACTCCTGCTTTGTGCTTTACAGCTTCCTGAAAACCCAGTGAGGGTCATCTATGGGTTAGTTGGCTCTGACATGGCAGCAATGAGTTGAGTTTTGAGAGATGTAACTTGCCAGAGAAGAGCAATAGCAGAGAAAGTTAGATATAGATTACTTGTTACCCTGGTCTCTAACCCTATAATTGGAGAACATGCTTAAATTGAGATAGTAAGGGTCTCTAGAGAGAGAAAATGACTATCGCTAAGCCATTCTTTTAATACATTTCAGATAATCAGAAGTTCAAGGTCAGAGGATAACTTAAGGTCATCCAAAATTGGCCAGATTGGACTCAGGCTCTCGAGAGAATTCTGTCCTCTTGGCAGTGAGCAACACTGAGGAGCGCCAAGCCAGGCCTGTGATTTGGATGCGGCCCCAGGTTCCAGCCCCTCTGAAGTTGGATTCCAATTTGCACAAGCAGTGAACGGGTCCACAGCTGGAAATAAGGTTGCAATGAGAGACCTCGAGATCTTAGTCACGATTTAATTCAATCATCTTACTTAACACATGTAGAAATCAAAAGCTAGGTTGGAGGATAGTAGAAAGAAGGCTTGAACAAAGTCCTTTGGCCATCGAGGAAGCAGTATGGTAGAAAGAGATAGCTTGATGTGATAACTGAGTTACAGATCTGGGCTATACGACTTCATATCTGAGAGACCCCAAGGAAGTCACTTGACATTCCTAAGCATCACTGTCATAATCTATAAAAGGTAGGCATAGCAATGACATTGGCTAAATCCCATAATTATTACAATAATTAAATGATTGAAAATTCTAAAAAAAAATAAATAAAAAAAAGAAAATTCTAAAAGTGATTGGCAAACAAGAAAGACTAACTACACTTTAACTGGTGTAAATATCAAATTATGCTAAAACTCAAACTAGTAACCACCACAGTTCATGTTTTCTGAGTGTCTACCAGGTGCCAAGGATTTCACTTACTCCTTTAATGACCGGAACAATCCCAGGAAGACTTTCAATCAACAATCATATGCTTGGAACAGGGTTTAAATGTAGTCACACACAGAGCAGGATCTAAACATGATCCTTCACACCTGCTTCGATGCTACAATCTAGAACACAGGGCCTGGGTTCCATCATCAGACCACACTCGGTGCTCTGGTCTACTTCCTGGATTCCCTTAAAATGAGCAGACAGCTGTTCCTTGTTAAGGACGGAGCATCCTTCCTCAAGTCTATTTGCCCCAGTATGCAGAATGATTGTTGTTGTAGCTATTAGGAGGCAGTTATTTGGGCCCATAGTGACTCTAGAGGACAGAGTAAGGACTGACCCATACTCACTCTTAGATTGCCAGGCCTTTTACTGTCTCTCAGAGCCTCTTGTGGGTTCCAGTTCTGACCTTTTGTTTACTATGGTATTTTGCAAAGTAAATTCACTGGTAAAAATATTTTTATATATGCACAAACATATGTGTACACACAATAAAAAGGAATGTGACCAAAAAAAGTTGACATTTACTTTTATTTAACTACTTTACTGAGGGATGAGTGGCAATGGGTCTTTAATTTATAACCCAGATCCATTACTTGGAGCTGAGGCAGGGAAGATCAGGTTGTTCTAAGATGATTAAGCCATCCGGAAAAGCTGAGGTTTTTTTAAAATGTTTTCAAAGAAAAAGTTGTATTTGTAAAATATTGTAATCTATCAATTTTTAAGAGTTCTTTCTGCATGCCTCTACACACATCTTTTATATTGGACTTTCACCAACCTGGTCGCTCTATCTGCCCAGTTATAATTTTAGGCCTTCCCTCATCAGCCAATTTTAATATGCCCTCATCTCATCCAACTGCCAGTTAAACATGAGAAGGTTGAAAATGAGAAGGTGGTGTTAGTCTTCTTCACTCTCTCTTCAAAAGGCAACTTGTTTCTCTATTACAAACTGTGTTTTACATTCAACATATTTGGTACAGAAATGACTGCCTCTTCTTCCATGGTTTAAGGGCTCTACTTTTGGTGAAATCCATATATTTTCCATGGGATAATTTTTTTAACGTAAGCACACCCATATTTCCTGCTGCATTATTAAAATAACAAAGAGATGGGAGCAACCCAAATGCAGACCAACAAACGAATAGATAGAAATCCATGGTACATTCACACAATAGAATATTACACAGCATTGAAAAACAACGAACTCATAAAACATTATACAACATGGGTGAACCCAGAAGACACCATGCTGAGTGAAATATTCAAGTCACAAAAGGACAAATACTGCACAATACTGCTATTATAAAACAGGACTGACATCGAGGTTTAGGAAGAGAATAGGCAAAGAGTGGATAGATAATGAACACTGCATTGGAAGATGAAGGGAAGAACTGTAAGAGAAATATATGATTAGGCCTTATATATGACAAAAATCCAGAACAAGAGGGGTGTTGCAAAGTCAACTGGGGGAGGGGGAAGATAAGAGGAAGGTAGGGGGCACTTGCTGGCAATTAAAAGGATGATCCAAGACCGGGCTTTGGTTTCTTCTATTGCATATAAGGTCACCATGAATCGGGGATGACTAGATGACAGCTAACAGCAGCACCAATTTTTCTTCTGACAACATTGGACCCTCCTCCATAACTGACTGCATTTTTCAAAGATGGGTGTAACCATCTCTCCCATTCCATGTGCTTTCTAGGCACTTACATGTAGACTCTTCATGTAGAAAGATGGATTTGAGTTGTCTTCCCTTTGCATCTTAGCGGTGTGACTTACTTGTGACCATTTCGATATAGTCTAAGTGATGTTGTCTGACTTTTGACACTATGTTGTAAGAAATGATGATGTAGTATCCCCCTCTAGACCACTTACACCGGGATCTCCAAGCTTGCAAGGAAGCAGTCTGACCACCCTGATGCTGTTAGGCTGTGAAGAATCCTGAAGTAGGCTGGTCAGAAAGGTCATATGAAGGAGTTTTTAGATGCTTGGTCAACAGCCAATCACCAGCAGCTACTCTATACCTTTCTCTGAATTCTTTCAGCTCCAGGCACTATCTGTAAGTGCCTGAGAGTCCTTGAGCCGGAAAAGCCAAGTCTGTTGTTCTTGTGTTCCGTTGAGTTGGAGCAGACTCATAGCTGACCCTCCGGTGGGTTTTCAGAGGCTGTAAATTGCATGGAGGAGATAATCCATTCTTCTCCCACAGGACAGCTGGTGAATTCAGAGCCTAGTCTACAGCTTAAGCTACTAAATTTTGGGGTGAGTTGCTATCAGCAATAGTAACTGTACCATGCCCCATCTCCATATGGCCACTGAACCTGCTCATAGCAGCACAGACACATGCTGAGGTATCAAGTTTGAGAGGAAAGCCCTCAGCCATGCTCCTTTCCCTCTGCTTGTTAACACTAATGCCGCCTGGCTTTGCCACTTACTGGCTGAAAGCCTTTAAGAAGGTTGCAACATTTCAGGAACAGCTTCCCCATCTATAAAAGGAAAATAAGAACCACTGTCTACTAGGACAAACTGTGAGGGATCTACAGATGCTTATTATTATTACATTGGATGACACTCCATATTTCTTTAAAGATCTTCACATAAACTATCTCATTATAATCTTTGCAAAACCCTTCTGAGGCAGCAGGGAAGGTGTCATCAACCCTCTTTGCCAGTTGAGGAAGATAACAGCTGAGAGCTTAGACTGAACAGCTTAAGTAGGTCCAAGGAGTATCAGATGCAACTAGTACCAGACACCAGACTTCCTGCCTTCTGGAGACTGGCCCTAATCTGTACTACGTGATTAAGCAGAATGGCTCATAAATTGTGTTAGCCTCTTACTCACTCCTTTCCGGTCTTTTTCTGAGCCTGCCCTCCCTTTACCTTTTGCTTTCCTAATCCATTCCATTTTCTACTCTCCTCACTTGGTCTATAACCTCCTCAACGTTACATGTGGTCTATTCCTTTCAAATGATCATGGGATGCCCTCTCTTGGAAATGGGCATTGGACTGTTCAAAAATCTTCCATAAATAATCAAGAGTTCATATTTCAAATAGTCAAAGGCAGAACTCATTTAGTAAGCCCCTGTACCAAGCTAATATAGTGGAATTTTAACCAACCCCATCCATCTTCTGGAAAGGAAAACTCTAAGCCTGGAATGTTGTGGAGTCCCTGTCTTGTCTTCAGTTACACTGTGACATTCTGTTTGAAACTGGATTTTACCTCCTGCATTGTGATTTCAAATCTAGTAAGTGATTTCCTCCATGCATTGGGCATAGGGAAGATTCTGTCTACACAATTCATCACTTACAATGGTTGCAGTTCAGCATAAAGTCAAGGCTGTGTAAAACCCGGAATTCTGGGTATGCTGAGGTCTCCATCTTTCCCATGAGAGATTAATGGGTTTTTATCCTAGATTTTACACAGCGTAAGTACTAAATCCAGAGGTCACAGAGGTTTCTGGAAGCCTCAACTCAATTCATTGCTGTTGCATCTGAACTGACTCGAGAAGTTGCTGGACCTTCAGTGGGGTTTCAAAGGCTGCAAATAACACCTGAGAAGACTGTTCATGATTCTCCCTTGGAGCAGCCGTGGATTTGAACTGTCTGCCTTTGGACTGAGAGTACAACTCCTTCTCGGTCACCAGAGCTCCCTCTTGAAGGCCCACTCATTCCCATTGGGTTAGCAAGGACTTTGAGAAGTTAAGAGGTAGTTTTAAAGGAGGTCAATACAATTATTAAGTGAACATAAATATTAGAAGCTGAAGGGGTGCTTGGTCAGGCCATGTTCTCAGTGCAATTGGTTCCTCTCAATTTCCCTTTTTGTAAAAAGGACTAAACTCAAAATAGTTTGGAAAGCTAGTTTTATCACTTTCTACTGTGATCTTCAGGAAAGTGCCTAATCTTTTTATCTCCCATCGTTTATCATCTGTAAAACAAGGATAATGTTAGCCATGTAAAAAGGTGGTTACAATGTATCATCAGATCAGAATGGACCCAGAGCTGACCCTGAAGGGGGTTTTCAGAGCATGTAAATTGCACAGGAGGAGATTGTCCATCCTTCAAGGAGCTGCTGATGGGTTCATACTTTTTTTTATTATTATTAAATTTTATTAGTTTCAATAAACATTCACAGGGATTCTGGGCTTTCACTCCTTCATTGCCGCACCATTCTCTCCATCCTCCTCCCCAGTTTGTTCTTCTTCCCCGCCATCCGAATGTCTGTTTTAATTGTCCAATTGCCACAGTGCTTGTCAAAGTCAGTT
>NW_006399781.1:13843438-13958478 GCF_000299155.1 Elephantulus edwardii
TCTATATGGTGTTCGCTGAGCTTCCTGAATATATATTCTCTCATTCTTCATTATGTCTGGGAAGTTTTCCTCTAGTAATTCTTCCACAACTCTTTCAGTGCCTTTACTTGCTTCTTCCGTTTCTGGGATTCCAATGATGCGCATGTTATTTTTCTTGATGTTGTCCCACATTATTCTTAGTTTTTCTTCTTTTTGAGTTCACAGTCCAACTCCTTATCCACTACGCAAACAGACCTCAAAAAAAAGGTTCTAGTGAGAATGAAATTAGATAATACTATGGGAAAGTATAGTATAACATGAGAATTAAGTGGTTTAAAAAGTGTTATTTCCCTTTTGCCAACTCTTGCTTTCTAATCTCTGCTCCTCTGAGCAAATTTTCTGGACTATTGATTAATTCTTTCTGAGCCTCATGAAAGCATTGAAGGTTAGTGAGGTCATGGTGCATAAACTAGTCTCAGGGATTATTAGATGAGCTTTAGACAAGCTAAAATTTTAATAATGAGAAAGAGAACTAACTACCCATAACTAGGAGTAGTTGCCTATCTTGAGTGGCAAGACTCAGAAGCACAGTTTAGCAGTAAAGCACGACTCCTCTGCTCTTAGCAGTCTTGTGACTAAAAAAAAGTTTTAAAAGCCTCTGGTTGACACATGACCCTGTTACTGAATAGTAATGAGTCATTCATATTTGTTGTTGTTGTTTTAAAAGGAGAAAGGCAAATGAAATTTGCCACACCTTCCCAGCCCTAAATGGGTGATATTACTGAAAATTATGTAATGTCCCCACAGCATCTGAGGTTTATATTTTTAGGACTATAACAACAGCACAAGTTCATGGATCATCAAGGTGTCCACAGTGAAATTGTCGAGGAACATTGTCCTTAAAAACTTTTATTTCCCTTTGTCACATCAGGATGTTTGTCACTTGTCAAACAAGTATGTTGAGTCAAAGAGGGATGAAGAAGAAAAATCATATGCATCTAAAATAATGGTAATAATGACATTTCTACTGGTGGAGCATTCTACAGTGGCAAAGAACTTCCATTGCTATCATTTTTGTTGTCTCCCACATACCCTGAAAAATTTACAATGAAAGAAATGTTGTCTCCAAACAATAAATAAGAATATAAAAAGTCCAGTATTTCAGAGGACTGTAAACTGGGTTTCCAGATCTTGAAGGTCCCAGAGAAGGATCCAGAAGATTCACGGTTCGAAGCTGGTTAGTGGATTAGTTATAAATCCCCAGTAATGCATAAGTCATATGTAATCAGAAAGGACAGTCTCATACTCACACATTAAAGAAAGGGAACCAAGTAGAGCAAAGCTGAAGGACAGCCCATCAGACTGTCCTGTATGTTGGGAAGAATAAACCAAAGTGCTTAACTAAGAATAGAAACCTTAAGACAGAGGTGATATGCTCTTGTCATTGTTGTTAGGTGCTATCGAGTCAAATACAATTCATAGTGACCCTGTAAACATCAGATCTAAACTCTGTCCTATCCTTTGCGGTCCTCATCAGCTCTGACATACTTGAGCCCATTTCTGCAGTCACCATGTCAGTCCATCTTGGTGAAGGTTTCCTGGTTTTTGCTGACCCTCCACCTTTCTGTGATGTCCTTTTCCGAGAGATAGCCTCTCGTAGCAACAGGCACAAGGTATGTGAAGTTTTGCCATACTTGTCTCCCAGGAGTACTGTGGCTGCACTTTTCCCAAGATGTATCTGCTTGTTCTTTTAGCAGTTCACGAGATATTCAGTACTCTTCTTCAACACCAGAACTCAAAGACATTGATGTTTCTTCTGTCATCTTTATTCAATGTCCAGCTTTCAGGGGCAGAGCAAGTGATTAGAAAGGTCAAAGCCCGAGTCAGGTACACCTTAGTGTTTAAACTGACATCATTGCTCCTCAGTAATTTGGAGAAGTCCTTGACAACAGACTTACTCAATGTAATAACATCTCCTGGTCTCCTGACTGTTAGAACCAAGGTTGCTTATTATGAATCCAAGTAAAATGAATTAATTGGAAATTTCTATCTTTTCTTCATCTATCATGATGTTAGTTATTGGTCCAGTGATGAAGATACTTGAGATGCAATCTTCTTGATTTTGAGATGCAGCCCGTATTGAAGGCTGTAATCTTTGACCTTCTGCAGCAAGTACTTCAAGTTCTCCTCATTTTCAGTAAGCAAGGTTTTGTCATATCCATAACACAAGTTGTTGATGAGTCTTCCTCTTATCCTGATGCCACACTTCTTTTTCATAGAGTTTAGCTTCTCAAATTATTTGTTCAGTGTGTAGATTGAGTAGATATGGATAAAGAATACAGCCCTGGTGCCCAGTGTTCCTGATTTTAAATTGTGCCATGTTCTCTTGATATGTGTGGACAACAGCTTCTTGGGCTGGAGATAGGCTTGATATGGAAACCTGGAGGAAGGTTCTATCATGAAGGTGATGTAAGGGTAGCAATTTATTGCTAAAAAACTGTGAACTTGGTGGTGTAAAACAACACAGGTGTGTTCTCTCATGCTTCTGGAAGTCAGAAGTATGAAATCACTTTGAGGGCTGTTAGTGGACCTTTGCTTGTGGTTTCTCTGCATTTTACAGGATCTAGAGACCATCTTTAAAGGAATTCTTGGGTAGCACAAGCAGTTAAGCTCTCAACTTCTAGTTAACATTTCATCAGTTGGAACCTGTTCAGAAATACTTTGAAAGACATGTCTGCCTGAGAAGCTTCGAGAAGGTCACAGTTGTGACGACTCTGTGGAGCAGTTTTGCTCTGACAGACAGAGGGCCATCGTGAGTATGTATACATCATGAATAATACAAACACATTACACACCAGTTATCTGTACTCTCTGGCTTTCAGCCCCTTTCTCCCTCTTCTTCCTTCATCCCACAGCCCCTCACTACCTCCTGCTGGAAGCCCTTTAGGTGCACCCCTGTGATTATATCAAGCCCACCTGGATAATACAGGATCATTTCCCCAAGGCAAAAATCTATAATTGAATCACATCTGGAAAAGCCTTTTTACAATAAAAACGTAGCATTCACAATTTCCAGAAGTTAGATGTGCACATTTGGGGGCGGGGGGGGGGGGAAGAGTGTTGCCTTTATTCAATTTACCACAGGTGATAAAGTGCCAGGTGGGGTGGGGTGGATTGTGGCAACCTGTAATTTTTTTTTTAACTGTAAATGCATAACTTGCATGTCTGTGTTTGGCCGTCTGCAGGCCACATTGGTGCAGACACCTGACACGCAGAGGTCAGAATAGAACCCGCACCTTCTGACTCTGAGCCCAGTACTCTTTCAGGCATGTCATATTCACCGTCTCAAAACTATATTTACACTCGTTTTTGCAAATAGCCCATTCTTGTACACATTATAATTAGTATTTGCATAATGCTTGAGAGTTTATTATTTACATGAAGTCATTTAAATCTCTACAATAGCCTCTCAGACAGTTATTATTATCACATTTTTACATATGAAGAAGCTAGGGCTCAGAAGGGTGAAGTGGTTTGTCTAGGGTCATCCAGCTGGTAAGGGCAAGACTAGAATGCAAATTTCAGAAGTTCCTCTACCTTCAGGTCTACATAATGCTTATACACTTAGATTCATGTTACTAGAGGTGGTAGTTTTTCCTTTGGGATTACTCTGAAGGAACTTGCGATCTTCAGTGAACTTTTGAGAGAAAACGAGCTAATAAATGTGAAAGTGCTCTGTAGCAGTATGACTCACTTCAGCAGAAAGTTGTTGATGCCATTGTTATTATTGTTATTATTATCATCATTACTGTCATCTTCATTAAGCATGTTGGAGATGGAGAGAATGCCGATGGGACCATATCTCTGCTTGCTGTGTCCTCCATGGCCTGGGGACAGTGTCACAATAACACACCTCAGAGTTCTGTGGTTTCTTGGCCATCAGGCAGATGGTACTGGTGGGAATTAGGATCGCAAAGTATCTAATGAGCTCATGTTTTCAGATAAACATGTTATCTTCCTGCTTGGCGAAACAGTAGTTTCCAGTCAAATCAGTACGTGCACATGTGTGTGATGCGTAAGTGTATGTGTGTGTATGTGTGGATTGTATGTGTGTGTGTGCATGTACTAAAACCAGAAATGTAGCAATATTTTGTACATTTTACTATTGCTTTTACCCAATTTTCTTCTGTATTTTTTTATGAGACTATTTGGTTGGATGCTCAGCTTTAGAACAATATCTGACAGACAAGCAGTTTACTGAAAGGAGCAGATGAGATATACTTACCGCTTACAGAAGTAACCAATGGATTCAGTGTTGCCCCTCCCCCCAATAAATGTGTCTTGACCTTTCCCTTTCTTTTTCTGCTCCATCAGCATCTCCTTGCACTCCCATCTACCCCACCAAGCACCTCCCTCTCCCCAGCCAACCCTTGATATGATGCTCAGGCCTTGTGTATTGCACTGCTGCTGGTCTCTCATGTTTCTCCCTGTCTCAACTTTAGGAAGCTTTAAGTCCAAATCCCATGTATCAGCTTTGTTGTTGTTAAGTGCCGTCGAGCAGTAGCCGACTCATAGCAACCCTATAAATGAAAAACCTGAACACTAGTATAACTGTCATCTTTTCTCTGAGTTCATAGAGATTCTGGAGGCAAGTTATTTTGGAAATGGATGCCACTCCTGCTTGCAACCCTGTTTTAATTGGGGAGCTCCACCAAACACTGTCCAACATGGGTAACCATTATCACATTTGACACATCAGTGTCACAGTGGTTGTACCAGCTTTTGAAAGGGTCTTTTGTCTGCAGCAGTAGTGGAGAAAGGTTGCAATATGCAGATGACTCAACCTTGCTTTCTAAAACTGAGGAGGACCTGAAGTGCTTGCTGCAGAAAGTCAAGGACTATAGTCTTCAATATGAATTGAAGCTCAACATAAGAAGATAAAGATTCACACCATTCGGCTAATTGGCAGCACCATGATAGATGAAGAAAAGACTGAGGTTGTTAAGAATTATAGCCTGCTCAGCTCCACAATCAACACTCTTGGCACCAGCAGTCAGAAATCAAAAGATGAATTGTAGCCTCTCTGAAGTACTGAGAAGCAACAGCGTCAGTCTAGAGACAAGAGAGTAAGGGGCTCCTTGATTCAGGCCATGGTCTTCACCATTACTTGCTATGCATCAGAGAGCTGGCCTATGACTAAGGATGCCAGAAGAATCAATGCCTATGAGTTGTGGTGTTGGAAAAGAGTATTGAACATGTCATGGACTGCCAAGAAAACAAACAGGTCTATCTTGGAGAGGGTAAAACCGAGTTTCTCCTTGAAGGCTAGGGTTTTGAAGCTCTGACTCATATATTTTGGGCCCATGACTAAGAGGGGGTGGTCCTTGGAGAGGGACATCATGCTCAGAAGGGTAGAGGGAAAGGGCAGGAGAAGAAAAACTTGGATGAGATGGATTGATACAGTAAACTGGGATAATGGAGGTAAGTGTGTCAGAGTCAGTGAGACTGGCTCAGGATAGGGCAGGAGAAGAAAAACTTGGACGAGATGGATTGATACAGTAAACTGGGATAATGGAGGTAAGTGTGTCAGAGTCAGTGAGACTGGCTCAGGATAGGGCAGGCTTCAGAGCTGTTGTACATAGAGTTGCTGAGTTGCAAGTGACTCCACAGCACATAACAACAACATTTGATCTGCATTTCCAAAACAACCTGCTTTGGAAGAAAAGAGGGATAAGGGAGGTACTAGTTAGGGTTCCAAGAGAGAAAGATGCAGGGAGCTGTTGTGTTAACCTGGCAGCTCAATGGCAAGTGGAGTTCCACTTCTCCCGCTCCCACCTCCCACCGCAACCCACACACACTCACACACATATTTTTTTTTTAAGAATAGCCCCAGCTTCTGAAATTTGCAACTTCAAAACCAAACCAGAGGACTCCTGAGAAGAGCCAGAACATCCTCCAAGTGCGGCTGAGCAGTCATTCAGCCGCCACCTCATTTGAGTGAGACCGCCAAGGGCCTTCACGTGTGGGCCTCACCACAGGAACACAATTAGGAAGTGTCCCCAGCCCCCTCACAACGGCCACTCTCACCACCAGGCACGGGGAGGAAACAGAGGCAGGTGCATTCAAATCGTCCTGGTTTGGTCAAGGGAAATGCAATGCTGAAACTCAGCTTGGTCCCTCAATGAGTCAAGGTGGGGCCAAGGAGGTGCACCTGGATTTCTTCAGTCCCTCTTCTTGGGAAGTACCCTGCTGCTGGTGGCCCACACAGATAATCCAGCATGCGGCATTAGTCTTAGTTCTAGAACTTCATTCATATGCTTCAAAAGATAGTACACGGCTTGAAGCATCTCTTAAACATTTGGCTCAATTTGTATAGTTGCTTCACAGACAAGCTCCCTGAAATGCCTCTCTCACTCCCTGGCAACCCCACCTTTGTTGTCAAATCCTTTAAGGTCCTACTCATTCGCATGGTGCCTCTTCCTCTCCCTTTTGGCTAAAAGGAATCTCCTCATTTTCAGAGTGCTATCTCTTTTCTCAAATATTTATGCATATCATTTTTTAAATGAAAATAATTTCTCACCTATTAAGCCAGGTATCCTGCTAAGCACTTCCACACTTACTATTGAATTTGCTGTTTATTTCTTCCTAATATTAGACAGAAACCCCTTGAAGACAGAGACCACATCTGACTCATCACTCCAACACTCACCCCACCCCCAAGGCACTGTGTTCTTTATAAGCACTTCTTGTACATTATTAATAATTTTAGAAAAACTCTTTTTAAAGATTGTAAATTCAGAGAGGCTTTGAAACAAGCATGGAGTGACCATTTTGTCCATGTCCGCTCCATGTGGCCACGGTGACAACCATGAGAGCACTGCTTAAAGTCCTTGTACTTTGAGTCTTAGATGAGACAAGAGAGCCTTAGTCAGGGTCCTTGTAGATTACTCAGAGGATGATTCGATTAGGTAAGGACTGGGTGGGGAAGGCCAGATGTATACTTAAAATCAAGAAGGATGAAGGTACAAGAAGTAAGTTAGGATAGTATCGAAGCAATGAATTGACCCACAATATTGTAAGCTGATGCCAAAAATGTCATGAGAATCATAGACTTATCTGTTTGGTAAAGCAGGCCAATGATAAAGAAGGAAACCCCCAGTGGGGCTGGAAGCTGGAGAGATGGAACAATGGACTCAGATACACCCACCAACCACAAAGACAACACATGCCTAGGTTGTTACTGATGTGATTCTTTGTGCAAGGTATGGTTGAAGATGCCTTAAAGGAGCTCTAAAGTGTAAAAGATACTCTACTCTCGTGTAGCCCACCAAGAAGCAGCCTTCAAGACTCCTCTTTCCAGAGGAAAGGAAATGCTTTTGCTATCAACCCTGACTCATCTTCTTCAAACACCAGATCCGTCCTTCTAAAAGCCTACTCATATCTACAGTAGTTCTGCAGGAGCTTAACACTCAGCTTATCCAAGATTATCCATCTTCCCTCCCTCTCATGTTAATGGTATTTTCGATGGCTGAGTGGTAAGAAGCTGTGCTGCAATCCCAAAGGCATTCAGTTAGAATCCACCAGCTGCTCCAAAAGAGAGGAATAAGCACCATCCTCCCGTGTGATTTACTACCTCTGAAAACCCACTAGAGGGTCAGCTATTTGTCTATTCTGACTTGATGTAGATAGAGACAACAAACTCTAAATAAAAAGATGTTCTTAGTCTTTCTTATATACTATCTTTCCTCTATCCTCATATATTTCCTTTCCTTCACCCTCTCCCATCACAAGCATCAAAAGCTAGGAGTTTAACTGCAGAAACTAACAGGTCTCGTCCATCCCGCCCATCCATTCATTGTACCTTGGTTCAAGCCCTTGTTACCTTTCAGCAGAGCTACAGTAACATCTGCTGTCTGACCTCCAGGTCTCCTTGGATTGTCTTCTGAATATGCACATCTGACCAAGACACGCTCAGGCTCAGGAATCCCTGTTGATGATCCATTGTCCATAGACTTGAGAAAGAACTGCTTGGTGAAGGCACAGAACATCCTCCACAATCTTCTCAGAAAGAAGCTACATTTCCAGTTTCACCTCCTTCCTTCTGACCCCACACAACCACCCTGAACTTCTTACCTCGGTGTACCAATTCCTCCCCCCAGTTATGGCCTGTGCACATGCTATTCCCCTTTTCAAGAATGTATTTCTATCTTTCTCTGATTGACAAACTCAGTTATATATAAAGACTCAACTCAAATTCACCACTTCTATGAGATTGACCCCTTTCTTCCCTCCAGATAGAACCATTTGCTCTGCCTTAATCTGCTACAGCACTTTATTCTTCATAATAACACATACCACCCTCTACTGTAATTTTCCTTTTAGTATGTCAGTCACTCCATTATACTTTAAGATCTAGGAGTTTAAAAACACTTATTAATTTTTTATATCCCTAGGGTGAAGCCCAAGATCTGCCTCATAATCTTCTCTTGGATAAATATGTATTGAATAAATCAGTGAACATTCAAACGCACTAAAGAAAGGATTGCATTGCAATGAAATTAACCTTGGGTGTCAGTTAATGGTTAAAAAGATGATGGAATTTGCAGTCACCTTCACTGGGTTCATATCCTGCCTCCACAATTTACTAGTCGTGCTGTCTCGGACAAGAAACTCCCAACTCTGTGCTTCAGTTTCTTAATCTCAAAATGGGAGTAATACGTACCTCTGGGAGTGCTGGTGGCCTCATGATAAGGATCTGCACTGTCAACCGAAAGGCATGTGGTTTGAATCCACCAGCTGCTTTACAGGAGAAAGAGGACAATTTCCTTCCATGTGGAGGCTTGGCTATGGGAGCTCCAACTTGATGGTATCTAACAACAACGAAGTGCTATTATGGATTGTATTATTAAAAAGTATCTAAAGTGTTTAGAATGAGATATAATACCTAACAAATAGCTATGATGATTATCACAAACTAGCAGTTTTGCCCTATGCTAGCCCCTTCCTCTCAGTGACTTCCTTAAAATCTCAATCTGTAAAATAAGGGTTTAGACTAAGATAGCTGAGATTCTCTACAGCTTTACCACTTTTAGTATTTTACTGGAGTCCAAATATACAGGGTTACTCCTACAGCCCTAGATTTTACTCTGCTGGGTATTATTAAGCCTATTTGTTTCATAAGCTTTGCTAAATGTAACCAAAATGAGACTTATTACCTATAATAGAGAGAGGAGCCCTGGTGACCCAGTGAAAAGGAGCTGCACTGATAACCCAAAGGTAGTCATATCGGAATCCACCAGATGCTTCACAGGATAAAGACAGGCCATAATCTAGCGTTCTATTTACTGCCCCTGAAAACCCACTGGAGAGTCAGCTATGAGTCAATTCTGACCTGATGATACACAACAACAACATAATAGAGAAAAGCCCAGGTTAAACACAAGTTTAGTTGACTACTCACCAATAGGTCTTTTCAACATGGTGGGTTCAAACCCAACAGTCACTGTATGGAAATTCCATGGGAAATGAAAACTTTGTGAGGCAGTTCTATTCTATCTCATAAGATAGTTATGAGCTGGAATCAGATAGAACTGTGTTGGCCATGGGTTTGGCTTTTGTTTCCTTTTATAGTTGAATTCCTTAGACTTGCAGAAGAAGGACCAGGTGATGTACTTCCAACAAGTCAAGGATTGAGAACCCTTTAGAGAATTGCTCCACTCTTGTATTCCTGAGTCACTGGTCATTTGGTGACAACTGGTGTTTTACCTGACTCAGGGATAGACACAGAGAAAGTTCTCCAGCCTATTTGTCAGCTGAAGAGTGGTGGACAGGAGATCTGCCATCTGAAGGGTCAGCAGTGCTAATTCAGACAGGGCAATAGATTCTCAGCTGCACCATATGCTCCTCACTTAAAGGATTTGGTGAATTTATTTTGCAATCCTGTGTCCCCAGCTCATTCTTGTTAATGTCCTGTTAACATCTTAACTTGAATTGTGGCCACTGCATTTCACACAAAGAGCACATATGAGTCTATTTAATTATCTTTGTAATTTCCCAGAGAGGAGGTATCTTTCTTTCACATTTTCACTTTTAAAATTTATTTTTGCCATCTTTTTTTTTTATTTTTATTTTTGTGTGCGTGTACCATCAAATCAGATCTGACTGGTACAGGAGGAGGTTGTCCCTCCTTCCCCGGCAGAGCATCTGGTGGATTCGAACCATGCGCCTCTGGGATTGTAGTTGCAGTTCCTTGCTATTTTTGCCATCTTAATATTATTATTTTCATTTTTGTAATAGAATAAAGAAGAAAAAGAGATAGTTGTGTTTCTTCCCCCGACATGAAAAACAAGGAAAATAGCCAATTCCTTGGAAGCCATTGTTTGGAGTATGTTTGAAGTCTTCCTAAGTGAAATAATTAGGGAATTCTGAAGAATAAAGCAGAAAAGCATTATGGGAAAACAATACGCACAGACTTCTCAGCTGACCTTTTATTGCATCCCTGTTCTAGGGTTGTAAGTGTCTAGAGTTCAACACAGGAGAAGAGGCGCAAGGTTTCGGGGCAATTAGATCTGAATTTGACCTCATTTCTTCTACTTGCCAGTTGTGAGAACCAGGCAATTTCTTAAATTTCAGGAGACTAATTTCCTGAAGCAGTGTTATGTCATATGCATAATGAAGGTTGTTGACGAGTCTTCTTCCAATGATAATGCCAAATTTTTTTGGTTTCTCAAATTATTTGCTCATATACAGACTAAATAGAAAATGAGAAAGTATACAACCTTAACACACACCTTTCTTGATTTTAAACCAACCTTACTTGCAGAAACTGAAGAAGACATGAAACACTTTAGGAGGTCAAAATGACAATCTTCTATAAGAATTACATCTCAATATCAAGAAAACAAAAATTCTCTCTACTAGGTCAATAGACAGCATCATGATAGACAGAGAAAAGACTGAAGTTGTCAGTTATTTCCTTTTACGTGGGCCCACAACTAAGGCTCATGGTAGCAGCAGTCAAGAAATCAGATCATATTCTATTGAGGAAATCTACTGTTAAGGACCTCTCCAAGGTGATAAAAAGCAAATGTGTCAATTTAAAGACCAAGCTGTTCCTAATTTAAAGCATAAAGAGCTCTGGTGGCCTAGTGGTAAGGAATTGGACTGCCAACTCAAAAGCAGGAGGCTCAAATCCACCAGCTGCCACACATGAGAAAGACGGGCAATCTCCTCTCATGTGCCTGCTCGTGGGTCAGCTATGAGTTTATCCTGACTTGATCATACATAACAACAACAACGACAACATGGCACGAGTATGATGAAAGTGGCATGAAGCTACCATATCACTTTATCTACCTTGTTCCTGGGAGGATTTTAAGATAGTTTGTACCAAATAAAAGGAAAAGAATGGATAGATAGGGATCACTGCACTGGAATAGGTGAAGGGAAGGACAGTCTGAAAGGAATGGACAATTAGACATTATCCATATGATAATTAAATCTGGAGCATACGTTAGAAACTGAAATAGAGGAGAAGGAAGGAGGAAAATGTGTATGAAAGAATGGAAACCAGTCTCTTGTTGTTGTTGTTTTGGTTTTGGTTTTTATTTTATTATATACTGATTTATTTACAAAGTTCAAATATATTGTTTCTCACACTGGATCCTTCCTATTTTCCTCACTCCCCACTCATCCATCAAATTGTGCGACTCTATGATTAACATGCTCCCCCTGCCCAACCTCATCCTTCAGCTTCCACCTCCCTCCCTCTTAGTTTTTCACATTCATTCTACAATAATGGTTTTATGCAGTATTTGTCTTTATGAGACTGAATTAGTTCACTCAACATAATGCTCTCCAGTCCCTCCCAAGTTAGGTAGTAATTTACAAAAACATTGTTCCTGCGTGCTGCATAGTATTCCATTGTGTGAATGTACCATAATTTCTTAATACATTCAATTGTAAACCCAACCTCTTTGTAGCCTTTCACTAAAATCACAAGAAAAATATTAAAATGCTGATGTGAAATGAATTTTTAAAAAGAAAGAACTAGAAAATGAGATTAAGAGAAAGTAAAAAGTGGCAGAATCAAGTGGAGTAAAAAGATGAAGATTGGTTTACAAAATTCACGCAAGATCCTGTGGCCATGTTGTAAGTGTTTGGCCATAACAAGGTTTGGTGATGACAAGGTGATCATTACTCATGAAATGTCAGCTGATTAAAAATCCAAAGAAAGATATACACATTTCAATTGTACATTAGTAATGATAGACAAAAGATCCAACTTCCCTTCACTGTTCAGCAGGAGATTTTACTATACAGTTTGGTACAGATCATATTACTTCTCTAGACCACCATCTCCTCTGCTCTATGCATAGAAAGCTGCCCTAGATGAACTCCAATACTCTTTCTAGTTCCCACATTTTATGATTTGATTCTTTCTGCAACATGTCTACAACCTTTACCAAGCACTTGCCATTTGTATGACAGTTTCATTTAAATTATTCAGTGCACTCTGACAAAACTAGTTCTTCGTTTGGAAATATAGGGGGTTTGTTGATTTGCGGGTCCCCCCTTCAGTGCTGTGGCAAGTAAATCTCATGACAAAGATTAAGGCTTCAACATTCTTGATGTAACAACTACTTATTACTTAAGTAAACCTTACAATGGAACCATTGGCAGCTATTAATGTCAGTGTGGGCAGACCTGGGTTTATTCTGAGGAAAACTAATTGCCATCAAGTTGACTCTGCCTTATGGTGATCCCACGTGTGTCAGAGTTCGACTAAGCTCCACCAAACTTTCAATGGGAAAATGCCATTGAAATTTTCTGAAGTAAACTGTAAAGGATTTTTTCCCCCCAAGGTAACTTCGCGTGGACTTGAAGCTTCAGTCTTATAGATGACACCAAGCATGTTTGCACAATGCAAAACCAAAGCCATCAAGCTGGCTGCCATTGAGTCACTTATGCCTCATAATGACCCTCCAGGGTAAAGTAGAGCTGCCCCATAGGATTTCCAAGGCTGGAAGTTTTTTATCGAAGCAAACTATCTTATCTTTCTCCATGGAGCTGCTGGTGGGTTTGAACACCTAGACCTTTGGGTTAACAACCGAACGCTTAGTCTACTGAACCACCAAGGATCCATTTGCCCAATTCAAGGATTATATATTCAGAATAATGTGTTTTAGCCTTAGCCTTGTTTTGGAAAAAAACCAAAACAAACCCACTCAGCCTATAAAGCCACTACTTTGAACTTGGTTCCAACTCAAAGCAACTCTAGAAGACACAATAGAAAGGGCTCTTCAGATTTCTGAAGTGGTAGCTAATGGACTCCAACAATCAACTGTTTGGGTAGCAGCCCTGTGTTTACTTCACTGGGTTTCCAGGGCTCTTTATGCCATGAGAGGATGAAGGAATTAGAACTTTATTAGAAGAAGTAAAGGCTAAGAATAAAATGCATTATTTTGTTTGTTGAAATATGTCAGTTGGTGTATCTTCAATTCCTGGGGCCTTGTTTTTTTCCCAATTCTTAGGATATTAGGGATGGTCTATTCTCTGCAATATCTTCCACATTCACCATTGTCTTTCTATCTTATTTGAGAAGCCCTCATCTTCTGTCCCTTCTACTCTTCTAACTTCATCTTCTACTACCATAATAGATAGAGAAGAAATTAAAGTTGTTGACAATTTCATTCTCCTCAGGTCCACAATAGACACTTTTGGCACCAGTAATCAGGAAATCAAAAGATGATTTGTGAAGTTTCCTGTGAGGGACCTTTCCAGAGTAAAGAGCAACAATGTCAGTTTAGAGGCTGAGGTACACCTCATGCAAGCCTTGGTCTTAGCAATTACTTGCTACACATCAGAGAGCTGGAAAATGACTAAGGATAACAGAAGAAGAATTTATACCTTTAAGTTGTGGTGCTGGAGCAGAGTATGGGACATGCCATGGACTGACAAGAAAACAAACAGGTCTGTCCTGGAGAGGGTGAACCCAGGTTGCTCCTTAGAGCCAAAGATTTTGAAGCTCCATCTCACATACTTTGGACATGTTGCCAGGAGGGAGCCATTCTTGGAGAAGGACATCATGCCTGGAAAGGTGGAGGGGCAGGACAGGTGAGGAAGGCCCCGGATGAAATGGACTGACACAGTAAATGGAGTATTAGGGGTAGGTGTGTCAGAGACAATGAGATTGGCTCAGGACAGAACAGGGTTCAGGGGTAGTGTTCATAGGGTCACTATGAGTCAGAGTTGACTTAACAGCACATAACAACAACATATCCCTAATGTGTCCTTGGTTCCTTTATCATATTCTAAATGCCCTAAGTCAGAACTGACACTCAGACAGACAGCATGAGTAACTCACTCAAGGACACGGACAGAAAGGCAGTCCAAATTCCAGCTGCAGAAAACCTCAAAGCCACAACTTAATCCCTGCTATTACGCTGAATCTCCAATAGAGTTTTATACTAAACTCTTTAAAGAGACTGTTCTCAATCCCTCCATTAAATACATTTTTGTCATTTTTGTTTTGTTTTGTTTTTGTTTTTGTTTTTCTTGCATTTCAGGTCATGATCTTCTGAATCACTTGTTATGCATCTAAAAGCTGGACAATGAACAAGGATGACTGGAGGAAAATGGATGTGTTCGAGTTGTAGTGTTGGAGAAGAGTGCTGAATGCCTCAGGGACTACCAAAAGAATAAACAACCTCAGAGAAAGTGCAGTCAGAATGCTCCTTGGAAGCGAAGCCAACAGAGCTTCACCTCATGTGCGTTAGGTATTTTGTTAAAAGAGGCTAGTCCTAGGAAGGGGCCATGATGCTAGGAAAGGTGGAGGGTAGGAGAAAGAGAGGAAGACCCTCAACCAGGTGGACTGACACAGTGACTGCAGCAATGGGCTCAAGTGTATCAGGGATGATGAGGATGGCACAGGACAGGACAGTGTTCAGGTCTGTTGTTCATAGGGTTGCTATGAGTCATATTAAGCTTCACAGCACCAAACAGCAAGCAATAACAGCCTTTTGATTATACTAGTGATCACTAACTGTGCTCTGCATGATCGAATAAACTGGAAATCTTTTTAAAAGTCCAAAGCCCAAGACATGAGCAAACCAATGAAATCAGCATTTTCCTGAGGATTGGACATGTTGTTGTTGTTATGTGCCGTTGAGTCAACAGCGACTCATGGTGACCCTATGCACAACAGCCCTAAACCATGCTCTATCCTGTGCCAGTCTCACTGCCTCTGACACACTCATCCCAATTACCCCAGTCATTGAATCAATCCACTTCATAGAGGGCCTTCCCCTCCTGTGCTGTCCCTCCACCCTCCCAAGCATGATGTCCTTCATATAGTCATCAATATTTTTTTAAGCTTTCTAGGTGATTCAATAAAGGGATACCATTGGCATAGTGAGTTACATGTTGGATTACTAAGCAAAAGGTCAATGGTTTGAACTCACCAGCTGGTTCATTCACTGGAGAAAAATGAGATAATCTGTTTCAGGTATGATTTGCCTCAGAAATCTGATGGGTCAGGCCTGCTTTCACCAGCGGGTAACTGAACTGTTGTTATTACTATTGTTTGGTACAGTCGAGTCGAAACCAATGTATAGCTGACCCTTTCTTTAGTGGGTTCTCAGAGACTGATCCGGGGGAAGAGAGTGTCCATCCTTCTCTAGCAGAGCTGCTGGTGGATTTGAATGCCTTCAGAATTGCAATACAGCTTTCCCCCACTAGATCCCGGAGGACTGGAATCAATTCAGTGGGAGGGAGGGAAGCGATTCAGTGTGCAGGCAGTTTTAAAACAACTATTATATAGTACAGTTATAACCCTTAACATACTTGGTATTATAATTACTAATTTACTTCAGTTTTAAACTGAAAGCTACCTGAAGGCTAAAAACAAAGCAAAACAAACCCCCCCCCAAAAAACCACAACAAAACAATAATTCCAGAAGACCGAAAACATAAAATACCAAATCTATTGCCATCAAATTGATTCTAAGCCATAGAGATCCTGTTGGGCAAAGTAAAGCTGTCCTATAGTTTCCAAGGCTGTAAGAAATGTGGAAGAAATGTGACATCTTTCTCCTATGCAATGGCTGAAAGATTCCAACTGCTGGATGTTCTTTCATTCAACATCCAAGAACTTAACCACTGAACCACCTCTTAAGGACAGAAATCTTCTTTTCTTCAAATTTAAGACTCCCAAACACCAAGTAGATAGAAGTTAACTCAGTTCGTATTAGTAAATGTTCTCGCTTGTCCAGTTTAGGCTCTAAAAACTTAAATGAACACAGACAACCTGGCAAGGATCCAGATCATAGGACTAGAAATACTGAGGTTTGGGGAGTAGGTCTTGAAGTGGAAAAAGCCAAGAAATTGTAACTGTGACTATATGTAGAGATCTCACCTGATAGACTACTGAACAAAAATCAGATAGATTAAATATGTGGAAAGAATTGCTACAGAAGTTCATTATCAGCTGTGGAAACTAGTCCAGGTTCTCACTGTGGTAGATTCACGTGCAAGTTCAAATTGAAGATGAAGAAAATGAAAAAAAAAAAAAAAAATCCACAAAACCAAAATACACCAAGCCAAAAGCTGTTTCATCTTGCCCAGATCCAAAATCAACATCCTTGGCACCTACAGTAAGGAAATCAAAAGACAAATTGCATTGGGAAAATCTGCTATCAAAGACCTCTGCAGAGTGCTGAAGAATCATAATGTCAGACTAAAGACTGAAATGTGTCCTTGATCCAAACCATAATCTTCATAATTGCCTGCTATGCATCTGAGAACTTGACAATGACTAAGAATGACAGAAGAAAAATCAATGCCTTTGAGCTGTGGTGCTGGAGAAGAATATTAAATATACTATGGAATGCCATGCATTGCCTTCTATGAGTCGCCTGCGACCCGACGGCACTTAACAACAATAATATCAACATAGAGAGAGAGATCAGCTGGCCCACTGGACAAAAAGCGATGCTACCAAGCCAAAGGTGGGTAACTTTTAATCTGTGGCCCTCAGGCCTGTCTTTCATTGTTTTTGTTCAGACATTCCTCTAGGTCGTATAGCCCTGGCGTACAAGTTGCCGTACAGCGGTCACTTTTGGTTGCTGTGAGGCTGAACACTGTGACACTGATGTGTTAAATGTGTTAACGGTTGGCTACCCAATGCGCACAGAGAGTAGGGTGGAGCTCCCCAATTAAAACAAGCTTGGAAGGAGGAGTGGCATCCACTTCCATAATAGCTTACCTCCGGAAACCCTACGAACCTGGAGAGAGGATGAAAGGCATTCAAGCTTCAAGGACTCTCCTTCATAGGGTCACTATGAGTCGCCTGCATCTCAACGGCACTTAACAACAACAATGACATAGAATGCCAAGAGAAGAAACAGGTCTGTCCTGGACAGGGTGAAACCAGACTGTTCTTTGGAGGCAAATATTTTGAAGCTCCATCTCATATTCTTTGGGCTTGTTGCCAGGAGGGACTAGTTTTTGGAGAACGACATCATGGTTGGAAGGATAGAAGGTCAATGCAAAGAGGAAGATGCTGAATGAGATGGAATGACACAGTGACTGGAACAATGGAGTCAGGTGTGTCAGAAACAGTGAAGTTGGCTTAGGATAAGGCAAGATTTAGAACCATGGTTCATAGGGTCACTGTGAGTCATAGACAACTCAACAGCAGGTAACAACAGTAACAGGGTAAAAATAAAGAAGGATCTGGACAAAAATAGAGGGTAATTATGGCCAAAAACCAATGGCGATTAATTTTATAAAACATAATGCATGAGAATGATTATAGGAAACAATGTGAATGAAGTCTGAAACACAATGTATATGAATTTTGTAATCAAAATAATAAAATTTAAACCATTTTAAAAAATTTAAAGAACACTGATGAAGGTCTCAACAATTTTCTACAAGCACGAGAAAAGTAAACTAGAATTAACAAGTCCTTCTTTTAAATTTCTGTTAAGGGAAATCAGGTAAAACTAACCCCTGATGACCTAGAACGGAAATCTCTATCATGGTGACTAAAGAAATCCACAGAGTTGTTCGTCTCAATAGAGTCTCAAGAAAGGAAGAGACTATATGATTCTTTCCGTTCTTAACTGGAGAGATTGGGCAAAACTTCCCCTCGGAACTACAAAGAGGATTTTTTTTTTTCATGCTGGCAATGTGGTGAGTTCCTTACTCTCTCTGGGGATTACAAAACAATGCATTGTGTTGGGTCCAGGCTATAAATCCAGGCTTGCAGATTGCTCAGAAGACAGTTCAAGAAAGCAAAGGCAGATTGTCCAATCTGGCCGCTTCATGTGCCAGGAGTTATTAATTATGTCTGTTCTAATAACAAGAGCTGGGAAGCAGCAAACTCAAAACATGCAGGGAAAACAAAACAAAACAAAAAAAAGATGGTGGTTTGTCTTAATGAGAGGAAGTAAGAGGCAACAGCTACAGCAACAGGCTTGGTAAGCTGGGTGCAAACCCTGCCAGCAACAGATTTCAGCTGCAACTGGGCAAAATCATCATAGTAGCTGGAGAGGCCAGAGAATCCCAGAGGACCCTCAGACATCTGCCCAGTGACCAATGAGGTCATCTTCTTTGCTGTTTCTCTGGAACGGGTGTGGAAGAAGCTGGGAAATCATTGAAAGAAACTATTCAGAATTTTTTTAAAAACCATGGGTTATCAGAGTTAGAAAGGACTTAACAGGGGAGAAAAATAGTCCAACCTTACTTATTTCTACACATAGAAAACAATGCAATCTAGGCCATACAACAATAACTGAGCAGGTTATGAGTTTTGGTCATCTATTGAAGGAGAATTGATGCCTTTGAGCTGTGGTGCTGGAGAAGAGCATTGAATATACCATGGACTGCTAAGAAAATGAATAAGTTCATCCTAGGGAGGGTTAAACCAGGCTGCTCCTTGGAGGCAAGGATTCTGAGGTTTCATCTGACATACTTTGGACATGTTGCAAGGAGGGACCTGTCTTTGGAGAAGGACGTCATGCTTGGGAGGGACAACACAAGAGAGGAGACCCTCTATAAAGTGGATTGATTCAGTGACTGGTATGATCGGGGTAGTTGTGTCAGAGATAGTGAGATTGGCACAGGGCTTTAGGGTTTAGGGCTGTTGTACATAGGGTCACTATGAGTTGCAGGTGACGCGATAGCACGTAACAACAACTTCTTCTTATTGGTTAAATTAGACTTCTTTATTCCTGAAAAACTCACTTTCCTTAGAATCCCACCAGTTAATTTTAACATTCAACTTAAAATGGTATGGGATCAATGTAGTGGGAACTCTGGCTCCTTGCCTATGTACTATATTGTCATTTCTGCCAAATAAGTACATGGATGCTGGTCCTATGTGATCGGACATGTATTGTTTTACTGTTGTGGCATTATTTAAACAGAGTCCATCAGATGTCCTGGGTGTCATCCCCTGACCTACATACCAACCTGAGACCTAAAAAACGCTAAAACCTTGGAGGGCTGTACCCTCCTCTGACCGAAAGGACTTACTGAAGGCAGTGTCTCAGTTTCATAGTTCCGTGGTAGCACAAACACTATAAATAGTGGCTGTTAAGACTAGTAGTCAGTTCTCTCACAGTTCTTTCCGGAAGCTAAAAGTCTAAATCAATCAATTCTTCTCAATAACTTCGGTCATACCTTGGTGAACCTTACTTATATGGCATCTGTCCTGCTCTGTGTAGTTGTGTATGTACATGTTTGTGTGTCTGTTTTTATGTTGCCTATGTCATGGCTCCATGAGGAATAAAGAAGACAAGACAACTGCAGAGAAGAGGGCTTCGGACGAAACCAAGAAGCAGCTTTGGGAAAGGAAGTTAGCAACTCCATTCCAGTGAAAAGGCAGTTAATCCTTTCGATAAAAATCTGGGAAGGAGCCCTAGTGATGAGTAGGGAAGGTTTTTGGGGTTTGGTTTTGTTTTGTGGGGTTTGGTTTTCTGTGTTTTTTTTTTTTTTGGTTTTTTTTTTAATGGTAACAACGTATTGATTGTCACCCAGTAGTGGATATTTACACAAAACTCAGAAATAATTAGCTTTAGAACCCCCCCAATGAAATATGCCCTAATTAACATAACAAAGGTGACTCCCCACCTCCAAAGAGGATAACATCCATAGGTGTGGGGGCAGCAGGCAGGCCACTCTCAATGTGAATGTTTGGAGGGGCCACAGCTCAATTCAAAACAGACAAGAACTAGGCCGTATTTCCCTTTGTGTCTTGCCTATCAGTTGGGAAATGCTCAATAAATTTTAACAACTGAGAGACCCAACACTTAAAAGGAGAAACGTACAAACTCCAAGTCGCCTGAAGGAAAGCAACCAGGTGTGTGAGAAGATAAACAGTGAACAGACAAAAATAGCCTATGAGATCTCCAACCTGGAGAAGGCCCATTGGCAGACCAATCATCATCTTCAAACAGCCAAAGGGCTATCTCTGAGAAGATAAGAAATCCAGTACGGTGGCTCTAAAACTGAAATCAACTCTTGCGATCCCATAGATGTCAGGGCAGAATTTTGCTCCATAAGGTTTTCAGGGGCTGATTTTCTTTTTTTTTGAGACAGAGCACCAAGTCTTCTTCTCCGTCATATTTCTGAGTAAGCTTAAGCCTCTGACCTTTTGGTTGGCAGTTGAATACATTAACTATTTGCACCACTGAGTTGCGCCATGAGGAATAAATAAGACAAGGTAACTACAAAGATGATGACTTCAGAAGAAACCAAGAAGCAGTTTTGGAAAAGGAAATTAGCAACTCGTTCCAGTGAGAAGACAGTTTATCTTTTTAATAAAAATGTGGGAAGGAGACCTATTGATGAGTAGGATGAGTAGTTTGTTTTGTGGGATTTATTGTGGGGTTTTTTTATAGTAACAACATGTTTATTATATATCACTCGGTAGTGGATATATACACAAAGCACTTCCTAAGGATAATAAGAAAACATTAGGAATTCATAGAAAACTACTGCAAACATAGCTTTCACCTTCAGTACTTCGGAGGGACTGGAGAGCGTTATGCTAAGTGAACTAACTCAGTCTTATAAGGACAAATACTGTATAAGACCATAATTGTAGAACTAGATAACTGGTAAAACATGTAGGAGGATCTAAGGGGGCAGGGAAGGCGGGAGCAAAGGGGTGAGGTTGGGTGCAGGAACATAATCACAGAGTTGCCTAATTTGATGAGTGGAGAGAGGGGTGGGTTAAGGAAATGGGCAAGATCCAGTGTGCAAAATAATGTAGACAGTATTTGCAAGAAAACCAGTATAAAATATAAAGTAAAATAAAAAAATTAAAAATGTGGGAAGAAGGAGAGAAACATCAAGAAAGGAGACTTGATCTGTAATTTCTCCATCTAAGGAATTTCTGCCACCATGGAGGTGGGGGTGGGCATCACTAACACTTTTCTGGATGCAGTATTAAAAGTATAGGGTAAACCATATAGTGTATTAAACTAAATATAGTGGATGGGGTGGGGGGGCGGAAATCAGGCTTGAGGTTGTGACAAGCATGCTTAAATTCCCTCTCTAATAATATCAGTAGTGGTTATTGTGTGTGCCTATTTGCCAAGCACTGTATTATACTTTTAACCTGACTAATGATAATCTTGATGCATCAACAACCAGAAAACCCCATTTCATGTAAATTCAACTTGGAAAAATAAAGAAAATTTCTTTTAAAAAGCTTGTAAGTAAACCAGTATAAAAGAAAAAAAGAAAAAGGAGGGAGCAGCATGTTGGCAAAGTTTCTGTGAAACTGGCACATGTGTGCATGAAACACAGATTGAAACAATTCTTTTGGGGAGTCACTGGGCAGTTCTTTTCAAGAGCCATAAAAACTCATCTAATAATTTCACTCCTAGGGATTTACCTGAACGAAAATAATTCTGAGGAAGAAAAAAAAAAAAAGAAAGAAAGTCACCTGCATACTTAAAACTCTTTCAAATATCAAGACCTGGAAAGAATTCAAATTCCCAACAATTCTGGAATGGTTAAGTTAGCTATGATATATTAACTCCATGGAAAATTATGTAGCCATTAAAATGATAAATGGGAAGGCTCTGTGGCAACATGAAAAACATATTCCAAAGAATGTTTAAGGTAAAGAGGGGAATGCAAAACTGTGCACATGCTCTGATTACAGCTCTGGGAAAAGACTCAGAACTAGAAATGGAAAAAGACAACCGAGAAAGATCAAAAATTGTCATGTTTTATGGGTTTTTCTATATAATTATTGTTTATATACTCTTAAAAACACTGCAACCAAGAGTCCTACCTCCTAAGCAATAAAGTAATTTATAGGTCATTGACTAGTATTACCATTTTACAATTGAGAAACAGAAAGCAATCAACCTGTCCCATGACTAATTACTGGCCAAACAGGGACTAGAACTTAAAAACCTAGAGGAGAAGATCCTTGGCAGATTACATTCTGTAGACTGATAAAGATACCATGTGAAGACGAGTGTGTGGACAAGATAAAGAGGCGAGGGGGTGGGGAGATAGAGCTGTCTGCAATCAAAATTCTCAGGTGTGGGCCACAAAGCCAGTTAAACACATGACCTCATTCTCTTGTGAATGGAGACCAGTGCTCATCACTCACCGACTATGGTGAATCAGGAAAAGAGGATCTGGTTTATTGTGTCATCAAATGGTTCACCTCCCTCCAACTGAAATTGATCAAACTCACAAGACTGAAGTAGGCCCCATGTGTAATGAACAGCTTCGATTTATCACCTAGAGAGCCGGAAAAGACAAAAGGAATCCTCTCCAAGTTTATTGCATGAACTCTTGGTGCACATGCTTCCTGAATCACCTCTCCCTTAAGAAGCTTCTCCCAAGAAACTTCTCACGATCTGGCTAAGAGTCCAGTCGTAGAACAGAAAGAAACTGTTGCAACCCTCACCTCCAAATCCACAAATCCAAACCAATGTTACTGCTTTTAACAGTCATCCAATTAATCTCTTGCTCTCCACCTTCTTTCCCACTTTCCAAGGTTAGAGTCTTGTCGACCATTCCGTTAGCTCCCTGTGAGCTCCTGTTAAAGTCCAGACACTGGACTAAGCCTGGAGATATCATTGTGAGTGTGGTTAGGTGATGATTCTCAGTGGCTTGGAAGATAGTGCCAACTATTCCTCCATAATATATAAACCTGTGCAACTGGTATTATCCCAACAGAGAACCCCATCTAAAACCATGTGTAAGACACACAGAGCCCTCACAGAATGCTCATTCTAAGTAAGAACAATGATAGAAAATGAACATCAGACAAGATGGTAATGTTAATTGCTGTCACATCAGCCCCAGAACATGGAGATTTCACACACAGCCAGCAGAGACGGCATTCTATTCCAAACCCATGATGGATTGCGGAGCAGACCATTATGGTCCTTAGCATTTTCTCTTGCTGGCTTTCAGAAGTAGAGCACCATACCTTTCTTCCCAAACCATTTTAGTCTGGAAGCTTTTTTGTTGTTTTGGGTCTCCCCCTCCCCCCATAATCCCAAAGGCAAATGGTTTGAGGCCACCAGCTGCTCTTCAGGAAATGGATGGGCCATCTCCTCCCATGCAATTAACTGCCTCTGAAAATCCACCAGAGGGTCAGCTATGGGTCGGTTCTGACTCTATGGTACACAACAGCAACAACCACAATATAACAGTAACAAATATTGTACTAACCGGCTACTTAGGAGGTGGATTGGCTGAAAATAGAACCCAAGTGCTCACAGAGAAGGAAGAGTTCTACCATTGAACCATTATGTCTCTCTAAAATAATAATAAAACTCTTTGTAATAGAACAGATTCTGACTCATAGTGACTCGGTAGGATAGTATAGAACTCCTTGGAATTTCCAACACTAAATCTTCACAGAAGCTGATTGGCCCATCTTTATCCTATGGAGCAGCTGGAAGGCTTGGAGCATGAACTTTTTTTAAGTTAGCAGTTGGATTAACCACAATGGCATTATGTTGTGATTGTAAAACAAATCCAAAAGGTAGTAAAATTATACCAAATCCATTGCCATCCAGCATATTTCAACTCTTAGTGAACCTTTGCTGGTTCTGAGGCTATAAATCCTTAGAGGAGGAAGAGTTGTGTTATATAAAATAAGTTCAATGTGACACTCTTCTATCTGAAATCTTCCAGAAGTCCTCTGTCACCCTCAGGATACAGCTCCAGCTTCCACGTCCCTTTCCCCAGGCACAGTCCCTGCCTTGTCTCTCACCCCACATGCTCTCTCTCAGAATCCCACTGCATTCTCTTGACATTTTGTAAATATTTTTAGCATGAGGGTTTACAAACGAATTTGTTTTTCATTCAATCATTCATGCCCATTTTGTTCTGTAACATGAATTTCAATATCCAAAATGTAATTATGATTTTCCCATTTCCTCCCTATAATTCAGATTTCCATTATTCTTTCTTTACCTTTCTGTCTTTTCTACCTTTGGTGCTATTCCTTACACCCATCTTAATATGTGTCCATTATCTTCTTACTAATTTTCACTCTTTTCTCTTTCCTTTTCCTTCTCTGGTAATTACTCATCAATGATTCTGTGCATGAACCTTTTGTTAGATTTTAATAACAGTAGTGTTACATAATATTTGTCTTGTCACTCAGAGTAAAGTACTCTGGATACATCTATGTTGTGAAGTGTTCATCAAATTCTTTCTTGCTTTTCAGTATCCAAGGTGCTAAATGCTGCAAATATACGGTAGTTTCTTTACAACGACTGATGGATATTTGGGTTGTTTCAATTCCTTGGTGGTTGTAAATAATTCTGTAATGAACATGAGAATCTCTGTATATCACAGCTCTTTATTTCTTTAATACAGATGCCTGGTAGTGGGATTGCTAGATTAAATTATATTTCATTTCCTAAGGTAGCACTAAATTGATTCCACAGTAGTTGCACCACTTTACATTCCCACCCACAGGGTATGAGAGTACTCATCTCCCCCCACCTTTGCCAATATTTTTTGTTTGCTGTCTTACTGAACTTTGCTATTGCTTGGCAATATGATCCCTCATTTTTGTTTTGATTTGCATGTTTCTGATAGTTATGACCTTGAGTATTTCTTTACATGTCTGTTAGCCATTTGAATGTCTTTGTTAGTGAACTATTTTTTTCATGTCTTCTGCCAATTTTGTAACTGGATTGTTTGGCTTTTTCTTGTTACGGTGTTGGAGTTTTCTGTAAATTTTAGAGATGAGACCCTTATATGTCATTGCCAAGTATGTGTTCTCAGTCTGTAGCCTCTTTTTTTTAAACTCTTATAGAGAAATCTGATCCCCATAATAACTGAGTTGTTAGGAGGTCCTCATTGCTAAATGATGATCCTCTCTTCACTGTGAATCAGTTATGTTTGAGAATTTCTTTTTGGGATAATTTATGGCTCCTAAGTTTGTTTTTCTCTTTTTTAAATTAATTTTAATGAAAGTTTACAGAGACTTAGGGTTTCCAGTCATTCATTGTTGCACTTTTCTCCCTGCTCCCCCCTCCCCCCCAATTCACTCTTCTCCTTGAAAAGTAAAAGAAAAACTTGTTCATTGTTATGAAATCCCTCCTCCACCCTCCCAAGTCCACTCCACTATGCAGCCTTCATTCTAGACTTCTGTAATGTTCCTATTTTTTATTTGATGATCTTTATAGTTTTAGATTTTACACCTAAATCCTTACTTTATATCGAGTTAGTTTATATACTTGTTGGGAGGGAGAAATCTCGTTTGCATTTCCTGCAACTAGATATCCAGTTTTGCCAACACAGTGTGTTAAAGAGGCTGTCTTTCCCCCATTAATTGATCTCATCTCTTTGTCAAAGATCAGCTGTCCGTAGATGCAGATTTCCTTGTGAGTGCTCAATTCTGTTTCCTTCTCTGTGTGTCTGTTGCTGTACCAGTACCCAGCAGTGTTGCTTGCACTGGCTGCGTAGTATATACCGGTATTAAGAAATGTAACATCTCCTACTTTGTTTTCCTTTTTTAATAGTGCTTTGTTCCTCTGGGCCGTCCTTCCCTTCCATACAAAGTTGGTGACTTTTTTCCCCATTTCCTTCTAAATCGCAATGTTGTCTTGCTATTTGACAGGACATTTGAACAAGCCACTTTCACTCCTTCATCTTCTTTTTGTTTACAAGGTTTTGCTTGAATGTCGTATTTTCTTAAAAATCTCTCTTCGTCCCTACAGATAGAGTAGTAATCTACTTATCATTGTTATTGCTTTCTCTGTGCTCATAGCATGCTTTATCCATGCATGTTATGATGCATCATATTGAATCCTAAGCATGTGCGTGTGAGAGAGAAAGAATGAGAGAAACTCTTCATAAGCACACTGTTTTATTTAAGGTTTCTTAGTCCACACCCAAACACAGCCTGGACACTTGATATCAGCAGATATTTAATGAATGGATAGCAGTGCAACATTGGTCAGTGGATGAAGGGATGGATTATTAAAAGAATTAATAACCATCTACAACTTTATTTTATAAGCAAGGGGACTTTGATCCAATTCCCTCTCTATAGAATAAAAGATTAGACAGTTCTGAAGTTCTGGGGTCTGAGATTCAGTAAATCACAACAGATATTTTGTCACGGCAATCAGACAGCCTTCCCAGCTTGACTGCCTGATAAAACTGAAAGGGCTCCCCAGTTCATGGTTAAGAATCAAAGAGCCTGTGAAGCCCTGACCTTGCAGACTTCCTCCTTGGGATAAATACCTAGGCACAGACTGGGTGTCCTCCTGTTCCAGTTGGCAACAGTCACAATACCCCATAATAGGTGCTGAGGGAGGAAGCCTCGAGCAAAACAGGTTTCTAGCCTGCTCGGCAACAGCACAGCTATACATTCCTGTAAATTTCCAGGGCTGTGAGAGGCCCGGCAGATGTTCATGTGCCGCTATGTTCCTCAGGTCCAGTGTCCCTCTCTACTTACCCTATCATCTCTATCACACTGCTGGGTGTGATTTACAGGATAGACATGTGTAGATTAAGATCAGAGGTGAAGAAAGAAATAATGCAGCTTTCAGCGGAGGAGGAAAACACGAGAACGTGTGAGAACATGTTTCCTCCCTCTCTGCTTTTGGAGAGAAGGAGCTTTTAGGTTCAGTACAAGTCAGAAGGCCTTCTTGGTGTCAGCTGCCTATGGAGAACGATGTTTGGTGCTATGGATAATAGAATGAAATAGAATATGGTACTGTCTTAAAGGAGGTTATGCTCCAGTGTGGGTTATCAAGAATAGTCTTTAAGTGATACTGGGGAAAGTTACTAGAGGAAACAAAAAAAGAAAAAAAAAAGAAGCAAAGCCCATTTGGAGAGAAGTTAAAGGGTTGGAGGAGAGATCATGATATTAAACCATGAAAGTGAAAAGGTATTCAGCATATAGAAGCGGGGTTAGAGTAGAGCAAGTACAAAGTACTGAGGAGAAGTGATGTCCTTAATTCGAGGACTAAGGAACACATGATTTAAGCCATGGTCTGTGCAATTGCTTCCTATGCATCTTAAAGTGGGGCATTGATTAAGGATGACGGTAGAAGAATCAATCTTTGAGTTATAGTGTTGGAGAAGAGTACTGAACATCTTAAGGACTGCCAAAAGAACAAACAAATACATCTTGGAAAAAGTGCAATGAAGGTGCTCCTTTGAGGGAAGGGTGGTGATACTTCATCTCACATATTTTGAGCATGTTATTAGAAGAGGCCAGTCCTCAGTAAAGGAAAGCATGCTTGGAAAGGTGAAAGGTCAGTGAAAGAGAGGAAGACTGTCAATGAGATGGACTGATACAGTGGCTGGAGCAATGGTCACAAGTATAGGTTGTATATGGTTGTCACAAGATAGGGCAGAGTTCAGGTCTGTTGTTGGGAAAGCTGCTATGAGTCATGGTCGACTCAACAGTACCTATGAACAACAACATCCCGTCAGTTAGGAACAGCACTGGAACAAGAGTATGGAGATGTTAAAGTGCAGGGCAGGAAAAGAAGATAAGCGTATTTGGTGACAACTTATAGTATGTCAGAAAAGGAAAGGGGATATTTTTCTGTGCTGAAACGGGTGGGCCACGTCTTTAAGACTTTCTTTCATACATCATTTATTCAATAACTAGAATGAAGTTTGAGTTATTGTCATGTGCAGTTACTACCGTGAAATGCCAATCTCCAAGGTTTGGGTTTTGTCTTGTAGATAATGTGGCCACTGGAAGGTCTTGAGAAGGGGATGACTTAGAAATAATGGAGAATCTTACAGCCTGAATGCATCCCTTTTCTGAACTGAAGAGCCACCCACACAAGCAGCTAGGCAATGACTCAAAACTCTATATAAGATCAAGCACATGACCTCTATTGTCTCTTCTTAGA
This sequence comes from Elephantulus edwardii, assembly GCF_000299155.1. Classification (NCBI taxonomy): domain Eukaryota; kingdom Metazoa; phylum Chordata; class Mammalia; order Macroscelidea; family Macroscelididae; genus Elephantulus; species Elephantulus edwardii. Next base: position 13,871,803 of record NW_006399781.1, read on the forward strand.
AGATTCTGTCATCAGTTACCTATTATCAACAAAAGCATTTACAGAAAATGCCAGAAAAATACATGTGTGCGTGTGTGTGTGTGCGCGTGCACACACACACACACACACCCTTAAATGGAAGGCTGTTGTAACGGAAAAGATGTGATAGAGAGGGTCAGATGGCAAAACTCTATTTCTGGTAATAGTTAGAGTGGGACTTGGGTCTTCAGACTCTTCAGTTTCCTGTGGTTAGTTCTCCATCACTCTGGAAGGCTGTGGAAAGCTCAGCCATCTGTGTTTTTTTCATGTGCAAACAGCAGATTTCCAGGACCATGATCACAGGTGAGGATGAGAGCTAAAAGGAGAGTAAGAGAAAGAGACAGTCAGATTCTGAAACTAAACAAAAACACTTCTAACCCACCAGAGAAGTCATTTTAAAGAGATTGCAATCTGTCTTTAAAAAAAAAAGTCAGCATCCAAGACGTTCGTTTCTCTTTTCTCCCATTCTACAGGGAAAAGTTTACTGTAAACTTATCATAGATGTTCTGTGAGGACAAGTACTCCTCAAATATGTAACCATGTTCTGTTCCAACAATTTCACTGTAAATCAGTACTGTATTAAAGAGCTGTTTTGTTTTTTAAATTTTCATTATTATTGCCTTATATTATCAATATCTTTATGAATTTCACCTTTGTCATTAGGGGTTGGAAACATTACATGTTTGTTTGCAGATATACAAACATACACACATTTAAAAAGACAAAAATAATTATTTTCTCCAATGGTGAAGAAGAGTTGAACACCATAGGTATTTTGTCAGTTGCAATAATAAGTTCGTTTGTGGAAGTGCTGGACTGTCTAGATTATCTCTTGGGACAGTGGATGATGTTTCTTATCAGAAAAAATAATGAAAGCTATATGTATGATCCATTCTTTTATTTCTTTAGCTATTTCTTCATTCTTCACATGATGTCTCACCGTTTCCCAAATCGGCCTACTGATCTGAACAAAGCAATCATCATCTTGGTCCATGTTTTCAAGCAACTGAAGCTCTTGATTTAGTTCAGAAAAATTCCAGCTAATCTCTCCACTGTCAAAAGTGTCGACAACTCTCTCCTCCCTCTGCCTCATCATATCTTTCCTCTTCGGAAATCTACCAGGTCCTGACTTGCCTAGTCTCCTGCTTTGTAATCTGTGAGCTGCTCCTCACTGGTCACAGCAAATCCTAATCTCAGCATTCTTGACTTGTACACAGTTTTTCCATTGATCTCTTTCATTCTATTATCTAAAACGAATCCTTGGACTGTGTTCATATGTCTTAGCCATTTCTTCCATATCCCCTGCATATCTCTCTCCCACCACTTTTCCCAGGAAGATGCAATGTTGCAGATTCACTGATGGTGGGGATAAGTGTTACTCTTCACAACTTGGATGCTTACTTCATAAATTAAAGACTACTTGGATGAGTTTATCTTTAAAAACATCTAATAATAGTGAGATGGCATTGAACAAACCTTTAAAATAAAGGCAAAGTGATGAAAGATTCTAGAAATGTATCAACTCTTATTGCTGTTAAATCAAGTCAGAATTAACCCATGGCTGACCCTCCAAGCAGGTTTTCAGAGGCAGTACATTGCATGGGAGGAGATCTTCCATTCTTCTGCAGAGTAGCTAGCTGGTAGATTCGAACCATCTGCCTTTGGGATTGCAATGTAACTTTAGCTACATCCCTTACACCCTGAATTAATCATCCTCACAAAACTCAAAACAGATCTGTGAAAAGGTTCTCAATACCAGGAAAGATAAATACCCTTTTAATAAATAAATAAATAAATAAATAAAACTCCTCTTGCAGATGTGATAAACCATGTTGCTCTTTGCTACTTTAAAAAAACAATATTTCATTTTTACTTGATTTAGGGCTTTACCACATAAACTATCTAAGGTCTAGAACTAGGGCTCTAATACAAAAGGGAATCGTGATGATCTGCAAGCAGAATTGATTGTCACTTCCTCAAGTACCTGAGCAAAAGGTCTATTTCTTTTCCAGATCTCTATTTCTGACCTTGCAGAAGCTCTACTTATTGTAGTAGCCAGACTGCTACAGAGAACTCTGGACTTAGAAAACATGAATCATGTATCAGCTCTGCTAGCATAGAGCAGAATGTATCAAGCTACTAATCGAAAAGCCACCAGTTCCTGTTCACCAGTCACTCAGCTAAGGAAAAGTGGGCAGTCTCCTTGCATTGGATGGAGAGTCACTACGACCTGGAACTGATTTGATGGCAGTGCGTTTTGTCTTCCTTTGATATCAGCACTGACATTCAGGGACCATGAATGGTGCTCCTTCACCAGGCCTTCACTTTCTTTTCAAGAAATAACAGAAATTAGTTGTTAGAAACCAAGTGGTGCCCAGTTCTAATGTGACACACTTGAAGTTGCCATGAGACAGAATCAACTCAACAACAATTTGGCATAAAGAAACCAGACACCAGAGAGGGTCAATTTATGACTCTACTTCTGCAAACTGCAAAAACAGGAAAAAAACCCCCTAATCTATGAATTAGTTCTTGCTGTTAGGTGCTGTTGTCCATGTTCAGACTCGTAGGGTTCCTCTATAAAACAGAATGAAACACTACTCCACCTCTTGCCATTTCCATAATCACTTCTGTGCTTGGTCTCTTTGTTGCAGCCATTGTGCTCCTAGAAGGTATGATAGTGATGACCTGTGGGGAGAGTCAGTGATTGGCAAGAGGCACAGACAGGGCTCCTTGGGAATTGATAGTGCTCCATTTTTTGAACTGGGTTCTGGACACATGGATGTTTTCATTTTTTAACCAATTTGCTCATCTTGCTCACTTTTATACTCTTCAGTATGTATATTTCAATTAAAAGGTTAAAATAGAAAGTCACAAATGACAGATCGCTGAATCTCTGTCACACCCAACAGTGAATTGAATTTGTTCAGCCCTCAAACTGGGCAGTTCAATGAAACAGATTATTTTCTCCTAATATTCCAGAGAGCAATGGTGTCACTCTGGAGACTAAGGTGTGCCGGATACAGGCCATGGTCTTTGCTATCACTTATACATCAGAGAGCTGGACAATGACTAGGAAGGATAGAAGGAGAATTGATGCCTTTGATCTGTGGTGCTGGAGAAGAGTATTGGCTATGAACAGGCTCATCCTAGAGAGGGTTAAACCAGGCTGCTCCTTGGAGGCAAGGATTCTGAAGCTTCATCTGACATACTTTGGACATGTTGCAAGGTGGGACCAGTCCTTGGAGAGGAGTGTCATGCTTGGGAGGGTGAAGGGACAGCGCAAGAGAAGAAGATCCTCTATGAGGTGGATTGATTCAGTGACTAGGGTAATTGCGTAGGTGTGTTGGAGACAGTGAGATTGGCACAAGATAGAGCAGGGTTTAGGGCTGTTGTACATAGGGTCGCTATGAGTCGCTGTTGACTCAACGGCACATAGCAGCAACAACAGTGTTCCTGAGGGAGCTCTGCTGGGCTAGTGGTAAAAAACAAAACAAAACACCAAAACCCAAAACCAAATAAAAACCTGTGCTTTAATTCCAAAGGCTCGTGGTTCAAATCCACCAGCTGATCTGGAGGAGAAGGATGGACAATCTCCTTCCATGCAAATGACTGACTGGCTCTGAAAACCTGCTGGAGGGTCAGCTATAAATGAGTTCTGATTCCACAGCACACAACAACAACAATGTTCCTGAGGGAAAAAAACTTACCGGCTACATAACAGATACAATGCTAATATGCTTGTGTTTATTATTTCACCTGCCAACAAGCTGATATCCAGGATGAAATGAGTCAACAGAATAGCAAACGCAACACCAATAACCTGGCTGGTAGTTCCTGCAGCTGTGGTCCTATGTCTGGTACCTTGAGAAGTGTCCCCTAACCCCCCCCCCCAAAATGAGAACTTATTAGCAGTACCACCAGGTCCTAATAGATCCTGAAGTACCTTATGAGTCATCAAAGAAAGTTCAAATAAAATTCAGTATCATTTTCAGGATCAGCAAAGTGTGTTGTAATTCATATCTTTGGAAGCCAAGAACGAGTGAATAATACATATGGCAACCCGGTGAACCAGAATTTTCCATTGCCAAGAATCCTCCATTCCCTGGCCATCTCCAGTAAACAGGACTTTGGTATGGTACTGGAGTAATAACAGCCTCCTGGGACTGGATTTTGGTTAGTCCAACTACCCTGTCATGTGTCACCTGCGCAGGTCTGTCCACTACAACAAGGACCCAATCAGACTCCGTTTCATAAATCATGGGCGGTGTTTCCATGGCACTCTGCCCAAAAAAAGGTGATCTAAATCTTGCATGAGAGATGTACATCAACAGGGAGCTTTGCCTAGAACACTGTGACCTAAAAAAAAAAAAAAAATCATACTAAGGAACTCAGAATCAGAGAGTCGGTTTCAGAGGCACCAAGTGACCTTGTGTAAAGCACCTTGCCTACTTGACGCCACCTGACAAAGGGCACTGCCTCCGCGAACGCCCGTGCCAGCAGCAAGCCACAGCCGAGGACGCGCATTCAGATTTTCACTGTCCTATTTTATTTTTTTTTCATTGCAGCCTGCTTCTTCTATTAATCATCTTTCTGTTTGTTTAGTTCTGGGAAGGCAAGCACTGATTCACAAAGGAAAATATCCCTTAGTAGCTAGGCTGCAACCTCTATCTTTGCTGCATCTCCTTTTTGAAGAGCCTGCTCTTTTTCTCTTCTTGATAGACCTTAAATAAAGATGCATTTGTTGTCATCCTCATGGCATCAGAAATATGTAGTTCCCGCCCCCCCCCCCATAAGCATTTACAGGTGATGGGGGCTGTGTAATACAATGTATTTCCCTTTTTGGTCTAAGCTGTCCCAGAGCTAAAAGTGAAGCTCTCTATCTCAGCCATAAAGAGAAATAAAGTTCGGATAGTACACAGCAACATGAAAAGAATTACAGTGAGTGAAAGAAATCAGACATACAAGGACTGAGAATAGGCAGATATCCAGAGCTCTGTTAGTAGCTGACAGAGTCAAAGAGATGGGAAGAGGAGACATTGCTTGGTGAGCACTGAACGAACACCAAAGTCCATTGCTGTTGAACTGGTGCCGACTCAGAGCAGATCCTCCAATAGGGCTTTCAGGGGTCATAAATCACACAGCACACTGGAGGAGATTGCCCATCTCTCTGGTGGATTTGAACCCACTGCCTTTAAGATGACAGTGCAACTCCTTACCCATGTGGCCACCAGAATTTCTATTTAGGGTGATGGGAAAAATTGGAAATATATTAATGTACAACACAAACCAAATTCATGTCCCTGAAACACGTATGTAAAAAATGTGGAAATCACAAATTATTTGTTATTTAAATATAGTCTTGTGTAAATATATTTATCACAATTTAAAAATTGAGCTGTATGCGTCATTAAAATGATTCTCATTTTGAATTTTCTTCCTTTTAACTATTCTCTGCTTATGACCAGATCTTAATCTTTTATCTGTGTTTTAATGAACCTCTTTTCTTGCGTTTGATATTATAAGTTATTTCAAATCCTTTCTGGAAATGAAGTGGCATGCAAATAAATCAGTAATGCGAGTTAATACATTTTAGAAAAGCTTTCCAGATGTGAAAATTGGAAGATTAATGTTTATTCTATGAGGAAATCTGAAATATCATTTCTAACACCAATTAATCAGTGATATTTAAAAGTTCATGTATAATAGTAGCTATGAGTCTTTGCCTAATCCTTACGACTTTCAAGGTAAAAGCTCTCCCGTATATGATCCATTTTAAAATTTGTGTTCACACTTCACAAATAAGGAAAATGAGGTTTAACAGGATTAAGTCATTTGCCACTGGTCATAGAGTTAGTAAAAAGCTTATCTTCTTATCCTCCACAAGGTGATTTGTTGTTCTTTTTCTCCACAGTACCAACTCACCTCTCTGCATTCTCCTTATCCCTAAGCATACGTGTCATTTATTTAGTTTCTATTTTTATTTTGTCAGTGATGATAGATCAAAAATACTCTAGTGATTATTTCCCACGTTAAGGCAGGCTACAGAAAATATGGAACACATTGATTTTCGGTCACAAGGGTCCCTTTTAGAAGATCTGAACACCTTGCCATTCTGTGGTTCCTTGTCTCCGTTTAGCTTCCACAACATCTACAACTATCTGAAGTGCAAAAGGAAAATTGTGGAAATGTAGTCTCCAGCACATTTTTTCCTTCTTAGTTAAATTGTTTAAAAATGCCCCACCCTATGCCCCACCCCCCAGTATCTGAGTGGCTCTCACACACCAAGTCAATGGACTATAGGAATAGTCAAAGAGAATGCTTGAGTTCGTCTTAGAGATTGTCAGTCTCAAGGTCCTAAGGTTGTTCCCCCCGCTGGTCATTAATAAGACTTTATTTAACACAACACTGTAAATAATGTGTTGTTAAGTATGGCCTTTTTGTTTATTTCCTTCTGGCCATCTACCAACTGCCAATTAGGAATGGAAAAGCTCTGGAGATGGTTTATCCAAGAGGTCTGCTGCAGATCCTGTGGAACCTTCTGGCACACCACACACTTGAAATGAGAGCCTCATCCAATGGCCTGTCTCTAATTCTTCATCTCCAGGTTTGGCCAGACCCACTTCTGGTTTTCCAGTAGGCCCCAGATACTGCCCACAGTCTGGGGGCTGGAGAGGCTAACTCAAAAGGATAGAAATGAGTCAGTTTCCACGCTCAGCTTCAGGCGTGTGGCTTCCTGAAGCACAGACGAGGAAGGGCTGAATTTCAAAGAGGACTTTTTTTTTTTTTTTTTGCATACCATATCCGGAACTGAAACCACCAATTCATTTCTCTTTGAGATCTCACACTACCTTCAGATCATCAATAACATTCCAAAGATAAGATACCAAGGCTTCACCAACTGAGTCATTCTCCCTCTCTCTCTTTTTCTTTCTCGCGTCGCTTACGGTAATATTGTTGTTGGCTGCTGCTTCGCTCCTTCTCTCCTTGTTTCTCGTTTTACTTTTTTATTAGTATGACTGCACAGAATTGGAGTCCTTTGTTTTTCACAGGTGTTTCTGAGAATGAGGAGTCACATATCTCAAAATCTGCTGAAGGTTTGATCCACCTCGTGACTTTTTGCTTTCTCTTGCTGTGACCTTAAGGCTAGAAATTCCCCATCGCATTCTAGGAGGTAGGCTTTTCTGAGAGCTTCCACACTGAAATAGCAGGTCACCCTGCTAAGTGGCTGCATGTGGTTGGAAGATGGGGTCTGAGGAGAGATCCATGCAAACCAGCCCCATGGACACGCAGCAGCTGAAATGACACACATCCTTCTGATGCAGGCCGCAGCCTCAGCCGACTGGGAGAAAGATGAATCCTCACCATTCATCTAGCACATTAAAATTTACAAACCACTTTCACATCCTTTCTCTCTCTTGATTCTCACCAGAACGTGTGAGATCAGCCAGACAATCATTATTCCCCCCTCTACACTTGAAAGATGAAGGGAGTTGATGCAAATAAAAGCACAATGATGTACCTGAATAGTCCAGCAAGAGAAGACACTTCTCGTATTCTTTTACTGCCATCTAACTTCATATGTATTAGAGTATTATGTCATAACCTTATAATGTTGTGTCATCATTTGTTGATCCTTCAGCAATTTATGGTCGACTAAGACAAAGGAGCAACCTTGCTGGCCTGGCTTGTTACATGTTGGGCTGCTAAGTGAGAGGTCAGCAGTTCAAATTCACGAGTGGCTCCATGGATTAAAGATGAGTAATCTTTTCCTGTAAAGATGAAGAGCGTAGGCAACCCAGCAGAGAGGTGCTATGAATCATAATTGACTCGACAGCAGAGAGTTTATTTGGCTGGTTCATTGGTTTGTTTCTAAGATCAAGTGTGCCTGGGAGGAACAAATGACTAAGGGACTGATCTGCTAACTACAAGGTTGAAGGTTCAAGTCTACTTAGAAAGGCCTATTGATCTACTTCTTAAGAATTGATCACTGAAAACTCAGAAAAAACATCATTCTACTCTCACATACATGGGGTCACAGTGAGTTGACTTGAGAGTAATTAGTTATTGGTTCTATGGATTTCTGGTGTCTTAGTGATAAGGAATTGCTCTGCCAACTCAAAGATGCATGATTTGAATCTGCCATGAAAGAAAGAGGGGCAGTCTTCTCCCAGGCTATTTACAGCCTCTGAAAATCTGCCAGTGAGTCAGCTATGACTTGGGTCCAACCTGACAGTACCTACAAATCACAATTATTGGTTATAAGCTCCAGGTTAATGGCTAGTGGCCTTGATAACCCTTCAAGGCCTCTATTTTTATCATTCAAAAAAAATGGGAGACATTGAGCTCTCTCTGCGATGCTTCTAGTTATACTGTTGCACCCATGGGATTACCCAAAACTGTTACCCAAAGTGTTCACATCAGAGAATTAACTCCTTGTAAGGTGACACTCTTAGGCTATGATGGTTACTATGGTCCAAGCAATATTATTCAAAGTGAAACAAGTTGCTTTGCCTCAGCCCTTACAGCCACTTTATACAATGAACGTACTTTGCAAATCTCCAGGAGAGCAAAGAGGGGAGAAGGGCCACGAATAGGCAACTTTCCTCTCATTTGGCCCCAGAATGAGGTTCTTATAAGTAGTAGTATTGCATGGAATTGGTTTTAATCAACAGTGGGATGTTCTTTAATTGACTATTTAACATAACAGAACTAATTGCAAGAGAAGTTGTACAACCACACCAGCAGGATGAGCTCCTGCCACAAAGCCTATCAAATGCCTCACGCACCCGGCCAGGCAGTGTGTCCTCCAGCCTGGTGCCACCTAATGCCCAGAAATCCCAGCTGCACAATATGGATGCCATCACTTCAGCCACAGAAGACTTTGTGTTAAAATTTTTTTAAAAAAAATCTCCGCCATCCGTCTGAAAACAAGGACTTCCACATATTGCTTGAATACAAGACCAGAGGCAGCTCCTTTGATTGTGCTGGAAATTTACTGCCCTTTCATTTCCCTGAGTGCAGGATCTCATCATGTTGTTGTTAATGAAGAGAAGAGCAGCAGCCAGCCAAAGACTTTTCACTCTGCCTGTTGTCATTCTGTCTCCCATGGCTCTTCTAGCATTCCTTCTTTTTTAATGAAAGCAATTCTAGGCTGTGTCGTTTCAGAGAGACTCATAGGGATTTGGCAGACTAAACGGGGCATTCACCAACTTGTACCCCCTCTAAGCTTCTCTCTTCCCCTTCACCATCCTTTCAACAGCCTCTGTTGATTAGCCCCTGTGATGAGCTTCTCATTACCTCCAGAGAGACATGCTGGCTCTACGTTTGAACAGCTTGGATTATTGGAAAGTGCTTAACTGAATTTTGTCTCGTGGGAACTTCTTTCTATCAGTGACTCTGAACAAGCCTGGTCCTGCTTCCACAAGCGTGAAATGTGTCTCCATCAATCTGACAGGTGACTCTTCTTGTCTCAAATCCGTATCTTAAAAATCTCACCAGCAGCCCCACCATTCTCAAGCCTAATATAGCTTCCTGCCAATCTCTTCCAAGCTTCTTTGGGAACGATTTTAAGTAAACAAATAGAGACAGATAGGTAAATAGATAAAGAGGTTATTTGCCTACTTAACTGTGATCCTCCATTCATAGTTCTTTCGGCAAAAGAATAAACAAGCCTGTGTCAGAGGAAGTGTAACGCGGGCGCTCCTTAAAAGAAAAGATGGTGAAACTTTGGCTCACATACTTTAGGTATGTTGTAAGGAGGGGCCAATTGTACAAAAAAAAATGTACCATCCTGGGAAAGATAGAAGGCACATGGAAAAGAAAAGTGGATCGATTGGCCCAGTGATGTAACAATGGGCTCGAGTCTATCAGAGACCATGAGCGTGGTCAGGATCTGGAAAGGTTCACATCTGTTGTTCATAGGGAGTTACAGTGGACTGGATGGCACCTGGCAACAACAATCTTCAGAGTCCACACTTTCTGCCCTGAGTTTAGATCAGCAAGTGCCATCTGAACATTAGTGTTTCTACTTTTGCCCTCAACCACAATATGCACTTGGTTGAAGGTTGTATGGTAGACTGAAACAAGTTACCTTTAATTCTACCATGATGGAAACCAGTTGGATATTTAACCATGCCAAGTTCAGTGCAAGTGAGCCACCTGTGATTCATAGCACCCATTTGTACAATAGCTCTGAACTCTCTCCTATCTTGAGCCAATCTCACTGTCTCCGACACCACTACCCCTATCACCCCAGTTATTGTGCCAATCCATCTCCTCCAGGATCTTCTTCTCTTTTACTATCCCCCTATCCTTCCAAGCACAATATCCTTTTCCAGGGATAGATCCTTCCTGGCTACATGCCCAAAATATGTCAGCCAGATCTTTATTATTCTTGCCTCGAAAGAGATACTTGATTTCACCCTCTCCGAGACAGACTTACTTGTTTTCTTGGCAGTCCATGGTATGTTCAATATTCTTCTCTAGCACCATAACTCGAAGACATCGATTTTTCCTTCTTCTAGTATCCTTAGTCATTGTCCAGCTCTCTGATGCATAGCAAGTAATTGAAAAGACCATGACCTGGATTAGGCTCACCTTAGTCTCTAAACTGACATCATTGCTCTTTAGCACTCTGGACAGCAGATTTTCCCAGTTCAATTAATCTTTTTAATTTCCTGATTGCTGGTGCCAAGAGTGTTGATTTTGAAGCCAAGCAAGTTATAATTGTTAACAACCTCAATCTCTTCTCAATCTATCAAGGTGCTGTCAGTAGGCTCAGAGGTAAGAATCTGTCTACTTGCTGTTGAGTTTCAATCCATATTGAAGAATGCAGTCCTTGGCCTTCTGCAGCAAGACTTGACCTTCAATCTTCCTCAATTTTGGCAAACGAAGGACATTTAAAATAGTCTTGAGAATTCTGTTTTATTTGCAAGAAAAAAAATCATTCTCATTTTCTCCTTTACTTGAGTAAATGATTGAAAGCTTCTGTCAGACATCTGGTTGATGCTTTAATATTTTTCATGAATAGTTCACATTCATGACCTTATTTATACCTATAGCAACTCTGCCAGATGAGATATAATTGTATTGAGCCTTTATAACATTTACTCATTTTCTAAGAATGCTGGTTTTTCTCAGGTCATTCTTAAAGACTATAGTTTTAATGTTTTGCTGTAGTTTGGGCATTCTGAACTGTGATCCAAAACTCCTGACTTCTAATTCTTGTATGACCTTAGGCAAGTCACATCCCCTTTGGCTCTCAGTTTCTCCGTCTGTAAAATATCAGAGACATGGAGTGAACTAGGTACTAAGAATCCCAATGCTTGTCAGCCTCTCACAGTTTTGTGTCCTAGTTTACAATGTGAGCAGAGAGAGAGCTGGATCCAGAAGGAAAAACTCATTACCACTATCTGTCATACCCAAAGTGTGGGGAAAATAGTATCTTTAGAGCTTCACATTCAAAAGGACAACATGCCTATAATTACAAATGTAGACAAGCACATACATACACAAAAAGAACAAATCCTTTGCTGTCTCAGTTTTGCCTCAGGGTATTTCTGAAGCTGTGAATCTTTGCTATAGCAGACTGTTCATCTTCCATAGTGTGCATGGTAGATTCGAACCGCCAACCTTTTGGTTAGCAAACCACCATGTAGCACATTACACCAGCAAAGCTCTCTTACAACAGACAGTGACCACCTTCTTTAAAAAAAAAAAACAAAAAAATTTAAAAAAAACCAAACATGTAGAAACCTGCTTATTTTAAATGAAGACATTTTTGAGAGAAAGTTTAAGTCCTGAAACTGCTAATGCCCTCTTGTGAAGGTATGTGGGATGAGGTGGGGGTGGGGGACAGTACACCAGACAGTTCATCGGAGGGGTAACCTCTTTGGTTTATGTAAAACATCTGACTCAAAACAAATTCACCTTGTAGGCTGTTGCGCCTGAAACAGGACAAAGCCTCACTCGAAAAGGATTGAGCCCTTCATTCAAATAACCAGCTACATCTAGATGCTCTGTGCTGCGATGTCTAATTTCCAGAGGAAAGATCAATCTCAAACCACATAAATGTTGATGCTTTTGGAAAGAAAAAAAAAAGGCAACAGAAAGGAAAACCCACCGCACCTAAATATAAAGATTTCAGCGTGAAGTCGCCAATTGTTTGTATTTCACACCCACATTCTCGATGCCTATTATCTCTGAAATCATTTCCGTTTCCAAAATTCATTTGAAACGCTCTTACATCAGGGGCTTTAGACAAACAGCCCGGCTTCCATAGAAGTTAATGGTTGGGGGGGGGGGGGGTGTGAGATTGAGTTTGATAGATGGAGAAAGACAAGTTTGGGTTGAGAGGAGTGAAAGCAAGAATGTGTCTACCAACTACACTGTGTGAAAAGCCTTGAGTGTGTTAACTGGAGTATGGTAAGTTATGATAGACATCTGTGTGCATGGATCTTTCCTCCTTCAAAGGAGAGGACTATGGAAATTGGAAGAAACCTTAGAGTAATTTTACTTTGAAATCTAGAAATCCAAAATTGTTGCTATGTGCCATCAAGTCTTCTCTAACTCACAGCAACCCTATGAGCCACAGATCAGAGCTTTGTCCTGTCCTGCGCCATTCTCACATGCTCAGGCTCACTGTTACAGCCCCTGTGTCAATACATCTTATTGAGGGTCTTCCTCTCTTTTTCTGACCCTCCACTTTTCCCAGTATAATGAGATGTTAAGAATGGAATTGACAATTACCATTCTGGAGCACTTACAATGCCCCACAAACTTTTTTTAGGAGTGTTCATGCATCTGAACTCATCACATAAGTCTGTGAGGTTGACACTATTGTTGTTAAGTGCCATCAAGTCATAGATGACTCATAGCAACCCTATGAACGATAGACCTGAACATTTGCATAACTTTTATCATTTCTCCAAGTTCATAGTTTCCAGAAGCAAGCTATTTTAGAAGTGGATGCCATGCCTGCTTCCAAGTTTGTTTTAATCGGGGAGCTCCACCAAACAAACTTAGGCATAAGTAACACCTACGAGGACCAATGACCTCTGTTTTTTAATCACACAGTAAATGTTTGTACCCACCACGCCACAGTAGGATACAGTAGTTGGTTGGCATCTTAAGAGCATCTGTCCTTGTTCTCATCAGCAGCAAGTCAATTCCTGACACAGAATTGGCCAAATGCAAAGAGCAGCTGAGATTGGAGCCATGCTGGCCTCCCTTCATCAAGGACCCTTCAGCCTATTCCACGCTTGTTGAAAAATGTTACATTATCCTCATAATGATGAACAAAGGGTTTAAAGTATTTGTAGTATTTTAAGGTTGATGGTGATTTAAACATTGGCAAAAATGCCTGAGTGAATGTAAAAGACCTATGCTTGTGTCTCAGCATTGACCCTGATCCTCAATAGGCCTTTGGACACATCATATGCCTCACTTCCCCATCTTAAAGCAAAGGAGTGGGCCAACTGATAGGTTCTGCATTCATTGAGTCTATTCAATCATCAGGTTCTTCTTTCATATGGCTCTGTGACTTCTCAAGAGAGTAGTCAGTCAGAAACTTCTCGTCTTAGTTAATACCCTTGACGCCCTTATGGAAAGGCCAGTGGGAGCCAGAGAAGTCTTACGGTGAATGGAGCCAGCTGAGTGCCACTCTTAGAGCTGCATCACTGCTACCTTGAGCAGGCGACTTCCGTTCCCTTTCTAAACTCCCATTCTTCCTCTGAAAGATGCAAACAATAAAGCTGATTTGACAGACTTGCTTTGTGAATCAGATAAGATGATGGTAGATGTCAAACTGCGTTTTAATGAGAAAACCAGCCCTAATTGAGTGCATAAATGAGAGTGTAGTTGAGAGGTCAAAGTCACTTTTTTTCTTTTCTGTAAATATCCAAGTGAACTCAGCATCAACAGATAAATTTAAGATAGTAGAGAAGGATGTTCTATGGAAACTCTTATATGCTTCCCCTTGAAAACTATTCCAGAGACTCTTGTATCGGTCACCACTATTCTGCTAAAAGCCCCTATACAATAGAAGGCATTAAACCTTATGCTCTTCTACCTCCCCTTTCTTGCCTCTTATTTCCATCAATGCAAGACCAGCTGGGGTGTCAAATCAAAACCCACGTACAGATATTTCACCCTCATCTCTTTAGTCTTCTAGACCATCTCAAAGAAAACAGCGGAGGCGCTCCCTCCACCCACACACTTCCCTTTATTTTGATGGTTGTGGCAACCTGGCCTTGTGGCAGTTAGAGCTCCAGCCCAGAAAAGCTACTGTATCTCCAAGGTCTCTCTAGGCACCTGAGCACGGGATGTTTAGTGGATTGCCTGGTGCCTTTTTCTGTCCTGGTTGTAAAGCATGATGGAATCTTACAGGAATTACAACTTTTCATGTGGACTAGCAAGCTTATGAAGCCCCAAATTACTTTAGGAACTACCACTGTTTTACAGATATAAAAATTAAGCCCTCAAGAAGAGAAATAATGTGAAGTTTGACTGAAACTTAGAGCCAGAGAAATCTTTGTTGTTGTTTTGTGCCTTTGAGTCACCTGCGACCCATAGCGACCCTTTGTATGGCAGCTCTGAACCCTTTCCTATCCTGAGCCAGCTCACTAACTCTGACATGCCACCTCCCATTGCCCCAGTTACTGCATCAATCCGTCTCATGTGGGGTCTTCCACTCCTATGTTGTCCCTCCTCTCTTCTAAGCATAATGTCCTTCTCCAAAGACTGGTCCCTCCTGGCCACGTGCCAAAAGTATGTGAGACAAAGCCCCAGAATCCTTGCCTCCAAGGAGTAGCTTGGTTTAATCCTCTCCATGACAGACCTATTTCTTTTTTTGGCAGTCCATGGTATATTCAAGATTCTTCTCCAGCACCACAATTCAAAAGCATCGATTCTTCTTCTATCATCCTTAGTCAGAACATGTAAACCAGACTCTTCATTGGATATGTGAAGAAACTGAGGCCCAGGAATATTTACTGACCTTATCTTAAGTGGAAATCAAGTACTGATTTAAAGTTCACGGTTTATTTCATGAAGTTACCTATTAATTAAATAGTGTGTAAACTATATACTTGAAATCCAGCTTCTGAAAATACATATATAAAACACAAGGGTATTGTATTAACATAAGTGTTAGAGAATAAGTTTATATCCATATTTGAGAATTCTTATACTTCAAGAGATGTATAGCATATTTCTGGATATAATAAGGGTATAATTAAATTTGTTAGGATATGAGAAAGTAGGAAAAATAGAATCAAGAACTACTTCCACCGCAACTCTGAAAACCAAAGGAGCGTTTGTTGCAAAGGTCAGTTTCCTATCATCTGGAAGTAACTTATCTGTGATGGTCCAACACTAGAATCCATCCAGTGAAGATTAGTCCTGAAAATGGGCAAGTCTATGTTTATCCTGGTCCTAAAGGCTATTTCTTACTAAATTATAGTCCAGATTTAGGGCAAGACCAATGATGTGCTGGTAAATGTTTAACACTCAGGTTTTGTTGGTGGTGGGGGGAGACTTAATGGGAGGAAATCCTAATATGTCATATATGCCAATTTCCCACCATAGCCAACTTCAGGCTGCTTGTGTCATGTCACTGAATGTGAGATTTGGAGAAATGAATAGCAACAAAACATTATATAGCATTTTTACATAGGGATTCCATGAGTCAGAAAACAGCATCACATAGATAAAGAAGCACAAGTAACTTCAAAGGCATGCTCATTCATTACTGTCAAGGTGGAACTGACTCATAGCTGACCCTCTTGCAAGTTTCTAAAGACTATAAATCATACAGGAGACTATCTATCTTTATCTACTGGAGTAGTTGATGGATTTGAACCACCTGCTCTGGGATTAATAGTGCAACTCCTTACCCAATAGGCCATGAGAGCTCCCTCAAAACATATATCATAATAAAATGAAGTAAAATGAATAGGAGACCATATGTTTCAAGTGTTTACCTTTGTTTTCAATATCACTTATTTAATTGTAAGCTTATGCCACTTAGTTTTAAATAATGGCTCTCTTTTTCCACTTAAAAAAATCTCAAAACTGAAATACCTCACAAGATTCCTAGGAATTTAACAATCAGCTCTCAAGAGCTAGAATTAAATAGCTCCAAGACACCACTAGAACAGATAGACCTGGATTCAAATCCTAACCCACACTTCTGTTGGTTGTGTGATTTGGGAATGGGTTTCTTTGAGCCTTGACTTCTTCATTTATAGATGATAATAACAAGAAGAATAACCTCATGGTCCGATTTGTGATAATTAAATGAGATAATTAAATAATAAGCATAGATGACATATATAATAAATACTCAGCAAATTACCATCAATGTTTTCTAAAACAAAATTCATTTATTTAATAAATATTTCCCAGATTCGTAGTATATCTCGTCTCAACTATTAGGCACCATGGCGGTCCATAATGCTTCATATGTTAATCTTGTCTTATTCTAAAAAGCGAATGGTCACAAAGAATGAAATGGAAGACACAGACACTAGTCTATAATCTAAAAACCCATATCAAGTTCATAACCAGGGAAAGAACTTGGGAAGGCAAAAGAAAGGGAGAGAAGGAAGGGGTCATGGAGGTAAGTATGTCTTGGCCGGACAGTTCAGAGTAGACTTGGGCATGCGTACATGCCTGAGAAAGACAGCCCCAGGGAAAGAGTAAAGGAAACAACATCAAAGACAAAGGAACATGAATGAAATTTGGTGGCACACGGACTGTAAAGAGGAGCAACTGAGGGAACGGTTGGAAACAGAGACATTTCCTTCATGTTCATAACAACTCTACGAACATTGTTTTCCTATGATAAGTGAAACAAATCAAATCTTCTGATTATCCATCATACTACATTAAGTATTTGTTCATGGAATAGAATTTGATTGTAGCTATTCTTTTCTTTAACAGGAACAGTGAAGAGTTAACCAGCAGAATGCCTTTTTTTAAACGAAATAAATTTCCACTGTGGGAAGGGGGGGGACGCCCAACCTAAACATGTGTTCAAGGGATGGAAGGTGGCATTATAATTCCCAGTTGAAAATAAAGTCTTTATTTAAAGCCTTTGATAAATATTAGGAAGGCTCAAGCCAGTGGCAGTATTTCATGAGGTTTGAATTGTCTACCGCCTCCTCTTGCATTATGCTTCACACACAAAAAAGTCATATGACCTACATCTTTATCTGCTCCAGTCTGAAGCTACTATATATAGGCTTCGGTTATGAATGTTTTTTCCTATGAAAAGGTCAGACCTTGCACATGTACCATAAATGCAAAGCCCTGCTTATTAAAAAGCAGCCAGACAAGTTTGCAAAAGTCATTGAAATATTACTAATGCATGGGGGGTAGGAGGACACAGCACTTTGCTGAAGAAGGAATGGCCTCCAGTCTTTCTCAGAGGGGACACTTTAAAGCACCTGTCTTGTGATTACAGAGCATTTTCCTTTTGTCTATAGAAACTTTCAGTTGTTGACACACATTTACAGAAGCAGGCTGGGAACACACCCACCCACAGCTCTCTTTGGTTTGTGGTGAATATGCACACCCCCCTATCAGAGATGTTAGCGCCATTGACTCCACCTCCCCACCGCAAAGCCCTATGGAACAACTGGAGGTGGAACTGGGGAAGGTTCCTCACCCAAATAGAGGCAAACCCAATTTGGAGTTTCCGGTTGTACACAGCATGCAGCAGCCACTACTGATAGTATTGCAACACCAAAAGAGACTGTGGGGAGAGTTGAACTCTTACTTTTCAGCCAAAAGTTCACAGGTTCAAATATCCCTCTGATGTCATTTGCTCAAAAGAGCTAACCCCCAAGTCTGAAAGTTCTGAAAAGATTAGACTACCTCAGCTAAGAAGCTGGCCAATGCCATTTTAATCTTTTCCTAGCAAGGCCAAGTTTGTTCCTAGAATGAAATTATTTAATAATGGTATGAACTGGAAGTTATATACCTTCCCTTTCATGAATAAGAAATTGAAGTTTAGAGATCAAATGACTTGTTCAAGCTCACTGGATAGTAAGGGGCAAGGGCAGGGTTCATGGCCAGGTCATCTCCTTCCAAAGACAGACAGACTTCAGTGATGCTTTTATGTGGACAAGTAGTCAAACCTGGAATGGACAATATTGGCATATAACAGAGTAGATGGCATTGAATCTATATTTAGTTAATCACCTGCTCAGAAAAGTCTCAAACAGGAAGTACTGCAAAATGGAGAGATGACAGGTTATAGTGAATAAAGTATTATTTTGAAGATCAAGAAAGTGTGTTTCCAATTTCAGATCAGATACAACCAGTTAGTCTTTCATTCATTCATTCACTCATTCCTTCATTAAATAAATGGCAACTGAGAATGACCCAGGCTCCAGTCTAGATATCGACCATACACTGTTTACAGTGTTATGAGTTGAAATAGACACAACTGTTGTCATGGAATACAGAATGTGTATGCTGCAGGCACTTTCTATCCTTCTGTTTGTTTGCTCCTTGGCCCCTTGTCTGGTCCCAATATAAGAGACCCTCAGAGGCAGGAGTCAAGAACAATCCTCTTGTGAAGGTCCACTCCCCTCACAGAGGCCATATTGGTTGCAAGAATGGAATGTGAGGATTTCCCAGTCTTTCTTTTGAACAAAGTGAAAGAAGCTCTGGGGTTCAGATGAGGGACACAAGTAACAAGAGTTGGTGTCATTATACTGCCAACTCTGTAGTCACCAGTAGTATCAGGAACAGCATGCTAACCAGTCCAAGAAAGCCCATTTGGGGCCCCTCTTTTGAAGTATTTCGACTGTGAAGGAGCCTGTAGAGAGTGTGATGGGGAAAGTAGAGATTGAAGCCTAAAGCCAAAATCTGCCGTCAAGTGTGTCAGAGTCCATCTCATCAAGAATGGAGAGAAAACCACAGCCTTTGTAACCAAAGTTGGTTACCTGAATTTTACTAGGGAAAACAGTAAAGTTCTGCTTGCTTATTTGGTCACAAAGGTCATGCTGTTGGTGACATTTTTGATGTCTCTTTTAAGGCTGTCAAAGTAGCCAACGTCTCTTTTGACGTTCCACAAAAGCGAGAATTAAAGGCCAAGAGCATAAATTTGTATGATCAAAACATAGTTTAAAGACATATGTCATATGTTGGGGGAGAGGGGAAGGGTATGAAAGAAAAGGGATTTAAAAAAAATAATTATAGTTAAGATTTATTTTGGCTCCTTTGTCTATTCTCTAACAGTGAAGACAAAAATCTTACAAGAGGACAAAACAGTTCCTCCTGTACACTGTCCACCTTCAGTACATACATCTCACCTGTCTGGGTGGCTTGCTTCCCCTCAGAAAGCTAAGAATATTATTTGCAAAGGTGCATGTCTGGTCTCCAGGTTCTCAACCTCCCTATTCTGACCCCTTGAGAGTCCAATAAAGCTGCTGGACTGACCACCAGGCTACTAACATGGTGATAATGAGGTAAAGATATTCTTAGATCTGAATAAGGAGAGGTTGAGCACATGGGAAAATGAAAAAGGGGGGAAAACCTCAAACCTCATTCTAACATAGGTGTTGTTTGAGGAGAGTGTTTGCTTTACTGGATAATTAATTCTCCATTACTGAAAATGTTTGCCTGAAGCAAGTCAACCTCGTTGGTGGTGATACAGGTGAACTCCCATACCATGTTGGCCCAGGGTACTCTAGAGATTGTTTTCGACTCAATCTTCTATGAGTTTAACTCTCCATTCTTCACTATTTTGAGTGCCAAGTAGGTATGAAATCCCTGTAATTCCAGCCCCTTTTCTCCTAGATAAAGAATTCAACTTGAAAAAAGAAAGTAACACATTCATCTAATGTCATCTTTACCGATCTTCAGTCATTTTGTAGGTTCAAGGTTTTCTTTTATTAGATAAATTACTTTATTTGATTAGAGAAACACTTTTGATACACTAATTGTGTGCTAGGACCTTTGTTAGTTCTGTCAACTGCAAACTAAAATACAATCATTTTAACCTAGAAATCACGACCCTTCCCTTAACATACTCTTCATCCATAACTCTCAGTCCTATATGCTTCCAAGTCACCCCTTGACTTTCCCATCACTACCTTTTCCTTTCCCCACTTTTAGTGTCAACTGCATTAGTAAAATTTCCTTATTTACTTTTGCTCCCTAAAAGCAAGGTCTGGGTCTTCAACATATGCCCTGTATCCAATCTGACACTTAAGTCATGCCTATGGTCTTCTCAATTGCTTGCTATGCTGGACAATGACTAAGGATGACAGAAAAGAATCTGTGCCTTTGAGTTGTGCTGAAGAAGAGTATTGATCATACCCTGGACTGCCAAGAAAACAAACAGATCTGAGTGAGGGTGAAACCAGGTTGTCCTTTAAGGCAAGGATTTTGCAACTTCATCTCATATACTTTGGGCCTGTTGCCCGCTGGAACCAATCCTTGGAGAAGGACATCATGCTTGGAAGGATAGAGGATCACCACAGAAGAAGACACTGGACGAAATGGATTGACACAGTGACTGGCAATGGGGTCAGGCGTTGGAGATAATGAGTTTGGCTTAGGATAGGGCAGAGTTTAGAGTATTGCTATGAGTTGTAGTTGACTTGAAGGCACATAACAACAAAGATGAAATCAAACAGAATGCATTTTAGTGTTTTGCTGGGGGGGGTGGTTTAAATGCAAAAATTTAGAAAACAGTCAACCTTATTGTGAATCCTGTCTTTGTCACTTTCTAGTGGGATCGTGACCAATTTACTTAAACACATTAAGCCTCAGTTTCCTGATCTATAGAATTGTAATAGAAATAATGCCCATTTCATGTGCTGAGGCTTAAATGAGTTGATTTTTATAAAATGTTTAACTCACTGTCTGGTGCATACCTACCCACCTGGATGATGATTAATTCCTTAAGATACCCGTTCTGGTTCTCCTCCTCCAACAAGATGAATTCTATTTTCCATGTATGAAGCATTTCAGAGTTTACAAAGACCTTTCACATGTGTTTTCACATTCAGTCATCCAAGTAATATGTGAAGTAGATGTTTTGGTGACACCGGTAAAAGTGAGGGGGAAGAGATGTGTCAGGAACCCAGAGATTCCCTTCTCTACCCGAAGTGTGTGCCATTACAAACACATTACTTCCAGTGTGGACAGTAGGGTAGCTGTGAAACTGTTCAGCACATTGCTGGTTAAGTCTCACACTTGACTAACAAGCAGATCTATCAGAATCCCGCACCAATGCTGTTGATCCTGTCATGCAAGTGCACAACCCTTTGCATCTCTGGGCCAGCCAGCATCTCATAGCCATCTCCAGCAGGATTAATGGTTTTCTGTGCTTCCTCGAGGATCTACAGTTTTCTTTCACCTCTGCTACAGATTGTTCTGTGACCTGTGCTATTTCTCTGACTGTAAACCTTTCCCACTGCAAGACACCAGGCAAAGTCCCCTTAGAAAATATGAGTCAGAATGGATTTTGAAGATCATTAAGTCAATCCTCTGAGACCATTTCACAGATGAAAACACTAAATTCCTTGAAAGAGAGTCACTTGTCCAAACACCCTACTGGTTTGTGAGTTCCTTGAGAGCAAGGGCCAAGTTCAGGCACCGAAATGATAAAGAGGAATTATCTTCCTTCCAGAAGCTCATAGTGTAATAAACTATTTACCTTATTATCTTCATTGTCTAACTTAGTGCCCAATACTGATAGTAGGTGTTTCACAAGTGCTTACTGGATAAATGCGTATGTTCGTGCCATGCATCAGTCACTCACTGAGTTTTTATTAGGCTCTGGACTCCAGAGTTCCCACTGCTTACATTTTCTTCCTTCCCCATTGAGACTCATGGCAGGATGAAGTTTGAGAAAGAGTTGATAAACATAAACTGAGAGCATTGCAGGAGTTTCAGGATGGTACAAATGGTTAGAAAGCTTGGCTGCTTACCAAAAGCTTGGAGGTTCCAGGTGACCAAAAGATGCCCTGGTAGAAAAACCTGGTGATCTCCTTGCAAATAATGAGCTACTGAAACCCCCATAGAACACAATTCTCTGGTACACATGGAATCACCATGAGCTGGAACTGATTAGACAGCAATTTGTGTGGTGGAAGACATTGACAATATCCATGCCTACCGCATTAACTCATGGCTCACTAACAAATTCCCAGTCATTTTGTGGAAGAGCATCCTTCCTGCCTCTCATGAGGTGATAGAAACCAAGTGGGCAAGCAGAACATTCATCAGCAGGCATGCAATGACAGACACAGGCATCTTAGTGGGATGTCTGGACTGTCTAAAGTACCCTTGAGGTTTTGCTATATAACCAGGGACAAGGACATAGTGCATGTTGATTCATGATAGTAATCTTGATTCATTTCAAAGTTTTCCTGATTTAGCTAATCTCATAGAACAGTCAAGCTATAGGGTGCCTTGGAACTGATGGGTTTAATAACCACTTTATTTAAAAAGATAGAGAATGCAGAGTCATGGAGGCAAAAGTGCACTGGTCCTGGTCATGCAGTTGATGAAGCTGACCAGGAAGCTAGGCTTGCTGGTAAGAGGCTCTTTCCAGGTAGACATTCGACTGCGTGCATATGGAAGCTCTTCAGGGGTGCGGGTTGCAGATAGCTTTCCTCTTTCTCTTGCTTTGCTGGTGCAGTGCTGGCCTTATTTACCAGGACCTCCTTCTCTGGCCAGCACTGTGGAGTTCTTTGAGGGTTTCATGCTTATCATGAACCTCTTTTTATAGGTTGAGAAGCCCTGTGTGGCTCAAATGGAGGAAAAGCTCATAGTCTCAGAAAATGATAGAAGACTTTGCACCTTTGCCTTCTGACAGTTAATTCATGCCTTCTTCTGCAATGCTTGACCAAGCTAATGGAATGCTCTACCGGTCATGGCTAAGTGAATGAATAAGGAGAATACAGGTAAGTGAATGAAAATTGACAAATATAGGACTGAATCAATCTTTCAATGAGTCTTGGTAAACAAACTTCAAGATATAGGCCACTCCAGACCCCTCACTCAATGAAAACTCTGTCCTGGGACTCATAGTTGCCTTTGTCAGCTCTCTCATCTTTGATTTCCCTTCACTTGGCTCCTGGGGTACGTGTGTTTAAGAGAAGAGGGAAAACTAACAACATCTAACTTTTGTTTCCCTGAGAGGATTGAATTTCCTCATGTTTATTGTATACATTTTAGATAAACAAAAAAAAGCAAAAAGAAAGAAATGAAAATCAGTCCAGATTCCATCATCTGAACACTGACCACCTTTAATTAAAATTGAACAGAGCTCTGGTGGCCTAAAGACTAAGGAGTTGTGCTGTCAACCCAAATGCAAGTGGTTCGATGCAGGTGGTTCTATCTACAGGAGAGAGCTGGGCAATCTCCTCTCGTGTCATTTACAGCTTCTAAAAACCCACTGGAGGGTCCTCGATGAGTCAGGTCTGACTCACTGGCACATATAACACAACAACAGAGTTTTCATGAACATACATCCTTTCATAGTCTTCTTTTCCTCCCATAGTTTTATATCGTTTTAATGACTTCATACTAAAAAAAAGATGGCTTATTAATCTGTTTTATCATTTAATAACAAGTAACAAGTCCCTACTCATATCATAATTGAAAGAATATGCATAGTGTTGTGATATTTCACATATTGAATGACACGTAGATGCTGGGGATTCCCAAGCACTTTCTTAGCACTTTCTCAGAGCTCAACAAAACCATGTTGTCAGTCTCATCCAGAGCTGTTCTGTGGCTAAGAAGACTATAGCTATAACATTGTTAAGATGTGAATAATTATAGTACCTTGGAATAATGGTTTGCCCTTTGTTGACCTCTTGTATATATTCTGATGTGGTACGCACGCACGCACACACACACACACACACACACACACACGCGCGCTAAACACAGTGCTCCATAGGCAGAGAAAGACACATCATACACCTCATAAGTATGTTCCTTTTAACAACCCAGGAATAGAGGCCAGACATTGATTTCTGTTATATTAAACATGAGAGAATTTAGGATGAGAAAATTAATCATCATATCTATCATTATTATTATTAATAGCATCTTCAGAGATATATTAAATATAAACAATAGTGAGTCCATGGTCAAAGGTTAGCTTCTTATTGTTGGCAGTCAGTAGATTTGATTTGTTCAAAGCACAGTGGAGATTTTAATGCATTTGGTGGCCTTTGATTTCCAAACTACTGTTGCCATCGCTCTGCATATCATGCCACACAGGCCCTGATTTTAAACTCACTTCAGAGTTTTGCTGATTTTAGCTTATTTCATAGGAGATACGTGTGTGTTGTTGCTGTTGTTAGGTCCCATCGAGTCAACAGGGTCTTATAGCAGTCCTATGAACAACAGATTTGACCCTTGCCCTGTCCTGTGCTATCCTCGTGATCTGATAGGAGGTACAGATGAATGGAAAAGCAGGGTCTCGAGCCCCTTCTCCCACATCAGCCCAAGCGCTGACGGTGCATTCTTTGGTCCTCTACAGATGGGCTGCCTGCCTGTCACGTCTGTGAATGAGGTTTCATTTGATTAACGTGGGCCAGTGGTCAGGGCAGCCTCCCCTGCTCAGTCAGGCATGGGCTCCTGAGCATGGCTGGCTGGTGGGCCAGAGGGAGGTTGTGATTCATTTCTGCCCCAGGCGCCCACCTGGCCAGCAAGTGCAAGTGCTCTGGGACCAGAGGAAAGTGAGAGGTGCAGGCGCCCTGCCTGTGAGCTGGGCCTCGGAGTAATAGTGAGAAGAAGGGTGAGAGTAGCAGCTGCTGAGGTCGATATTTATATAATGACTCTCTGTGCTTGAGGCAGGAAGTGAAACTGAGGTTCTGCTGAAACACTTTCCTTCCCCCACACCGCTGCCCACAGGCTGCTCCAGAGGGGTGACGTGGGGAGAGCCTCAGCAGATTGTACCTTTGCCTGTGCAGACACACCCAGAGCGCCAGGCCTTCACTGGGGCTCAGAGTCAGGGTCCCGCTCTGGCCCAGAATTCCCCTGTTCCCTCGATGCTCTCGGCCTTGGCCCATGCCTTCTTCTATTAAATCCCCTTTATGATGGGAAAAGCCTGCTGGCCCACTGTCTTTAAAACGCAAGGATCAGTCACATGCATTCTGTGGAATTAGCACGCAGTATTCGGACCCTTTTTTCTGACCTTTTCTAACCTCTTCATTTGTGGGGTTTGGTGGGTAGCTGTTCTTTGATTTTTTTACCTGCCTTGAGCAAACTTCCCGCCTCCATTGCTCTCTTCTCTTTGGATCATCAATACCTTTATGAACCATCTCACCCTCTAGTCCCACCACTGACTGCCTCCTCTCCTCCTTTAAACCAGGAGGTAGGAACTCTATTCTTAGCTCCCTAAAAGACTTTCTACTCTGTTTAGTATTGGAGGTCTATTTGAATCATGGATCATTCACAGCTGGAAAGGAGCTTAGAAATGATCTTGCCCTCCGCTTCTCAGAGTGTAAAAAGCCTGCAGCTGCACCAACACCGAGAAGGCTATTAGAGCTGCAAGACTTGAAGACTCATTCTAGACCGATTGAATTAGAAGCTGCATCTTAACAGAATTTCCAGTTAATTGCTATGCATATTACAACCCTGGAGCATTGCCTTCCCTCAACACCATTAACAGGTGCTCACAGAAAGAACTAGACCTACCCAAGGTCACACGGCAAGAGGATGCAATCAGGACAGAACTTCGGTTCTGTTCAGTTTCCGTTCCATTTCTCTGCAGAGGCCTTCATGAAGACATCATTCCACATCCAGCACTACGAAACAAATGAGAGCAAGTTCTCTCCTTTCATAATCTTCACTCTAAATGTCATTGCTGTGGTTGTGAGCATTGTGGCCATTTACGTGACTAGTAGATTGTCACTTGTATTCTATTCATCTTCTATTTGCCCGTCTTAAAACTCTTGTCTCGTCTAAGTTACCATTTTAATTGCTAAGCTCCACAGTGTCCATCCAGTGTCCCTGGTTTATGTGGAAAAAGAGCATCAGAGTTCTGGATGGAAAAAGAAATGGGTTCTCAAACATCTCAGCTACGTCTCTCACCTATCAAGGAGCTTGCCAGGAAAAGCTATGACTGACGACGCAGTTTAGAATCACGAAATGTCTCAACTAGAAAGGGCATTAAAGATCATCTCATCCAACACCTTCAAGTCTCAGATGAGGATGCTGAGTCACAGATGGAAATGACTTGCTCAGGTTCATCCTACAAGTTACTATCAGATCTGAGGCAAGAGCCCAAAGCCTTTTCTCACACCAGGGCTTCAGAACATAGTCCAGAGCTCCTCTATGCCACACTATATACTCCACTCTCAAAACAGGGCTTCGTGCCATCCAACCATACTCCTGTCTGCCTCTGCCTGAAAGGAGTGGGAAAACTAGATAATAAACTGATCACCTGTAACAGATGGTGCTCACCCTTGAGTTCTGGAGTAACACACTGGTGAATTGTTGGAACCATGCCTACCATGTGCAGCCTGTTGTCATAAATGGTCACTGAACTGAGGAGCCTATCACACAGCCAGTGGGATTTCCACTCACACGAAGGACTACGTTGGAAAGACAAACTTCAAACTCTCACTACCGTGTCTGGAATCTGTAATAGAGTTTTGTCATTGCGATGTAAGCAAACATGTACTATTATGGGAGAGACACCAGAAGACCTTTAACAAACTGAGAGGTTAGGGGTAGAGTTTAAGTATGTGGCTTTTAAAAGAATGCTTTCCGTTTTCACCAATTAAAAAAAAAATCTATGCCCAGATGTTTACCTCCATGACCAGCTTGATTGCAGATGTGGTTGGCATGGTACTATCTAATTTTTTTACAAGGAGTACAGAAGCAACATGGTAATATTACTGTGACCTTCCTGGAGAGAGAATTACACAGAGACCTCCAGGATCAGAAATCCATGATGATTCAGATTTTCACTCTCAATTTAATAAAAGACACAGAAGAAGAATCACAAAGTAGTGAGAGCTCCACTTTTGGAAATGTCAGTGAACACTGCTCACTGATGTGGTACTCATATCCAGATGCCATAAATCACCCCATCATCAGGGTTTCCTCCATTTTCTAGGCACCCTAGTGGGTTAAGGAGGAAGAGGTCTATCAGGCCCATTTGAGAGAAGGAACCCAAGCCTCAGGATTCCTTCAAAATCACATCACTTGAATCCCAGTTGGACTCTAACTCTAGTGCTACTTCCACTACAAAATGCGTGAAAAATGAGAGCATCTACTATCTGTTCAAGCCTTTAGAAGTTACACGGCATCCAGACAACTGCACAGGAGCAAAAGTGACAGCACTAGGGTCCTGGGAGTGCACATACAAGCCCAAGGTCATGCCTGCTCACAGTTGCAGGCAATGACTCTTTAATACATATCAGGGGACTGCAAAAAGTCAAGCAACTAGTCCAAGGGTGGAAATTGATGGAGTCAGGATTCGAACTGTGAATGTATTTGAGCTCTAAGTCTACATTTACAGGTCAAGGATAACGTTTATTGCTCCACATTCAAGTTGAGAAAATGGACTTGGAGATGTTAATGACTCAAGATTATATAGCTAAAAGATTAGAAAGAAAAATGTCAAGCTAGAATCCCTTGACTATACCTTTCAGAGATATAAAGACCTAATTAAGAAGAATAAGAAAACATTTAACAGCTGAGTTTCAGTTTAGGCAAATACAAAGCAGTCTACTTAGATAGCAAATACTCCAATCTCTATTTATAAAACAATGGACTTGAATATACCATGACACAGGATGCACATTTAAATTAATTTCATTTTGCTTCCATAAGTGAAATATACTGAGCAGATTCTATCTAGACAAGAGACCGCACAAGATACTTACTTACACAAGTCTTCCTTTATTTGAGAATTTTAACAATTTTTTTAAAGTTTTTTCTATTATACAAAGAAAAAGTAGTGCATTAATCAGGGTTGCATTATTAATAAATGTCATTGCAAGATCCAAAATCAGCTCTGATAAATCTGAACTGATTGGCCACTAAACTGAGACAACTCGTTGGAATGCTAGGTTTCATCAGAGATAATATGAAAGGCAAAAGGAACGAGGTCTTATGTTTGCATCAAAGCAACATGTGAGGGAAGGTGGGGAAAACATAGAGATTCTATTTATGGACAAAGAAAAATTTGGTAGACCTGGGGAAGTGGTAAAAAGGTAGAGGACAACTGTTTAATTCACCAGAATGAGGCTTCATGGCCTAAAGATAGATTAGCAAAACCATTATCTCCTCAATGAAAAATGATAAGCCTGAGAGGAGATGTGACAGAGCTAGATAGACTAGAGCTAGGAACTTAATCAGCAAATCTCAGAAAAACAGAACTATCCCAAACTCCTGACCCCAGAGTTTGCAAGAGTTAAATTTAGAGGAAGCACTGCTTTACATAGTAGATAGAAATATAATGAGCCTCAGAGGTAGTAACGGACTGGCAGTGCAGATGCACAAATGGCTTAAGAAGAGCCTATTTAAATACCAGAACCTCTTAAATTCCACAGAGTTTATTTAAGATGCATAAGACTTTAAATACCACCTTACCCAACTGACTATCTGGTGGCCTTCTGCCCTCATCTTGGTCACCTCCAACGGTAAAGAGTTTGTTGTATCTCAAGGCAAATTATTCAATCTATTGACAATTCTATGTGCCAGAAAGTTTCTTCTATACCCCTATGCCCTGAGGAAAATAGAATTAAGATGCGAGTGGAGATTTGTACACCAATGTTCATAGCAGTGGTATTCACAATAGCAAGAAAATGGAAATAGCCCAAATGTCCATCAACAAAGTAATAGATTGAGAAATTGTGTTACATTCCCACAATGGAATATTATACAGCACTCGGGAGCAATGATTTTGTAAAATACTATATAACATGAGAGAGTCTTGAAAGCATTATGCTAAGTGAACTTAGTCTCATGAGGACAAATACTGTGTAAAACCATTATTGTAAAAATAAAAAGATAACTAGTAAAATGTGTATAAAAGTCCAAAGGAGAAAGGAAGGGGGCAGGGTGGCTGAGGTTGAGAAAGGAGGAAAATCACGGGACCTCAGACTTTGGTGGGCGGAGGGAGAGGGTGATGGAATTAGGAAAGATCCAGTGGGAACCTGAAAAGACACGTTGACAGTGGGCATAGATCAATGGTGATTAATTTTTCAAAAAACAATGTATAGGAATAATGGCATAAAATACAAATGAAGAAATATGTGAAATACAATGTACATGAATGAAACACAATGTATATGAATTTTGTACACAAACCAATATGAAATTTAAAACCAACCCCCCCCGAATAATTTTTTTAACACCTGTTGTGCCTTTAGTTCTACCTTTGAAATCCCCAAGGACAATCTGAAAACTTCCTCTGACATCCCTTCAACATTACTGAAATGCAGCTCTAACTTAACTATTGATATCAATAGAAATCATACTTACTTAGAGATTGTCTTGGGAGACTTTCAAAATTCCAAAAGAAGAACAAAACGTGGTGTTCTCAGTTTGGTGGAGACAAATGGGACCAATATTGGACTTGAAATTAGAAGACCTACTCTCTGACTGGCTTCTGTAGTACAATGATGTTTAAACCCCTGCATCTACCACAAACAAGCAAACTCATCTTAGAGGGCAGGGACCTCACATTTCTGGACCACAGTTCTCTTATCTGCACCTTTGTTGTATGTTTTAGATGCCTACACTCATATTATAAAGAGGATTAACAAAACACTATTCATTCTCCATCTGCCCATGATTCTCTGACTTGAACTTAGTTCAGGTGGTAGTGTAAGACCCGACCCCACTTCTTCTGAAATGCTCTTTCACTGTAACAACACAGGAGAGAAAGTCTACTAGTCTCAACCCTTTAAAATGAGCCAACACGATAGGCTACAATGATTGGTCATTAACTCTTCAGGTCCCATTGCCTGTGAAAATAATTTCATTCAAATATAAAGCAGATTTCTCTCTCTCTCTCTCTGAATTGTAAGCTGAGCTGCTTAGTCTAAAGAGTAATGTGCATCTGATTCAGGCAACAGTCTTTCCAATTACCTGCTGTGCATCTGAGAGGATGATAGAAGAATCTATGCATTTGAGTTGTGATGTTGGAGAAGAGTGATGACTATCCTATGGACTGAAAGAGCAAACATATATATATTAAAGAAAGTGCAACCACAATGCTCCTTTGAGGCAAAGTTAGTGAAGCTTTGTCTCATATATTTTGGAAATGTTAGGAGAGGCTATTCCTTGGAAAAGAACAACATGACTGGAAATGTGGAAGGTCAGCCAAGGTAAGGGATACCCTCCATAAGGGAGACCCTCCCTAAGATGGATAATGCAGTGTCTACAGCAATGGATTTAAATGTATCAGAGATGATAAAGACATTGCAGGATAAGACCGTTCCACATCTATTGTTCATGAGATCACTGAGTTGTACTCAACTCAGGGGCACTTAACAACAACAAAAACAGCAGGTAACTTAATAATAGCCAGAGAAATGTTGATGAATGAAAAGCAAACAAACAGACGTAACAGAAATTTAATTTCAGATTGTATGACTGTTCCATGGGAGAAGGACCATTCATTCCAGAGACAGTTCTGAGGCTGGTAACCCTGGTCTTGTCCCTGGGCCAAGGGCAGTTAAAGGAACAAAGGCTTCTCTCCTGTGGAAACTCTGTGAGAATATCCATGAGAAGAATCACTAACGTGTGCAGAAGAAAGGCTTTTCTTTCTTGCAATTGTCTAGGGGAAGGGCTAATTGAGTTCTCATTGGCCAAAGATTAATACTGGAAATCATTTGGGTGCCTCACAATCCCAAAATCTCCCAAACAGTCAAGAGACCATGCCTCTTAACACCCAGTGTTGTGACCGCTCCCCTTTACAATATATTAAACAGTTACAAGCCCAAGTGCTAACTAAAAAGTTAGAAGCTTGAGTCTATTTTAAGGGGTTGAGATTGGTAGAATTTGTCCTTCATGCTGGTACATGGAGAGAGAAGTTTAGAAAAAATGCCTCAGAATAAAGTCTTAGAAATACACTTCGGAAATATTAGTCACTGAAAAATCTATGGCTATTATTACGCAAGGCAGCTCTGGTTGCTTGTTGTTGCTGTTATCCTGTCAAGTTGACTGAACCCTGCTCTATCCTGAGCCAATTTCATTGTCTCTGACACACCTACAGTCATTACCTCAGTCACTGAGTCAATCCATCTCATCCAGGGTCTTCGCTGTATCTCCACCCTTCCAAGCATGATGTCCCTCTCCAAGAACTAGTTCTTCCTTGCAACATGCCATTCCAATCTGGTGGCTTAGTAGTGAGGAATTTAACTGCCAGCCCAAAAGGCATATGGTTCAAATCCACCAGCTTATTCCATGAGAGAAAGATAGGCAATCTCCTCGCAGTGTGATTTATTGCTTCTGAAAACAACTAGTTGACACTATGAGTCAGTTCCAACTTGACAGTACGTAACAATAACAATAACCATGACACAGGCATGGGAGGTCACCACAATCCAAAAATCTCTGGCAATTGCTTTTCCTTTTGTGTTGTTTTACTATTTGCTTAGTATTGTATTTCTACTACAATATAGGCTCTGATGAAACATGGATTTCTTCTGTTTATGGTTTTTTCTTAGTATCAAGTACATCATGTGACACAAGAACTCAAGGAATATTGTTGTTGTTGTTGTTGTTATGTGCCGCCGAGTCTTTTGCCACTCATAGCGACCCTATGTACAACAGCCCTAAACCCGGCTCTATCCAGTGCCAATCACACTGCTTCTGACACACCCATCCCGATTACCCCAGTCACTGAATCAATCCACCTCATAGAGGGTCTTCACCTTCTGCTCCATCTCTCCACCCTCCCAAGCATGATGTCCCTCTCCAAGGACCTCTCCCTCCTTACAACATGTCCAAAGTATCTCAGACGAAGCCTCAGAATCCTTGGCTCCAAGGAGCAGCCTGGTTTAACCCTCTCCAGGATGAATCTGTTTGTTTTCTCGGCAGTCCAGGGTACATTCAATACTCTTCTCCAGCACCATAGCTCAAAGGCATCAATTCTCCTTCTAGCCTCCTTAGTCACCAACTCTCTGATGCATAACAAGTGATTGCAAAGACCATGGCTTGTATCAGACACACCTTAGTATCCAAAGAGACACCATTGCTCTTCAGTACACTGGAGAGGTCCCTAACAGCAGACTTTCCCATTGCAATACATTTTTTTATTTCCTGGCTACTGGTGCCAAGAGTATTGACCGTGGAGCCAAGCAGACTAAAGTTGTTAACAATCTCAATCTCTTCACCATCCATCCTGATACTGCCAATTGGTCCAGTGGTGAGAAAGAAATTACTGAGGTAGATATTTTTAATAACTTTGTTTAACACAGGAGGAAATTAAAGTTCAGAAAAAGAAATGGACTTAACTGAAGTAAGTAAAACAAAACAAAACAACCAACAAACCAATAAAACCACCAAACCTTCAGTGATGGTAGAGCTGGTACTTGAATCCAAATTTTCAGATAACAATATTAACGTAATTCTTAACAGGGAACTCAGCTTACCCACTTTAAAAATCTAAAATCCCTTTGAAAACACAAAGTAAAATTTGTGGAACAAGCATAAATTTCTTACTGTTCATCCTTTTTTCCCAAGCAAAACCTTCTGAAATAATTGGGAGCTATAATTTCTCTGCTTCCAAAAAACAAGATGGAAGAGATTTAAAAGGATCTCACTAGCCTAAAAGGAACAAAAAAGAAAACTAACTGACAATTTAACATGATTTGCTAAAGTCTTTCTCATGGAAGCCATGTTTCCCCTCACACTTCCTGTGGCCCCAGCAACAGGGCAGCTTGGATTGTGAGTGGTGTAAAGACAGAAATCACCTCCAGAGGACAGTCGTCAGGGCTAAGTACCACAGTATTTCATGGGATACCCAGGGCTCTTTCCCCTCAGTCATTCCCCTGCCTTGCTCCTTTTCTCTCCCTCAGTCTTCTTAGGGGACATAACACAGCTCTAGATTTGGAGTCAGGAGACCAGGAAATCTTGGCAGTCACATGCATGAATCCATTGCTACCTTTGCCTCTGGTTTCCCCACCTGTTAGCCTAATTGACTCAGGGCCCACTTTCCTCTCTCATTGTCTCCCATCCCGTTGTACCATCTTCTCTTGCACCCAGTAGCACTGGAGTTGCCCCAGGCTGTGTGTGCGCTGGCCCAGAGTAGCAGCGGGGACTCCCCCATTGCTGCCACTCGGGGAGCCGATGGTGCAGCTGCATAGCCACAGCTGCCTCGTCCAACCACTCCAATTTACCTATGCAGATGAGGTGACGATAAACAAGTCTGCTGAAAGTGGAAAGCCCTCACGCCTCACGTTACTTTCAGCCATTCACTTTCCCTAAGCTAACACTTAGCACACACACATGTTCTCTTAGCCACAAGACAGAGAGTGACCAGGATAGGGATCCCACTCTGAAACTATCTCCCTTTTGTACTATACCCGGACAGGTAGGCTAAGATGACTTCACGTGATGAATTGTTTTTCATTTTCAATTAGGATTTACATTTTATAACTTTTTTTTCTTTTTTACTTATCTCTTTTTTAAAATTGAGATTTTATTGAAAGTTTACAGAATTGTAAAGTTTACAGAATTGTACTTGGATTTCCATTCATTCATTGTTGCACATTTTTCTCCCTAGTCTCCCTCCCACCACCCAGTTTGCTTTTCTCTTTAAAAAAAAATTCATTATGCTAAGTGAAATATCTCAGTCACAAAAGGACAAATACCACATAATGTCACTGTTATAAAACAAGACTGACATGAGGGTTGGGAAGAAACTAAGAAAAGAGGGGATAAATAATGTATACTACATTGAAACAGATGAGGGAAAGAACTGTTTTAAAGGAATATATGATTAGGTATTATTTGCATGACAACAGCCCAGAATAAGAGGTACATAGCAAAGTGGACTAGGAGCGGGGGGGAGGAAATTATATAACTTTTCTTAACATTCCTCCTTACCACACAAAAAATAGTGCAGGCCTTCTCCATTATTCTAAGTCATAAACACTTGACAGTGAATACTCATCGGCCTTGGAAGAGATGAATTTAGCATGGCTGTATACCCTGGCATTACTGTCACCTGTACTCTTACCTTCCTCGGGCAGCCTCCCCACCGTAACTCATAATTTGCCTCCTTCTCACAAAGCTCTTTGGGAGACTGGTGACGACCTAGCTCATTCTTGAAGCTTCTGCTTCTTAAGCATGTTAAGTCTTTTCCTTCTTAACACTATTTGCTCACTAGTTCCTTCTTTAGAAATACTTGTTATCTCTCCCATTGTCCATACCCTGTGATATATGTGTTCTTAAGGCAAAAGTTGGCAATGTGATTTGTTGTGATTATTTAGAACCACGAATCTTTTTTTTTTTCAAGGAGACAATCAACTCTTTGGAACAAAGGTGGTCTTGTTTGAGTTGGTGTTCTTCCCTGGCATGACTCAAGACCAGCATCAAATGTTCACCGTTTCCCATTTGCCTTGTGTTGTCTTCTGTCCTGTGTTTTCTGTTGAAGGGGCAAGGGGTAGTAAGTGAAGGTTAAATGGGGAACTGCGTGCTTATCTGATTCCGCTCTACGATGCTCTTCTGCTCTTGTTGATTTCTTCTATTCCTAAGCATAAAATAAACTTCTGTTCCACTCACACCCATTTTCTTCATCCCGTGAGTTGTACTCCTTTGCAAGCTTTCTTCTTTATGATCCACCCACCCTTCCTTGAGTGGGTTTATTTGCATTTTCTCAGCACGTGCCATAGAACACCATCAGTTTGATGTTGGGTTTTTTGTAAACGTCATTTAAAGATGCTAAAGCTCTTTGTTCTTCTGTCCCAGTTTTTCAATTCTTCAGAGAACTCTGTCAACACAGTCCATGGGCACTTGCACTGCTAACACTAAGGTGACACGTCTCTGGAAGTTTTACTCCACAGGAGTCCACAGAAAAGAGATGGACAATCTCCTCTGCAATTTACAGCCTCCAAAAGCCCACTGGAAGGTCAGCTATGAGTCAGTTCTAACTTGACAACAACAGTAAGGGAGGGAGTACTTCACAAAAGGCAAAAGGCAGAAAATGTCTATCAGTGGGCATATATGTACAAAAAAATTCAGCATATCTATGTTTTTCTACGGTGTTACTGAACAAACTCCAACTCATAGTAACTGAATGTACAACAGATCATAAATTCGTGTTGGGGAGGGTGGTTTCCCCTAAAGAATTCTTCAAACAAGTAAGTAACAGCTTACTCCAGGGGGTACAAACTTAAAAGGGCTGCCTTTCCTGCACACGAGGTGATACCAGTCTAGTATGTGAGATAAGACAGACACAGAAAGAATGAAAAGAAGTGACTGGAAGATCGTGGATGTATCCATTGAGGGGCATGAGACATCACCATCCTGGGGAGAAAGAGAGGGGGATTAAAAAAGATGGGGGGGATGTATAACAATGAAAGAACTTTTTTCCAAACTGGGGTCAAAGGGGACAGTGAGGAAAATGTGCAATAATAAATGAATGAAATCCAAGTTCTTTACACATTTTCATTAAAATCTAAAACAGAAAAAGAAAGATGCCATAAGGCAGGTGGCATCTAAAATAGGCTTGAAAGAATGAAAGTGGATTTCTACTACAAGGGCTAGGAGAGTCAAGTAGAAGCACACACACGTGTACACACAGGCAAAACGAGGAGATGGAAAAGTACAGGACCAGGAAGAGCTAGGAGTTCACCGGGACTGCAGCGCTGCGTGCTCAGATGGGAGTACTGAGGAATATGGATGAACAGGTAAGTTGGGATCCGTGTGAGGGGTGGACTGAAGCAGGGAGACCAGTTGGGAGACTTTTGGAAACTCCTGGGTGAGAAGATAGGGCGGTGGAGGTGAAATTGAAGGGAAGAAATGGGTGTGAGAACTGTTTCAACAGAGATGCCTAAGTTCCTCCAAATCTCCTTGACTAATTCTCATAAAGAACTCATACAATTATTTTCATCGTAGGCGTCATGCTACCTTCCCCGCCCCCTCTCTAGGAGTTTATCTTTTTATCTTCCAGGTGCATGACTTTCTGCCCAGTTACTTGTCTTTAACCCATCAGAGCAGGTCAACCATGCAGCTCAGAAGTCTCACTGTCACACTTGGCCTCGGCTGCTCCCGCGCACTGTCTCTGTTCTCAGTCCTCTACGTCTGCGGATTCCGAGGACAATACCCCTTAGTCTCTGGGCCTTCACATGGAGGTTGAATCAGAAGGTGGCACCTAGACAAGAACTTTAGCCAAGAAGTCAGGAGGATGTGGAAGAAGGAGAAGCCTTACTTGTCTTTATCCAGTGAATTCACTCTGTAGGAGGGGAAAAGACTACCACTCCTGCTGGGAAGGCAAGCAAGAAGGCTAAAGATGGTTGAAGCAAGGATGGGGAGATCAGGGTGATCCAGCCAAGGCTTTGCTTTAGCCCAGGAAACCAAGCCAACAGTACTACTACCACCAGTCCTGGGAGGAACTGGCAAAGAAAATCAGAACAGAGAAGACAACACTGTTCTGCTTCCCCCAAGCAATGTGATCTTAGGATTCTTCTCACTGAGCATTGCTTTGTCTTTATGAAATGAGAATAATGACAGGCACCCTGTTGAACCCTATGGAGCTATTTGTAAGGCTGAAATCCCACCGTATTGTCACTGAATGTGTTCAGTCTCGTAGTGAATCTACAGGACAGAGTAGAAAAGCTTCCTAGGATTTCCAAGGCAGTGAATCTTTGTAAGAGCCGGGTGCCCCACTGTTATCTCATGGGATGCTGTTGGGCCTGACTAACTGCTGAGCTCAGGGTCAGCAGCCCAATGCTTAACCCATTCCATCCTAGAGCTCCTTAAACCTGAAATAGGATCAAGAGAATGTGGACACTTGTTGAATGTTCAAAACACTATTCTAAAGGCTTATTTCTGTTCAACTCAAGATTCCACTCATTAAAATAGGTGGACATGGAGAAGAGGAAGACAAAGAGTAAATGGAGGAGACTGGAGGAGAGGACACAATTTTCCACACTAGAATCTCTAGAATTGGGATGATTGGCCGTATACGGTGTCTCCTCTATTTCCTTCACTTGAAGGATTAGGAAACTAAGGCTCAATGATGGAGAATGGTTTAAAGCCACAAGATATACCAGGGGAAGGATTCCTGTTTTGGAAGTTTCCAGGCCAGAACTGACTCCAGAATTACTAATGAGCTCAGTGCATAACTCATAATTCAGTATATAAGAAAGAGCTTGTATGAGACTATATCAGAGTCCATTTTTTTCTAATCATTATGTTTAGACTCCTGGATAACGATCTCCAAAAGTTAGATCCAAAAGTGAGATTGCCTATTGCCCTTCTCTCCCTAGTTAATACTGGAGTCCTGTTATGGGGTGGGGAGAATGAAGAATGATCCTGTGTACTGGTAGCTTTTAAGTCTTGATGGCTTCCCGTTGCTGTTAACAGCTGTCAACTCAACCCCTAATCATGGAGACCTCATTAAGGGCTTCTTCTTGTTGTCAGGTACTATCAATGAAATACAACTCATAGTAATTCTATGAATAGATCTGAACCCTGTCCTATCCATCCTCATCATCTCTGACACTCTTGAGCCCATTGCTGCAGGCACTGTGTCTATCCACCTCATTAAGGGTCTTCTTTTCTTTCACTGACTCTTTACCTTTCCAAGTGTGATTCCTCTTTCCAAACAAGAACCACACACACCCCATAACAATATGCCCCAAGTATGTTAAACAAAGCTTTACCATCTTTACTCCTCAGGAGCACTCTGGCTGCACCTTCTCCGTGACATAACTCTTTGTTCTTTTGGGAGTCCAAGGGCTATTCTGTGCTCTTCTCTAACACCACAGCCCAAAGGCATTGGTGCCAATCCTCCAAAAAATATTTTCGTGTATATTACTTTATTATTCTTCTCATAAAAAAATTATGTGATAAGTATTCTCAATATCCTCATTTTCATACATTAAGAAAAACCCCTCCAGGGTCTCGTTCTAGTAGTACACTAGTGATCTTAGGACTCTTCTCACTGAGCCTTGGTTTGTCTTTTATACAATTAGAATACTGTGTTAGGTTTGTGTCTTCTGGGCAATCTCTAAGGGGGCTCTAATGGCTGAGGGGTAAGGAGTTTTGCTGGTAAACGAGAGGAAAGCAATTCAAATACACCAGGTGCACTGCACGAAAAAGACGAATGGGCAAGAGAGATAGATGAGCACTCTAATTCTGTGTGATTTATTGCCTTCCCAGCATATCACACACACCCCCACACGCACGTGCAATCTCTACCCATGGTAAGATTTTCTTGTAAAGAACCACAGCTTGTCCTCTAAATCTCTCCCTAAATGGATCGCTCCAAAGGCTCAGAACTGTTGAATGACATGATCTTTTCAACTAGGAAATCATACAAAATGCAGAATCTCTCCTGTATTTCATCCTCTAGTTCATCTTCTTGTAACTCCAGCTGATTGATCATTTTTATTGTCAGAGCAAGCCCATGTGACAGAGTAGCACTGTGCTATAATGCTGTGATCTTTATGGCAACAAATCACCAGGTCTTAACCCCGGGGAAAGGCTGGTTGTGTTCACCAATCTTTCAGTTAGGAGTAGAACGCTTAACCACTGCGTCATCAGGGCTCCTTTAGTCATACACATGTATATATTTTTTTCCCTCTGAAGATGACAGTGTGCTGGAATCTGAGGGATGGGGTGGAGGGCAGGGAATGAGAAATGGCTAAAACATACCTCTGTCCTCAAAGATTAAGAGACTAGGGAGCAAAGGAATGCATGGTCAGTTAACTCTTATCAAGAGAGTAGGGTAATGCCACAGAGAAGCAAAGATGTGTGTCTGAGGGTTATAGGAAGGAGAGGAGAGAAGGGAATATATCTGTGTGAGTAGATGATCCAATCAGTTCAGGGGAGGCAAACTGAAGTGGCTGGTCTGACTGGAAGACAGAAAGCAAGACAAGCAGGGGTGGAGTTTCTGTCAGAAAGAGTTCTGGACTGGAGTTTGAAGGGTTGGTTGGTTTGTTTGTTGGGTGTATTTATTTATTTATTCCATACTGGTTAACTTACCAAGTTTGAAGGGTTTTGAGGTTACTGCTGTGGTACTTGTTTCTCCTCAGAATTTGCCAGCTCTAAACCAGTCCTCTATTTCTTCTTCTGTAAAAACTGAAGGGCCGAATGCTGCCTCTGACGGACCTGTGGGAGGTGCGACCCAGGGCAAGCACTAGCTAGGAGGCTGTGAGCTCCTCCGAGGTAGGATGCAAGGGAAATGCAAATCACAGTTATTTATAATGGCAGCAAACTGAGACTCTGAGAAAACGGTGCTCTGAGCCGCCAAACACTCCCTCTGGAAATCCTGAAAATCTGCTGCCGCGGGGCTGTGCCCAGATCCCAGCTGGAAGCGGGCTTATCTCTTCTGAGCTCCTGGCACTCCTGATCCTGCCAGGATGTTCCTCATACAACAAACACTAAGCTTCCCGCATAATTCCACCTACAGAGGAGGAAGCGCTACACTCTTCTGCCCTCCCCGCGCAGAGAATCAAGCTGAGTCTGAAACTCCCAAGTCGTGACAAGCTCCTTTTGTGTCATCAGGGCCTCCCCAGGCATCGCTGTCAGGGCTGGGCCCTCCAAGATGCGAAGGGCACAAGGGGAGGCATCCTGCCTCATTAGTTTCTAAAGGTGCCCCTGCATCTGCAGATGACCTCCCACCCTCACCAGGTCTGTGCTAATATCAGAGGACTTGGATAACCAGAGCTGGGGCAGAAGGGACCTGGCCCTGGGAGACACAGGGACCCTGGGCCAACATTAGCTTCAGCTAATGACCTTCGATTTCCTATCCACACAAGGAAAGGGAGAAATCAACACAGATTTGAATAATGTTTTCTTTTAAAAAGAAAAAAAAAACCCACAAATAGGGCCCTTTTTCAAACTGTAATCTTTATGACACTCCATAGATAAAGCAAAGTCTACCTACTGGTGACTTTAGGAGTTATTTCAGACCTGTATGGTGCATTTCAGACAGTACTGTGGATACGAAGTCATAGACATCTGGTTCAAATACAGATTCTGATTTAGAGGTCTGCAATGGCACCTGTAATTCTGCATTTCTGATTTGATCCTTTGTGATGCTGCTGATCCACCACCAAACTTTATGTAGCAAGGGTTTAAATCTCTAAGAATCAGAGTTTAAAAAGCATTGTTCTTTAGGATATGGAGACAATGAGTCTCCCAGCCCCATCTCTGAAGCTTTTAAATCAGGACTTCTGGATTAGACTATCCTTCCTTGAATTCAAGTCAACCTCTGCAGTGGGACGCAAGCTCAGATGCTAGGATTACCTGCTTCCTTCCCTCTGGTGCAAGGTGTCTGCCATCTCTGTAAAGCAGTCTGGGAAAATTCCCAAGAGGCTTGGCCATGAGGAAGAGCTTTATAGCCTGGCCTTCCCTTTAACAAAAAAGCACAAATTATTCAAGTCAATGCTCCTCTCTTCCCCTACCTGCCATCATCCCAGTGGGGGTTTAGGGAGAGAGGAGGCTATGCCCAGTGGCCTTTGGAATGGCTTATTCTCTCCCACTGCCCTTTCTTAACCCCATTTGACGAGCGGTGGGACTCATTTCCCACATACAGCCTGTCATCCGG
This sequence comes from Elephantulus edwardii, assembly GCF_000299155.1. Lineage (NCBI taxonomy): Eukaryota > Metazoa > Chordata > Mammalia > Macroscelidea > Macroscelididae > Elephantulus > Elephantulus edwardii. Next base: position 13,912,553 of record NW_006399781.1, read on the forward strand.
GTCCATCTCCTTCGGGAACTGAGATGCTCCCACTGAGGTCAAAGGTATTTTTAGCCACTGTTCATGTGGGCCCATGCTTGGCCAACCCTTCCTGGACATTAATCAAGGATTCCACGGATACCAGGTCTCCTAATCCAGGAGGTGCAGAGGCGACAGGGAAATCTGAGTGCACTGGAAAATGCAGCACATGGCCTTTTGAGGATTTTTGCCTGCATGACATATGTGATAAAAACAACCACAGTAACATCTAATGCCCAGAAAATTCCTCTGCATTCACCAAGCACTTTCACTGACATTGCCTCGTTTAGTCTTTCCAAGAGGATCACGGGGAACATGGGGCTAAAAAAAAAAAAAGTCTAATTCTTATTTCTATTTGATGAAAGTAGAGACCAAGGCCCAGATGACTTGGCAAGGTGACAGAGATAACAAGTGGCAGACAAGATTCTTCTTCTATCTCCAGGTTCAAACTCAGTGCCCTTTACCACATTTCCACGCCACCCCAAACTTTCATTTCTCCATCTAGCTTTGTTTTCTTTTCAGTCAAATGTTGCAAAGAGAAATATTTGCAGACCTTAATTTTAAGTCTTAGACCATCCGTGCTTAAGGAAATGGAAGAGTGAGGCAGCTGTATTGGTTGGGGTTCTGGCAGGAAGCAGACAACATGCTTAAAAGAAGGTGGCTGAGGGGAGAGTGGTAAAAGGGTAATTCCTGAAGTGGGGAGCATGATTCAGGGAAATGAAGATATATTGATGATATCTGAAGCTAAAATAACTGGGAGCTATAAGTAGTCTGGGACCTAATAAAGGGCAAAAGCAAGTTCTGAAAATTTTAAGACTCATGAACTGGGTAAAAAAGGCTTTACCAATAGGAACTCTGGCCTTTGGTAGAGAAAGAGGATGAATGACAACCTGCAACTCAGTAGAGACAGTGCTGAGGGAGAAATGTGCCTACGCACTCTCCTCCCATCCCGGTTACCCAACCTGTATTAGGCTGAATCTAACAAAATGCTAGCCAACAAGAGAACCCGCCGATGTCTGTAAAGATCAGTCTCATAGAAAGACTGGAAGAGAAGGATGGAGAGTGGGTTTGGAGGATCAAATAGAAAACACCCAGCACACAGCTTCCAGTCAAGATAGCCAAGTGATTCAGGGCAGAAGGGTTGGCACAAAAGAACTAAGGCCTGAGTGGGAGAGTTGGCCGTGCCCTGCCGTGGTGGGGGGTGGGGTGGGACACCCTGGAGCCCATCTGCAGCTGTGCTACAGCCAATCTGTTCCGAGGCCTCAGGGGATCACAAGGGAAAACAGACCAAGAGCTCCCAAGAGATTGGTAAAACCGCGAGTGGAATTGGCCATTCTATGGCCTGGGCTTAAATTCCAGTACTATCATTTAGCTTTGTGTGACCCAGGACAATTCATTTAGTCTTTGTGAGGGCTTATGAAATCAGCATAAAAACAACAACAACAACAATAATAATAACATAACCCCAGCACTACCTGCCTCAGGACAGGCTGTTGTTACCTTACACACTGAGAAATCTTTTACGAATGTGTGTGGCCTCCAAATGGCCCAGGCTTTTGGAGCAACTGCTATTCTCCTGTGCCTCATTTGTATTCTCTAATCCACAATGTGGGGATAGCTGCCAGTGAGTCCGTTCTGACTCCCAGTGAGTCTCTGTAATACAGAATGAAGTGTTGTTTGCTCCTGCACTATCTTCATGATTGTCAAAATGCTCGCCTATTATGCCATTGTGTATTTGGAGGGGCTTCAATCTCTCTGCACTCATCTTCCAGCACCATGTTGGACCCTGTTCTGTTGTGGCTCGCAAGGCTTTCCCTGGCTTTCTTTCAGAAGGAGCTTGTCTCTTCTTTCTGTTCTGTCTTAGTCTGGACACTCTGTTAAAGCCTACGTGCTATGGGTGAGCCTGCTGACGTTAGACAAGCTGATGGCATAGCTATGACAAATGGACAGGTGCATGGTAGAAAGCAGAGTTCCCCATTGTTGAGGAAGGCTAAAGCTAGAGAAGTCCATACAATCATCTAACCAACATTTTTTCATGCAAAAGAAAGAAACTGAGAAAAAAAAAAAAGGATGAACTGCTAATGGTTCCAAAGTGAGTAGCAGTTCAGGGATTGTATCAGGTCACTTCTCTCTCACAGCACCATGGATGTCCTCCCACCTACCAGTGGGTTGGTTTGAGAGTCATAGGAAATAGAGGACTTGTAATAACAATCTTCCCCCCTACAAAACTAATGGTGGGTCTAAGATTCCTACCATTAATAGTGTCATCACAGATGAGACAAAATGTGAATATTTGAGCAGGACAAAGCCTAAGAATACCTAAGAACACATTGATAAGGGCGTGAATAATATAGCTGATAATAATTATCAATTGGCAGAGAACGGGATCCTGCTGGAACAAGCCAGAGTTAGACTTTGATAGGGGCAGAGAGCAGGAAAGACAAAAGCTTCATATTCTACCTCAAAAGAAACATCAGATTGGCACTTTGTCCCAACCTCAGTGGACAGAGGAGGAACCCCGACCAGAAAGACTTATGGGCTTGCAGGGGCCTCCTGAGAGCTGGGAGTACTAGGTTCCCCTCTCACAGTTCTTCCTCAGCAGAATGATTTCCTTGAAATCCTTCATAGATGGACCCAGAGTAAAGAGACTAGAGCACTTCTAATTTTTACCAGGGAATCATACATCACATGCCAATTTTTACATTTATCACCAAAATCTTGACTTGTAATAAAGAGCTTCAAGATTTCAGACTGTCTTACACGAGATATAATCTACTGAGATAATCCTGTTCTGCTTTTCTCCTATTTTCTATCACTTCAACTACTCTGTTCCGTCAGGTTTAATAATTTTTTTCCATGTATTTATTCAACACAGGTTCGTTGAGCACAGAATCTGTCTCAGTGCTCATTACCAGAAACAGAACAATGAAGTCCAATACAGAGAGAGACAACCGAAGAGTTTGTAAGAAGTGGTCAAACTTCACTGAAACAAGTCTTTGTAGTGCAGCTCTTTACCAATAGGTTACCACGACTCATAGAATTTTTATGTTGATTAAATACATTAAGGGAGCACTGGTGCCCTTAACTTAATGATAAGAAGCTGCACTGCAATCCCAAAGGCCTGTGCATGCTTGGAATCCACCAGCTGCTCTGCAGAAGAAAAAGGGGCACTCTCTCCTGGCGTCATTAACTGTCTCTGAAAACCCACCAGAGGGTCAGCTACGGGCTGGCTGTAACTTGACAGTACACCACCACAACAACAAATAAGTTAAAGCTTAAAAAGTTCTTAGAATAGTGCTTGACACGTGGTAAGCATTATGTGAAATAAATAAACTGAGAAGGACAGTACCAGGGTGATAAATGCTCTCTTTGGCCACTCACAGATTAGACTGGTGTCCAAGGCACTTTTCTTTTGTGAATTTTCACTGTCATGATGATAATATTCTGGGCTGGGAGAGACAAACCTGAAAAATCCTACTGTATCCTCTTTAATTCTGTGAGATGCAAAAGCAGCTCCTTGGAAGTACCAAAGACAAGCATGATGACAAGTCACTGAACTCACCTGGCTGAGTCAAACACCTTCGCAGCTTCCATTTTTACCTCGGCCTTAGCGAAGTCATTGCCAGAGGCTCCTTAGACCATCTCCAGGGGTCGCTGAGCCTTCCTTCAGACATCACTGCATAGAGCAAAGATTGGGCTCTCATTCACCTCTGTCCCTTTGCTCTCTGTCTCTGATCCACCTCCTATTTGGTTGCTTAAAGATTCAGATTTTTCTGATGACTCAGAAAATCCTCCACTGTTTCTATCTAGGTTTTCTCCTTCAGACTCTGATTCCATTAAGATAATTCTATGGCTCATTTGGTCATGTTTTTAAGGGTTTGAGAGTGGAGGAAATAGTTGTATGTTGTAGTTATGTGCCGTCGAGTAGCATTTCACCTGATGGTATGCATAGGAATCAGATCGATTACATCTGTGGAAAGAACCGCTGGAAGAGCTCAATATCAGCTATGAAAAGTAGGCCAGGAGCTGATTGTGGAACAGACCACCAACTACTCATATGCAAGTTCAAACTGGAGCTAAGGAAAATGAAATCAAATCTATGGAAACCAAAATGTGACCTTGGGTCTATCCCATCTGAATTTCCAAACCATCTCAGGAAAAGGTTTGAGGCCTTGAACATCAGTGAGCCAAGACCAGATGAGTTGAGGAAGGATATCAAGAATATCACCCAGGAAGAGTGTGAAAGATCATTACAAAGACAGAGGATGAAGAAAAGACCAAACTGGGTGTCAGAAGAGACTCTGAATATTGCACTAGAGCACCGAGAAGCCAAAGCAGAGGGAAGAAACAAGATATTAAAGAGCTGAACAGAAGATTTCAAAAGGCAGCGTGGGAAGACAAAGTAAAATATTACAATGAAATGTGCAAGGAGCTGGCGGAAATAGAGGAGGGAGGGGAAGGTACAAATGAGACATATACAAAAGATTCTGATTCAAAGAATGAACTGCTGACTCAAGGTGGAGCAAGGTGTCGGGCACCTCACAGGGGTCTGCAAGGAGACGAGTGAAAAGGATTCTTCAGACTCGTGTTCAGCCTCACTACAGTAGAAGTGGTCTCCGCACACACCTGATGCTTTCTTTGTTTGCTAAGGCCTTAGTGCTGGAGGACAGATGAATGGACAGATACGTGGAGTCAGTTTCTCATCCTCCTTCACCCTAACACCCAAATCCAAGCCCTCACCCTCTCTCATCTGGAGTATACACTGCTCGCCAAGCCCTCCATTCTCTGCCCTTGCCTTCAGACTTCTCAACAGTATACACTTTGCACTCACTCCCAAACTGACCTCTTAAGAGCTGTCCTCTGATTATGCCATCACCTTCCCTAGCCTCCCTGTAGCCTCAGGACAGATAGAACTCTTGACTAGCTCTTAAGCCCTGTTACCCCATCTGCCAGCTCTGTTCTACTCCAGTGTGTTGGAACTTACTTTGCATGAAGAATAACTCCAGTCGTTGAGGATGGCATAGGAAAAAGTAGTGCTTTGTTCTGTTTAAGACAGGAGCTCCATGCATTGGAACTGACTTGATGGTCCAGCAGTCAGCAGCGAGTTGCACTGTTAACCCAAAGACCAAAAGACTCCAGCAGTTCAAATCTACTAGTTATGAGTTGGAACCTACTCCGTGGTAATGAATTAATGAGTTAATATTTACAAGAGTAACTTGTCTCCATTAAAATACAAACAAAAAAAAAATCCAAAACCCCAGCAAGCAAGTTGCTGTTGACTCCAACTCTCAACAACTTCATCAAAACAGAACCGTGCACTAAAGAGTTTTCAGTGGCTGACTGTTCAGAAGTAGATGACCAGATCTTTCCCCTAAAGGTATCTCTGTGTAAACCCAAGCCTCCAGCCTTTCAGCCAGCAGCTGAATGTGTCGACTGCACTGTCTGAGAACTCCTGCTCAACTTCATATTGCTATGGACACCATGCACTGGAGTCATTTATTAGGTGAGTGGCTGTAAGAAAACTATTGCATCTCTCTGAAGCCCAATTTAGTTTGTTGGCTTAGAAAATTATGCTCGCCACAACATCTATATAAGAATGATTTCATGGAGCTCAAACTCAACTCTCTGACGCATCTGAGGTCACATATTTAGGCAAGGCTATTCCTCGGAAAGGTACACGACGCTTGGAAAAATGAAGGGATAGTGAAGGAGAAGAAGATTCCCATCGAGACGGATTGACACGGTGACTTCAGAAAGAGGGTGTACTGTGTCAGAGATGATGAGGATGGCACAGGATAGGTAGGACTCAAGTCCACTGTTCTTAAAGTTACTGTGAGGTTTACTAGACTTAATGGCACTTAACAACAACAAAATATTAATAGGAGGGCATTGCCCATCTTTCTCCTGAGGAGTCATTGGTGGCTGGTGGTATAAACCTGGCCTACAGACTACACCACCAGAGCTCCCTTAGCAAATAATTTACAATTATTTCCTGATAATCTCAACATGTGTATCATCTCAGGGCTGTCTCTGTTGACTACTCTTCTTGAGAAGACTAATTTTTGTTTATTTATTTGTTTGAATGCCAAATATCTTTGGACTTATTTTGAGACATTATAAGGATTTTTAATTCATTTTTGCTTTCATGAAAAAGAGAAAATATATATTGTGTGTATACCTATATAGTGTGTAATGTATATTGTGTGTGTAAATCTATATAGTGTGTGTATATGTGTATCATGCACCTAGCTCAGTACCTTGACCATAATAAGGAGCCAATAAACATTAACTATTACGATCAACATCATAATCATGACTGATGATTATTCTATCATTCCAAAATACCAACTTTATGAATCATTTTATGAATAATAATCTCCCCATCTAGTGCTGTTTCCTCTTCTTTTAGACGTCTCCTTTTACTTGTGGTCATCCCCATATTCTATATACATTTCTATACTTAAATGATTTTCCACTTATTCTGCCTGCCTCTTTGAAAGCAGGAATAACCGCTGACCTCCTCTCGATTTCCCGCCTCACCTAAAAGTAGAGCTTGGCACTTTGTAGGTGCTTAGTAAAGGTTTGTTTCATTTGGATGTCTCCCTGACCCCCCAGGGAGCTCTAGTGGTAAGAGGCTAAGCTGCAGTCCCAAAAGCATACATTTCGAATCCACCAGCTGCTCTGTGGGAGAAGGATGGACAATCTCCTCCCATGAAATTAACTGCCTTGGAAAGTCCACCAGAGGGTCAGCAATGGCTTGGTTCTGACTTGACAATACACAACAACAACAACTAAGCCCCTAAGGGAAAACTGAGGATGACTCGTAGCTAATCTGGAGAATGAGATTCCTCTTTAGGAATAAAGCAAAGCAGCCCACCATGTGAGCTCTCTATTTTCATTGAGCACACAAGCCAACCTGGCTGCCAGATGGATCAACTGGTCAACGTTGTGAACTTTGCTTTCATGTCCAAAGGTACAGGAAAAGCTTGACCAGTACAGTTCTTAGTCACCAAAAATAGCCAAGGGAAATAAGTGCAAGAGAGGGAACAATGCATGAATCACTAAGAATCTGCTCGAGAAATGGAGACGAGAAAGGGAAGAGAATGATATTTTCAAAGACTTGGGGAAGGAAATGGGAGCTGGAGGAGAAAGATCTACAGATTATGCTCTCCTAGACTGAAAGGTAGGCAGACAGGGAGCTCTGGTGGCTTAGAGCTAAGGAATTACTCTGCCAATGCCAGTTTTAATCCAACCATCAGCTGCTCCATGGGAGAAAGATGGGCAATCAACTTCCGTGAGATATATGGCCTCTGAAAAACCTGCTGAGTGTCAGGTCTGGGTTGATTCTGACTCTATGGCACACAACAACAACAACAGATTCAGAGATGAGACACTGTCTGGCATATATGGTCTTGATTAGGGGAACTCTTCTAGATACATGGAGCTTCTTCTATAATGTGGTGAGCTTGTGGCAACCCTGCAAACTTCACATCAGTGACATTGATCTTCGCTTTAGATTGTTCTTATCTCAACTAGGTTCTAGGCTTCTCAAGTTATTGGCCAGAGAGAGAACCCTGAGCAGGCTTTAATTTTTTTGTTTATATTTAAGAGCTCAGAGGGGTCACAGCTGTCCAATTCTTCTAAACCACAGCCTTGCTCAGGATGGACTCTGCCCTGAGCTGAGCTCATTTAAAATTCCCTAAACTCCTGGTGTGGAGTTAGTGTAAGCCCACTCAGGCTGGCCTGGAGGTCAGTTCATTCACAGTAGCTCTCTTTTCCGAATTCCAAACTAAAAGGTCAGGCTTGCATGTCCCTGTTCCACACCTCCCAGTGGTCTAGTTCTGATACAGGATCTCCAAGGCTCATCCTGTGTAATCTTTGTCATGGTCCAAAGAGGAAGGGTCATATCACCAGGCAGTGATGGAACCAGGCCTAAAATACAGCACTCCGGGTCTCAGACCACTACCCCAGGATGCCCCAACAAGCTGTTCAATTCAGTGAAGTAAAGAGGTTGTGAAATGCTTCCACTTCCCAGGCCTTGCAGAAAACCCAGACAGTTTACTCTCAACTTCCAACCCGAGTCCCAGTTCAGCAGTTTTCATGCCACTCCTTTGTGTCAATGCTCCCTCTCCACGAGGCCAAGGCTGGCCTCCCTGTGAACAGCCCCTTAGGACAACTGAGTTGACTTCCGCTTAGACTTTCCTGGACACCACCACCAGCAAGACCTTGCATTGAGCAATCACCTTACGTAAACTACACAATTACTCATTGACTCTTCAAAACAGTAACCTAACCCTTTACTTCTGTATTCAAGCTCAAGATTAAAGAGCTCACTTTTGTTGCTATTATTTCTTTCCCTTGAGAGATAATTTCTAGGAGCCTCAAAGATTTCTAGTCTTTGACGCCTGACTAGGTCAGCACGTCTCTATCTTCTCCTAGCCACAGTCTGTGCCAGCTGACACAGAATAGGTCTCCAGAAAGGAAACAGGATATCCCACAAGAGAAAAGATGCTTCCCAAATGGCAACTTGGTATTCATTCAATCTTTCCTCCAACCACCCATCCCTAGGGTCACCAATGGATTCATACTTCTTTTTTTTTTTTTTGTAAATTGGTTTTCATATAATAATTACTTTGTTTATATTTTATATTATGTTTATTATGTTTCATTCATATACATTGTGTTTTATATAATCTTTCATTTACATTGTGTTTCATTCAATCATTCATATACATTTTATTTTACATTCTTTTTTAAATTGGTTTGCTTACAAAGTCTATATACATTGTGTTACATACCATTCTTCATTGTGTTTCATACACTCTTTCTCATGCATTATGTTTTTATAAAGTCAATCATCATTGGACCTTGCTCATCATTACCCTGTCTTTTCACCCAGATCCTTCCCATTTGCTTCCTCCCTCCTTCCACCTACCAAACTATGCAACCCTGTGGTTTCACCTCTGCCTAACTTCACCCCTTCACCCTTCCCTCCCCCACCTTGAGTTCCTATACATGTTTTACTAGTCATCATTCTATTTTTACAACAATGGTCTTATGCAGTATTTGTCCCTAGGAGACTACATTAGTTCACTGAGTATAATACTCTTGAGTTTCTCCCAAGTTACACCGTATTTTTCAAAATTGTTGCTCCTGAGTACTGCATAGTATTCCATTGTGTGAATATACCACAATTTCTCAATCCATTCAGTCGTGGTTGGACATTTGGGATGTTTCCACATTCTTGAAATGGCGAATAATACTGCTATGAACACTGGTGTACAAATCTCAGTTTGTGTCTCAGTTATAATTTCCTTGGAGTATATTCTTAATAGTGGAATAACTGAGTCATATGGAGTTTCTATGTTCAACTTTTTGAGGAAACATCAAACTGTCTTCCAGAGTGGTTGCACATGGAAAGACTTTACACAGAGAAGGCATTCAAGGGGCCAACAGACAGATGAAGAAATCATCAAAATCGTTAGCAATAAGAGAGATGCAAATCAAAACCACAATGAGATGCCAACTTACCCCAGTAGCAGTGACTAACTTTAGTGGGAAGTAAACAATAAATGTTGGAGAGGATGTGGAGAGATGGAACTCGCATACACTGTTGGTGGGATTCAGACTTCTCTTTCACCCTACTAAGTGACTTGGGTCATTTTCTCTCTTTCTGTAGTTTTATAGCTTGCAAAAAATTCCAACTTCCTTTATTGTATGTGATATACTCAGGACCTCCTAGAAAAGTAGGCAGGAAAGATTTTCACTTTGGAAGAAGATAATCACATATATTGTGTGTATGTCTAATTGCACATATATCTGAGACTGAGCTGACCAAAGTTGCAGTTAGAAAGCATATATTCAGCCTCTTGAACCCAAGTCTAGCATTCTTTATAATTTCTCTTGTCTCAGTTACTCCTCTTATTATCAATCTTGTATACAAACCCAAGAGGAGCCTTTTCTCTCAGGCTACTCCTCCAGTCACAAACCTTCAGTGACTTCCCAATGCTCTATTATGAATGAATTGTGTTTACAAAAAAAAATGTATTGAAATACTGGCTCTCATGCCCTTAAATATATAATCTGTTGGACTTAGCATGTATTGGTATGCCAATTAAGCTGTATTTGAGTAAGATAGGTTCTAAATCTAATCACTTCTGAGTTAGAAAAAAAAGACTGAAACACAAACAGAGAAAGAAATGCTACCCAAGGTTCATTTGCCTGTCAAGGGTCAATGAGGAGCCCAGGAAAGCTTGGTGCTGCTGACAAGGAAAAAATCAACACAGGCTGGATTTTAACCATCAAAACTGTGAGAAAACAAGCTTCTGTTCCTTAAAGACCTCCACTCATTTATTTTTTTATAGAATCAAGGTGGAGGTTTAGTGGTAAGGAGTTGCATTACCAACCCGAATTTATCAGCTGCTCTGTGGCAGAAAGACGGGCAATCTCCTTTCACCCAATTTACTGCCTCCGAAAACTTGCTGGAGGCTCAGCTCTGAGCAAGTTTCCATTCGAAGGTACATAACAACAAGAAGAAACTATGCCTGCAGGATAGAATTCCAGTGATTAAGCTTGTCTCCAGAGGACCTACTGGGTATATTGGAATTTCCTACAACATTTCTTTTGGGGTTTGGGGTTTTTTGGGGGGGGTTGTTTTTGGTGGTTTGGTTTTTTTATTTTTGTTTTTTGGTGTTTTTTGGGGTTTTTTTTTTGTTGGTTTTTTTCATTTTTTAACCTTTGGACTTTTATCTTATTGCTTTGTCAAAGCTCTACCCTGATACACAGGCCTGTTTGTCAGGCACTGCTTCGTTAAGGACTATCTCTTAGAAGGCAGCCCTCCTCGATATGCCTCAGCCTGGTAAACTCTCCCTTCTGGAAGTCCACAGCCTGTATCAGTCTTACTACTACCTCACAACAAAACTGTAGTAGACAGGTTCAAGACTAACCCTCTATCACTGCCCTCTATCACTTCTGCCTCAGAGTCATAAAGACAAGTAGAAATGGATGGACCACAGGCATCCTTTGGGGATACCCAGTGACTAGCAGGCTCAAGAAGAGTTTGAAGTAAGACTTACCTTCTCTTAACCAGTGAAATACAAGATAGAAGAAAATTTTTTAATCCTAAATTTAAAAATCTTCTGTTAAAAAAAAAAAGATTTTCCCCCATAAGTAACTAAAATTTAACTCCATCTCCATCTCTCTTTTAAGTACTAATTTAATCAATGATTTCCAGTGGCATTATACGTTCCATTTATCACCAATGAACATTGACATCCCCACATATTATATATTATGGATATAAAAAAATGTCCTGTTTCACCCTGAAGTATTAAATGCACCCTCTTAGCCAAAGACGGGGAGTTTTAGTGATCCAGTGGATAGAGAGTTGTGCTACCAACCCAAACATATTTGGTTCGAGTCCACTCATTCTGTAAGGTGCAAGATGAGTTAACTCTTCCTGTGCAATTTAGAGCCTCAGAAAATCTCCTGGAGGGTCAGCTATTAATCCATTCCAACTCAGCAGGGATGAGTCACTGACTGAGTGAGTAGTCAAAGGAGAAGAAAGAAGCAAAGATGGGCGACTCAAGTTCAGCACAGAAGAAACTGATCCCTTCCCTGGTTCCTCCACGCTCTGCAGATAACACACCACACACGCTGGGGGCAGAGACCGAGGCTGATGAGTCACTGGCATTGACCTCATGCATTGTCACCTCAGAACCTCAGTTTCCTCAGCGAGAAAATGTGTGTGACAGTCCATGCCCTGTCTATCTCACTGAATGAGGGCAGTCAAAGTGCTTGGGTAAGTGTAAATGCTAGACCTGTAAAGGGATGTAGCCTTTTCAAAGCCCGGCCCCACCTCCTCCGACTGCGCACCCTGCCGGGTGACTTTCCTCACCTAAAATACACGAGGCCATATGGCTCTGCAGACATTTGGACCGGTGCTGTTGACTGATGGCCCTCTGGTGCTGGAAAGGTTTCCTGATCCTTGAACTATTATTAGGGATGGTTACATTGGCAGAGGGAGGCTATAAAGCTAGCACAGGCATCACCTACCGTTTGCTTTCCCATTTCAAGCACCAGTTTCAAAATCAAACCCTCGCCTTTAAAAAAGTGTGCATTTCTGCAGTTCTGGCCACGCTGAAAGGAAGGAGGAAGAATTACACTGTGCCAGGCTGGGGATTTTGTCATTCTTTGAGTTTGCTCAGTTCCAGCCTTTAACCCAGAACATCTGCTCCAAGCTAGTAGTGCTTGAGACTTGAGATTGAGCCAAGGCAGGTGAACTTTCCGGGGTCTCTGCTGTTGGCCTGTCTGCTGCTCTGGAGAAACGTCCCTGTCTCGGAATGTGAAGAATAGCATGGAGAGGGAAAGAAGTGAGTTGGGAGTGAGGAACTGCAGGGGCTCCTGCTCTCAAGTGAATACCTGCCTCCTCTGAGCTTTCCGTGGGAATTTACAGGGCTGCGTTTTCATCTGAAACTCAGTTGGGGCTCCCGTGCCCAGCAGACTGCAGTGAACCGTCCACTCAGAGCCCCCCCCCCCCTTCAATACACGAGACAACTTCGCTTCACTTACCACCCCCACCTCCTCCAAAGGCGTCAAGATATTTTAAACCCCTTGTTTTGATCTCCTTTACATATCAGTTACACTATTTCTGAGCGTGTTTATTTTTATTTTTTTTTTTTCCGGTGGTGAGCCCGTTGCTTTGAGCGCTCTGCTTGCACGTTTCCACTTCCTCTCGCTTTCCTGTGTTGCTCTTGCCGCTGGGCCTGCGGCTCTGACTGGGCTGGACGGTTCTCATGGGTCTGGGGCCTTTGGTGGAGCAGAGGAGGCAGGTTCTCCCAGCCTGCGACTCCACTGCTCCTGACATCTGCAGAGGTGAGATGAAATCCCAGTGACGTTTCCTTTGTTCCATCTCATAGAAAAGGCTCTGCCCACCAGTCTAGTCAGGGAGGAGAAAGGACCCTGAATCAGCCATGAGGGGTTTTGTTCCCAACTCTGACACTTAGCTTGAGAAAGTCCACTACTCTCTTTGGGCTGAATGGAACATTTCCAAATCCTCTTCTGGCAACAGCTTTCCAGACTTATATCCCATAAAGGACGGCTACTTGGCATCCACTTCCTAAACAACATGCCTCAGGAAACTCTATGAACTTTGAAAAAGGTCAATAGTTATAGAAAGGCTTTTTGTTTATAGGATCGCTATGAGTTGTGCTTCACTCGGCAATCAACAACAACAACAGTTCAAACAAGTAGCAAAATTGTTCATTTGTTGAGGATCAGTAAGGTCAGGCTCTAAGACAGACGTGTTGGAGATAGTCTAAGAAGGAAGGAGTGGAATCGAGCTTCTCTTTATGATAACGGCAGGTCAGTGGTGTGACCTGCGGAAATCCTCCACCAAAGCCTGATGCTGGTGAGTCACAACGTATGTCTGAGCCTGTAAATTCCATAGCAGTTTTGCCAAAGCATGCATCAAAAGGGATAGTGTCTGTGCAGCCTGCTGGGCACATGAAAAAGACAGCTCCTGCCTGGTTGCTGGTAACCAACCCATTAAGTCAGCTGGCCACTCCAGGGCTGATGAGATAATACTTGAGCCTGGAGGCTTAGTGGCAGGGAGTTGTACTGCCGACCCAAGGCACATGGTTCAAATTCACCAGCTGTTCCATTGGGAGAAAGATGGGCAATCTCCTCCCAGGCAATTAACTGCCTCTGAAAATCACCTGGGCAATCAGTTCTGACTCAACTGTACATGACAATAACAACATTCAAGGCACAGACTTGCTAAATTTTGACTTTAAAAAAATTAAGACAATCCCTAGAAAAACCATGGTGTTCTAGCTTATAAGGAGAAGATATACATAGACATAAGAGAGAGCAGAGCAAGTAAACTGATAGGTTTTGAAAGGAAAACATGAGATTCAGATAGAGACCTTACCATTCACCAACTGTGTGACCTTGGAGAGTAACAAAGCTCAGTTACTTCAGTCTGAGAGACACTAAAATAATATTCTCAGAATATTCTGAGAATAATAATATTCTCAGCCATCAGAGAATTTAAAAAGCATTGTCACATTCTAAGCACTTAATAAATAGTTGCTATTATTATTATTATTAGTCATGGGAGACAGGATATTAAAGGTCATCTTATTCATCACATCACTTGAGAAGAAAGGAAACGGAATTGATTAAAGTCATGTAACTAGTTAGTAGCTAAACTTGGACTAGATCCCAAAGTCCAGATTTCAGCCCAGGGCTTTTATGTATTATGAGAAATCATACTTAGAGTCAAAATCCAACGAAATTACTAATATTTAGGGTAAGTTATTCTCCTTTGATGGTATTTTGGAGAGATGACTGTTTATATGTATTCTAAAATAAGTTTACCAAAACTTGGACATAGTCAAGATGACCCCTTCAAGAGTTGCCTCATATCTTACGTCAGCAGCCAGCAGCTGTCCTCTTTGACTTCAGAAAACACAAGAATGAGGAAAGCAGTTGTCCTTCAGGCATCTAAGATGCCCAAGACCCCAGGTCACCAATCTGCAAGTCTCTTTTGCTTATAGGTATACCATAAATCTCTAAATGGTGCAAAGTGATTCACTCAGAACCACACTTCAAGCTCAACGGCAAAATCAGAACTAGAATTTCGACCTCTAGACTTGACGTTTGGTGCTCTTTTTATAAAATCTCAGAGTGAGAGAGAGAATTTTTAAGACTCAAAGTTTGTGCACACTGTGCATTTCACCTAAACTCATCCTGAAAATGCAATTATTTATTTAAGTTTCTTCCTTTCTTTCTTCCCCTCTCTCTACTTCAAACCATAAAAGGATTGAAGCAACTTAGAGGAGCTGTAAAAAGAAATAATATCATGTACTTAAAAGAAACTATAATATCTTAGAGAGGGCTGTGTAGGAGGACTGGATCTAGGTTATCAAATATAGTAGCCATGAGGTACAGGTGATTACTTAAATTTAGATTAATAAAAATAAAAGTTTTAACTTTATTTCTCTTGTTATGCTGGCCAGATTTCAAGGGCTCAGCAACCACACAGGTTAGGGCTAGTGGCTTATATATTGGGCATAGACAGATACAGAACATTGTAGCCTTGTGTAAAATTTTATTAGACAGCACCATTCTAGACAGACAACCAGACCATGTATTCTTATATGTTTGCAAAAATTCAGCCCTAGTTTTGGCTCTGAGATTCTTGTTGGTAAAGCCAAAATGTAAAATGAAGTCATTGGTGTCATTTACCAGTTCCTCAAAGGAAGCAGTTTTTCTAGCACTTACACCTAAATGAATTGCTCAAGTGAGGCTTTACAGAAAAGGTGACTGCATGACAAAGCACACAGCTTCAGAAACCACATGACCAAATGTAGTAGCAAATCTCTATTTCAATTTCAATTTTTAGATTAAACCCTCTTTAAGAGCTGAAGATGTAATTCACCAAGTTCAATTAAATGAAACTCTTTTCCTAGTGGGGTATAGGCCAAGGGCCCTACCTATCTGATCTTAGAGGTGGGCCAGATGCGTGTCCTCCAAGGGAATGACATTTGTTCTGAGATCATTGAAAACCTGGGGGAGAGCATCCGTATAGAAGTGCAAAGGGCCTCGGATTGGAAAACACTTGGCATATTTGAAGAAGAAAAAAAGCCAATGATCATTGTTACTGAGAGTCACAGAGAGATAAAGCTGGATAGGTAGGCAAGGGCTAGATCTTGTAGGGTTTTATAATTCATGGTGAGAAGATTTTAAAAGAGAAGCAACATTACAAATCCATGACTTTAGAAAGACCACTCTGGCTGTTGTATACAAAGTAGACCATAATGTCGCTTGAAATAAGATGATAAGCAGTAAAAATGAGGGGGGAAAATCTAATTTGACATGACTAAGGATGATAGAGAATTGATGCCTTTGAGCTGTGGTGCTGCAGAAGAGTGCTGAATATACCATGGACTGCCAGAAGAGCAAACAGGTTTGTCCCTGGAAAGGGTGAAACCAGGCTGCTGCTCCTTAGAGGCAAGGATCTGATATACTTTGGGCATGTTGTAAGGAGGAATCAGTCCTTGGAGATAGACAGCATACTTGGAAGGTGGAGGGACAGTGCAAGAGAGGAAGACCTTCGATGAGATGGATTGATTCAGTGACTGATGTAGTGGGAGTATGTGTGTCAGAGACAATAAGGTTGGCACAAGATAGAGCAGGTTTCAGGGCTGTTGTACATAGGGTTGCTATGAGTTGCAAACAACTTGGTGACACATAACAACAACAACAATAACAGCAATTTAACAGATTTTAAAGGTAAAGTTAACAGGACTTGCTGATGACGAGTTTGAAAGCAATACAGAAAACTGGGATTTCTTTGTCCTACACAGTTTTATTTGTCCTACACAGATAGCTAGACAATTTGCTAGTAAATGATTTTAAGAAAAAGCTTGTGGTAGAAGGGCTAGAACTAGCGAGCAGCAAGTTAATAGTTTGCTTTGTATTTATGTTTGCTATCAAAGGGACAAGTCCATTTGAGACAGGGATTTAAAGTTGTCTGCATAAATACATATGGCCTATTGAAGTAATATGAATCAATAAATTCACATAGTAGGATAAACAGAAAGAACAGAGATAACAGCCTTAGACTTACTCTAAAATTTGATGTAGAATAGGAGCCAGACAAGGAGACAGAAAGTAAAGGGCAAACTAGGTGAGTGTGGGACCACAGAAGTATAGAGATGGATGTGTCCACACAAGTAGAAGGAATCAAGCACACTAAGTCTCGCTAGAGTTCAGGCAGTTGAGGACATATTGACTTGTGTTGTTATCGTTGTTTGCCATCAAGTTGGAACTAGCCCATAGCTGAGCATCCAGTGGGTTTTCAGAGGCAGTAAATCACACAGAAGGAGATTGCCCATCTTTCTCTCACCCAGTGGGACAGCTTCAAATCAAGTGCTTTTAGGATTGCAGCTTATATTCTTAGTACCAGGCCTCCAGAGCTCCATCTGTTGGCTTTGTTGTTGTTTTGTGTCACTCAGTCACCTGTGACTCATAGCGATCCTGTGCACAGTATCTCTGAACTCTATCCCATCCTGAGCCAATTTCACTGTCTGGCACATCTGGCTCTACTTACCCCAGTCACAGTGTCAACCCATCTCATCCAGGATCTTCCTTGGCAGTGTTGTCCCTCCACCCTTCTAAGCATGATGTTCTTGTGCTTGCTGTTGTAGTTGTGTACTGTAGAGTTGGAGCTAGTCCATTGCTGACCCTCCAGTGAATGTTCAGAGGTATGAAGGAGATTACCCAACCTCCTATGGAGCCACTGGTGGCCTCAAATCGTGTGCCTTCAGGATGGTAGTACAGTTTCCTGCCACTAGGCCACCAGAGCTCCTCATTCTTAGACAGATATAAATCATTGTGAAGATGGTAAAGATGATTTAAGTGAAGTGGCTGGTCAGAAGACAACTGGAGTAGAACTTAAGAGTAAATAGCTGAAGAAGTGGAGACAGTGAATGTAGATCTTTTAAAAATTATTCTTCATAAATGGATACAAAAGTTTTGAGGTGGTAGC
This sequence comes from Elephantulus edwardii, assembly GCF_000299155.1. Lineage (NCBI taxonomy): Eukaryota > Metazoa > Chordata > Mammalia > Macroscelidea > Macroscelididae > Elephantulus > Elephantulus edwardii. The sequence goes on from NW_006399781.1 coordinate 13,930,125, forward strand.
TGCTGAGACATGAAAGGTGGAGGGATTTTTTTTTCTTTCTGTTTATTCTTAATGGTTGTTTCTTAGGCATACTTGTGTGCTGATGAAATGAATGTAACAAAACAGAAGACAATAATATTCCGGGAGAGGAGTACATGAAAAAAAACAGGAGACCGAGAACAAATGGCAGGGTGTTTCAGAAGCTGTGCTATTTCCTCCATTGCCGTAAAAGGGAAGGTGGTATGTATATGAGGGCAAGGATGCGGGTGGCTTAATGAGTGGCTGGTAGAAAGAAGAAATAGTTTTCTTCTGATGGCTACAAAACAGAGGCCAACCTCCTTGGAGGTGGGAGTGGAGTTAAACATATTGGGGATTTAATGAGATGAAGGTATGAAAGAGTCTATGTAGACACTTAAAAGTGAATTTTCTAGAAAAGTGTTGTATGGTCACCTTCTGGCAGGGTCCTTTTGAGGTTTGTGGTTCTACATTGAAAGTGAGCTTGTCAGCAAGGTCTACAACAATCTCACCAGCATTTGTGCTGCTTGGGTGCAAGCAAAGAGGGAGTGAGAAAAGAATTGCTTTTCATCAGAATTGGGTTTTGTCAAACTACAATGAAGAAAAGCGGCAAGCGAGTGTAGACTGTTGCAATGAGAGGGCCTCACAGTGTGGAATAATGAGAGTTAGGGTTATGACAGGGTTTATAGGATAATTTTTACTGAAAAGGAAATTGCTTGCTCTGTATGTGGGAGCTGGACAATGACTAGGGGTAACAGAAAAAGAACCAATGGCTTTAAATTATGATGCAAAAGAAGAATATTGATCACTCCATGGACAGCCAAGAGAACAAGTAGGTCGGTCCTAGAGAGGGCGAAACCAGGTTGCTCTTTGAAGGCAACAATTTTGATGCTCCTTCTCACATACTTCGGGCATGTTATTACCAGGAGGGACTAGTGCTTAGAAAGATAGAGGGGCAGTGCAGGAGAGGAAGATGTGGGATTAAATGGATTGACACAAGGACTCTGGCAGTGGGGTCAGATGTGACAGAGATGGTGAGATTGACTTGGGCTAGGACAAGGGTCAGAATCCTTGTTAGCAAGATCACTATGGGTTGTAGTTGACTCAACATTACATAACAACAACAACACATGTGATATAATGCCACTAGTCTTCATATTTATCCAAAATGCCTGCTTCGACTCATTGGTCTTCTAAGAACTGTCCTTCTCCTGCCACAAGGAGCTCAGTGCTGACTCTTCTTGGTTCTTGTCACTGCCAGGAGCATGGACCCATTAGGTCACCAGCTGGGTAGAAAAGGAACTCCTGAATAGAGCGAGGTATATTCTTCCATATAACATGCTCTCTTCAGCCAAGTCTTAGCACATACTGAGACTCTGGAGGCAGTGTGGCTGGGAGGATAACATTCTAGACTTAGAGACAGCCAACTTGGGTTTGAATCTGTTTCTATTGCGTTTGCCATCCAAGAAAGTCCCTCAAATCCTGGACCCCTGTACTCTTTCATTAAGTCCCTCCCTACTTGTAGCTTGCTACAGAGATCTGATGAGCTACTACTGAATGCTAAACCATCTTTCAAGTGTAAGGAATTATGGAGATAAGAAAAAAATCATTACATTGTTCTTACAATTTTAAAACATGACTCTTAACTGTGGTGTGAAGGTCTGCTTTCAAAAGTCTTAAAATACAGCTTGCCAAAAAAAAAAAAAATCCAGTTTGCCATGAACCAGGAGTGGCATCTGCTTCCTAAAAAAATGCCTGTGGAAACTCTTTGAACTTTGATAGATGATGATAATTATAGAAAGGCTTCAGTCTTTTTTCACTATGAGTTGTGCTCAACTCGACAGCAATCAGCAACAACAACATGGTTGATAAACAATTTGCCTTAAATTCAAAAGCTGATGAAATGCTTAGAAGGAAAGGCAGTGCATTGCAACACAGAGGTAATGGGAAGCAACTTTCTCTTTGTTTGTGCAATATCCTATGAGTGTGGCTCTCGCGGGTCCAGGATATTGCTGCAGTCGGCAGCCTCGTGAATTCTGAGCAGCACAGGATGAAGTCACCTGGTGATTCTGAGGGCATGACTTTACCTTTCAATGCCTTCCTCATCATCTCTGTACAGGGGGCTGTAGCTGCATCACCTCCCAGTCATTCTAGAGACCTCAGGAAGAGTAATTAGGTTTTCAGAAAAGAAAACAAATCCCTAAAAGTCCCCGTCGTAGCTGCTTTCAGACGAAGTTGGTATAAATTTGAAGTGTCACTATTATTAAGCATGAAGCAATTTCTCCCACCCCCATCAAGTCCTGGGGCTACAGTGTGGCAGGCTATTTTTAAATCCCCATCTCTAGAAGCATATGGTCCTACATGCTGCCAAAAAAAAAAAAAAAAGAGAGAAAACTGACCTGCTTCTATTTGTTTGCTTGTTTGTTTTGATCTGATGGAACATTTTCTATGTTCCAGTTAAAAATAATCTTTTCTACCCTAAAATTCTAAGGTGAGTGCTTACGCTTTTCTGCGATACAGCCTAAAAGAGATGATGGTGATAGAAGCTGCTTTGGCAATGATAAGAGGTAGTCCTGAAGTGATGGAATCTTTATGCAGCTCTCCCGTGAGCTTTCTGTATAAATTAAGAAGTTGCAGATTTGTTTAATTATTTCACTGTTACTGTTTATTTTGACTTATAGTTTTACTACTATCAACTACCGTTGACTGGAAATGGCTGGTGGTACAGTGGTTCAAGTGCTTGGCTGCTATCCAAAGTGACAAATGCTAGCGGTTTAAATCACTCCATGGTCAAAAGATGTAGAAGTCTGTATCCAGAGAGATCACAACCTCTGGCAATCCTACCTTGTCTTTATGGGGTCCTTTTGAGATGGAAATGACTCGAGGATAATGGATTGCTATCAACCAAGGCCATTTCCTGTTCCAAATACACAGGATGTCTATAATTGGCTTTATTTTTGCTGCCCCCTGCAACCGACCTGGCTTCACCCCCTCTGCTTTTCTATTTGGCAGGACTTTCTGAACGTAGACAAGCTGTCTACTAATTGGACTTTATTTCTGATACCAAATCCCTGGAAAGATAACTATCCAATCAGTTGGAAAAGGAGAGATGAAAACACTGTTTCTCTGGATCATGAAATCTGAATTATGCACAGAGACTACACACACACACACATCCCAAATGAGAGAAAAGAACAGTTGTCTCACAGGTCCTTAAACATGGCCTAAAGTAATTCATAAGGGAGGATGAGGAAGAAAAACTCAGGAAGACTAGACCTGCATCTTCAACTAATTGACAGAATTATTAAAAAGATGTTGGAGGGGTTTGACATGTTCTGTTGGGCCCTGGGGAACCAAAAAGAGAGTCCATCAGGAGAATTCACAAAATCAAGAAATGTTAAAATTAGACATATCACATGCAGCCATCAATGTAGTAAGCTTCGTCTAACCATCAAGAAGTAACAAATTTCTCCATGAGAGAGGTTCGAGAAGAGTGGAGAGCCACTCACTAAGGATGCTGGCCCAGACATTCTCCAACGGGCCCCAAGTAAGGAGGTAATCGTTTCAGTCCTATCTAAATCTCATAACGTAGGATTCTATCAATGAGCTGGTGACCTCAACTGGTTTTACATAAACAGCTACTGTAAGATCAATTTGTGTTTTTAAGAACTTTCTGATGTACAAAGATAAGTGGGTTTATAATTATATCTTTTTTTTTTCCTGCCTCTTGGATGCTCAATTTAACTCAAATTTCAAATTTTCTATATCACCTAGGAAAGAGAGTTAGCAATATCACTTGAACTTACTCAGTAAACAGAAATGCCATTTACTTATATGTATTTCTTTTTCTGTTCCTTGAAACTGACCTGGTTCAGAATTACATCATCATAACCAACCTGGGCGGCTCCCTGGAGATAAGGATTCTGAGGCTCCATCTAACATACTTTAGACATGTTGTAAGGAGGGACCAGTCCTTGGAGAGGGACATCATGCTTGGTAGGGTGGAGGAACAGCGCAGGAGGCAAAGGCCCTCTATGAGGTGGATTGATTCAGTGACTGAGGTAATCGGGATGGGTATATCGGAGATGGTGCGATTGGCACAGGACAGAGCAGAGTTTAGGACTGTTATACATAGGGTTGCTATGAGTCACAAGCGCCTTGACGGCACATAACAACAACAACCACCAACCTCGGTTTCTGCAACTATCCTCTTTTTTTCCAGTATCTTCCACAGTTGCCACTCTTTTGCATGAGTCTCAAAATCATTGGGAAGAGTGTATGCCAGAGATGTGTCCTATCTCCATACCTTTTCAATATATATGCCGAACAGATTATAGAGGAGACTGGGTTTTTTTGATGAGAAATGTGGCATCAGGATTGGAGGAAAATTCATTAACAATCTGCATTATATACGTGACACAACGCAACTTGCTGAAACTGAGGAGGACCTGAAGCGCTTGCTGCAGAAGGTCAAGGACCTTCAATATGGATTGAAGCTCAACATTAAGAAAACAAAGATTCTCACCACTGGACTGCATCATGATAGACGGTGAAGAGACTGAGATTGTTAATAGCTTTAGTTTGCTTGGCTCCACAATCCACACTCTTGCTACCAGAAGCAAGGGAATTAAAAGACAAATTGCATTGGGAAAATCTGCTGTTAGAGACCTCTACAAAGTACTGAAGAGCAACGATGTCAGCTTGAAAACTAAGGTGCACATGATCCAGGCCATAGTCTTTGCAGTTACTTGCTATGCATCAGAAAGCTGGACAATGACTAGGGATGATAAAAGGGGAATTGATGCCTTTGAGCTGTGGTGTTCGAGAAGAGTATTGAATATACCATGGACTGCTAAAAGAACAAACAGGTTAATTCTAGAGAAGGTGAGACCAGGCTGTTCCTTGAAGGCAAGGATTCTGAAGCTTCATCTGACATACTTTGGGCATGTTGTAAGGAGGAACCAGGCCTTGGAGAGGGATGTCATGGTTGGGAAGATGGAGTGACAGCACAGGAGAGGAGATGGATTTGATGAGATGTATTGATTCAGTGACTGGGATAATAGGGGTAGGTGTGTTGGAGACAATAAAATTGGCACAGGACAGGGCAGGGTTTAGGACTGTTGTATGCAGGGTCACTGCTAGTCATAGGCGACTCATTGGCACATAGCAGCAACAACAGCATCATTGGTATAAAAGCATCTCTGAATTTCCTTTACCTATAAATCTTCTCAAATTCTTACATTTGTCAACTTCAGTTATTCTGGGACCTCCTAACACCAAGGAAATTGTTCTACCCAAAGTTTACTGAGAAAAATCTCCAGTTATTGACTGAGATTTGCTATGTAGATAAACATCTTCTTTCTCTTGTCCCTCTGCTTCTTCACCTGCATTGAGTCTCATCTACACCCTGAGCCATTCCAAATTTCTCCATATTATCAATGATCTCATTTTCTGCAATCCTAGATGGCTCAGAGTCTATTGACTCAGAGAAATAGCGTGTAACCTTAAAATGTTCCATATTTGTCTCATTTGGGTGTAGCTTGGTTTCTCCACACTGAGTTGTGAGTTTGTGGAAGAGAGGACTTAGGGTAGAAATAAAGAGTTCTTCATAGGTGTGGTCAGCTTTAGAGTCTCCGAGCATTTCCACGTGGATTCCAACAACTCAGTGAGATCAGTTAGGCAGATAGTGAAAACTATTGTGTAAATGAAGAACTAAAGTTGAAAGAGCTTGTTCAGCCTAAAGCACGACTGACCTTCTGACTTCTGGTCCGATATTCTCCCAATACCACCTATTAAAGGAATAAATAAATGAACGGAGATCTTGGGGTTAAAAAATGTGTGGATAGGTAGTCAAAAGGAAGTGGCCATTTATTTGGCAACTGCTCCATCCAGTTGATGTAAATTGACCTCCAAAACACAACCAAGAATTGATTTTCTATGGATGGTTTCAATTTGACAGTCCATGTCTCTTAAACTCTGGATGTATTCTGCTAATGACAAAAGAGCTCAGAACTAAAGGTGCTTTGGGATGTGTTTTCATGAAAGGTTAGATAGAGACTTTGCCCTGGCTGAGCTCTAAGCCTGTTGACCTTGAGGCTTCTATGTATCTGTGATCAAGTCAGACAAAAGGAACAGAAGGCCGCTGTGAAGACGTCATAGGCCCCCAAATGTCCGCAGTGGCCCTCAACTCTTTAATTGCTGAAAGCACCCAGCTACGTTGAAAAGAATTGTAAAAGCCTGTGGAATGACGTTACTGTTCCTCTAGAAACACTTCTGGATTTTCTAGTAAAAACGTCTGCCAGCCCTGTTCAGTCAGTTTCCTTTCCCCCTCCTCTTCTTTGACAATGAAAGCAGCTGTGGAACCAACGCTCAGATCTGGCAGGTGTTTGATGGAACATGTGCTGTGATCGATGTCACATAAGTTCATTCAAGTTACCTAACATTGCTTTTGAGGCATAAAACTGTCCTTTCTCTCTCTTTCCCCTGACCCCCTTAGAGTTTTCACAACCTCACAATTTCTGGTGTCGTGAAGACAGACGATAGGGAAAGCCAGATCAGAGCCTGAAGACTCTGCAGCTCGTGGGGAAACCCTAGGGAAGTCACATCTCAGTTCTGAGTCCTAGGTTGCTTGTTTGTGAAATGAAGTGGTGGTGGTAATTATCACTAAGGTTTATTCAAGTCCTCAACTGTCCCAATGAGGGAATGAACTAGTTGGGGGAAAAGCCAGTTCGTTCAGGCAGTCAAGTATGCTTGCCTTTTCCTCATTCAGAACGTGCTGTATATAACTGAATGTGCTTCCCCTTTTCACTGGCTCATCCTGTAGTCAGGAGTCTGGGAGCAATGGATCTGCAGCAGTAGAGTGAGTGGAGAGGGCGGAGAGAGTCAGTCTGCTGGGGTATGTGGGGAGGGGGGAGGCATGTGATGAGAGAGACTGATGAATAGAAAGGATTCTGACACAATAACTTAGACTTCATCATACTTCTGATTATTTCTGTTGTTATCTTACTGTCGAATTAAAGGACCCTCAGCTCTGGGGGCTTAGTAGTTAGAAGCTGCAGTGCAAACCGAAAGGATTGAACGCTGTTTGAATCCACCAGTTGTTCTGTGGGAGAAGATGGACAATCTCTTCCCATGTAATTAATTGCCTCTGAAAACCCCCGGGAGGGTCAACTATGAATCAGTTCCCTGGCACACAACAACCAACAAGGCATAAGGGAACTCTGGGGACCTAGTCTGTAGGGAGTTTTCTTGCTACCCCAAAGGCTGAGCCTTTAGCTTGTTCCAAATCCTCAGGAGCAATCTCCTCCCATGTGCAGGTGACATCCTCAGAAATCCAATAAAGGTCAGCTATGAGTCCATTCCTCTTGATAATAATGAAACACAGGAAAACCTACCCAAAAACTATTAAGAAATGTCTAGTCTTGTGATTTTTCCTTATAAGGCATTCAGAAAATTTACATTCTTTTTTTTTTAATCAAAAGGCTTAAAAACACAAACAAAAATCCACTTTCGCCTCAATGTTACTTCCCCAAAAACCTTTGGCTACTATTTCAATGTGCTGAAGTCTGTAACAAAAAGAGTTTACACATGTTCTATCAACCCTTGAAACAAGCTCTCTAAAAGAAAGCATTTGGCCTTTGATCCATTTCACAGCCGAGGAAACCGAGACATGAACAGATCTAGCAAACTAGAGTATTTAGAGGGTGTGTGGCTTAGTTGAGCTAGCCCAGATTCTGTGCCTTGTGGTCTGGAATTCTTTCTGCCACTGTGCTCGAGGACATTTTCCTATACTGTTCCACAGCAGCTGTTATTGGCCTTGGGCAAAAAGATAAGCAATTATTTGTAAGCCTGGATCAAGGGTTGCACATTTACTCTCTAAAAGACCAATGTAGAAACAAGAATATCAGAGCAACTCAGTTACCCAGGTTTCATTCCAGGCTGTTCTCCTCGGCTGAGTAGCATAGAGTTATAATCTGGTGGTAAAGCAAAACCAGAACTGAAATCCTCTTATTCTTATCCCATCTTCTGCAACAGAGGCTTGGAATGAAATATCAAGGTGATTTAGCAGATTCACCATTAAGCGGAAGACAGATTTATTTATTTATTTTTATTTATTTATTTATTTTTAGCCACTTACTAGTCCTGCTGGCCAGGAATTAGTTGAGCTCTCCAATTACTGCTATTAATTGACCTCACCAACGCTGAATAGAAGTTGGGGGTGGGGGGGAGTGGGCGGGAAAGGGACTGACTATGAGTCATCAAATCTTGACCTTCAGCATGTTTTGAAAATGTGTTGTGAAATGCTTACCAATCAATAATTCCATCATCAGACAGTGGCAAGGCTGGGAATTGTGCAAGAGGAAAGAGCAGGGCATTAGTGCTGGGTCACTCAGGAAGCTACTATAGAAGAACTCAAGGCAGTGACAAGTCTTAAAGAAGCAAGGAGGAGACCAAGGACAGAAGGGGCATGAAAGTAGACTCCCTTCTCTACTCAGATAAAGAAAGTGAGATTAGCAATTAACAGGAGCTTTTTCTGAGCTCGTATGTCTGCCTTTCATGGGCAAAGGCTAAGATCCACATTATGCCTCTGAGCTCAAGGCACTGCAGCTATGCTGAGTGCAGAAGGCTAACTAACTGGAACAAGGAACAGAGAGCATAGAGTATAGAAGATGGAGCTTCTGCCTTCCACTCACAAGGGCTCTAATGGTGAATGTGGTAGCATCATTCACTGTATCTCTGGATCCTTCCTTCATACCATGGGCAGCCAACGTCTGCCCCATAGACAGCACAATGTGCAGAAGTGATAAGGGATGTGAAAGCACTTTGCAAACTATACAAATGTGAGGGACTATTAGTAGAAACCCATTGATCTGATTTTGCAAATTCAGATGGGAACAGCTTCCCACTTAAGGAATGGCACTGGGGCATGACTTGTGAGTAGAAACAAAAGCAACACGGAAGATGATCCTGAGTGGATGGCAGAACAGTTGAACTCTGCTTTGTCCCAGTTACTGTTAGCTGGAAGCTACGGTGTACTGGTAAATGTTTAACAACAGGTTCTCTGAAGCGAAAAACTCAAGTTCCCTGAGTTGTAGCATTTACTGATTTTCACAGCATGTGAATACTTTACAGCATGGCCAATTTCAAATATCTAAAGTGATACCACTGAAACATAGACTGGGGCAAAGATGTGTACAATTAACTGTTGTGAATGAGTACAAGCCAGTCCCAGCCCACCATGCAAACATTTCTGAAGGCTTAACAAAGCTCACAAAGGCTGAGACCAGTACGATAAACTCTGGAAGCTTGGTGATAGGCAAGACTGGAGTCTAAGATATAGCCACAGAATCTCCTTTTACAGTAATACAAAAGTAGAAATACTCAATTTTATTTTAAATTTGCATTTTGCATTTTACAATAAAGAATAATTGCTAAGTTTTATGGACTTGATAAACACTGATACATCTTTCTTGGAGGAAGTGTAACCAGAGTGCTCCTTAGAGACAAGGATGGTGACACTTCATCTCACATACTTTGGGCCTATTGTCAGGACGAGTCAGTCCTTAGAAAAGATTATCATGCTGGGAAAGGTGGGGGGACAGAGAAAGACAGAGAGACGCTCAAGGAAATAGATTGATACAGTTACTGTAACAATGGGCTTAAGCAGGTTAGAGATCATGGGGCAGGTTAGGGAGGAGTTCTGATCTCCAGTACATAGGGTGACTATGGGTCATAGCTAACTCGACGGCACATGAGAACAATGATATGTCATTATCTCAGGCTGGGAGTTGTAATGGTCTAATGGGTAGAAAGCTGTGCTGCTTACCCAAAAGTGGTACTTTTCTGGCAGTTCAAATCCACCAGTGGTTCTGAGGGAGAAAGATGGACAGTCGCCTCCTGTGCCATTTACAGCCTCTAAAAACCTGCCAAAGGGTCAATTCTGGCTTGAGGGTGGCGAGTTTGAGTTTTAGTACCTTAGCTAATATGCCTCATCTTTCACATTAGATCATGTAAGAGATCAGCAGGGCGGGATGAAAAGCACCATTTAAAAGGAGTCGGAAAAGCCTGGGAATCTATTTATTTTAAAATGTTGTAATTAATTACAATCATATATGAAGTCCTTGGATAGTGTAAAGAGTTTATGAAATTACTTGACTGCTGCCTTGGCTTTTGTGTCTTGTCTAGGCCATGATTCTTGGTGGTTTGGCAGTAATGAAAGACAGCTAAGTAATAATCTAATCATCCTTTAAAATGTGATATGATGTCACTGTCCTCCATGTGTGGCATATTGTAAATTCTGACCTCTATGTGTAAAGCTTATAAGAATTGGGTTGCTGTTTGTTATGATAACAAGGTAAGTTTAGTGCAGGACCCTTTATGAGGTCATAGTTCCACTCCACTGCACTGGGATAGGGCCAACATCACCTTTTATCTCAGTATCACCATGAAAGAAGAGCTGGGAGTGGAATACATCTTTTGGATCTGACATCCCTGTGCTGAGAACCTCCTAAGCCAGGGGAAAGATATGCCAAGACACATAGAGCTCTCCAAGGAACACCAGGTTCACAGATACAGAAAGGAGAAAAGGACCTTACTTCCAGATTGTGAGCCAACACAGAGAGAAAGTTTTCCCCAGTACTGATACCTTGAATTCAAGCCTCCTAGATGTGAAAGAATATATTTATTTGCTAAAGTCATTCATTTTTATTATAACAGCATGAGAAACTAAGACAGCTGCTGACCACAATGTCAAATCCACCCAGGGACATTTTGGAAGATAGGATGTTGATTAATCTACTTCTAAAAAAAATCAGTCTTTGAAACTCTTCCTCTGACACATAAGGTGTCTTAATGAGTTGAAGTCCATAAAATTCCTTTAATATTAATTGGTGTGGTCAAACTCTTCAGAGAAATCTGCATCCTCCAACTAGAGTGCCATTCCCCAGGGCCTCTGCAGTCTTTTCAGTCTGTTCTGCTAAGTATAGCTTCTCTCAGATGGGGCCTGGGTGACATGACGAGAATGGCCCCCAGGGACCTGTGGGGTAGCTCAATTGTACTGGGTTTAAGGGCATCGGAAATTCTTTTGCCCACAAACCTTCACCCCAAATGGCTCAAAGAGATTAACAGCAAAATACAACCCAAGCTTTGTCAATCTCAAGCTGTTAGTACGGTATGAACTTTCTTTAGCCAACTTCATGACTATCTTTGAGGCAAAGGTCTGTGGAGGAGACTTGGGGAATCTGCTCTTTAATGCAGATATAAGCAGAACTTGAGGGAGGAAAAATGTGCCTATGGTGTGATACTGGAGTGAAGCAGGAGAAATTGTTCTCTGTTGATTCTACATCAGATCCTAAAAAAAATTGGACTGTACATGGGGATAGCCTTACACTTCCTGGTTAGGCCTCTTTCATTCCTTAATAGAGAATTCTTGCCACCTCCCCACCTATATGTCCCTACCCACACGCAGTAATATTAAAGTGCATGAGTTTCCCTGGGTCAAGTACACAGAACGCCAGCTATCAAGGCCTCTAGAGATGCATGATCACTCACTGCCTGCCAACACACCCTGCCAAAAGACTGGCACAGCCAGAGGCTCTTCAGAGAGGTTAATCTAAAGCTCTATCTCCTCACCCACTCCCTCCTCCAGATAGCCTAAAAGTGGCCCTTGAACTAAGAGAATCAACAGAGAACCTACTGTCCCCAAAGACACCTAAACTTGACCTTACTGAAACGTGTAAGACTGTGTTATGTTTTGTCATCCACCTGTTTCATCAGCAAACACTATTAGGTACCCACGGCACCAGGAACACACCTAGAGCTGGAAAAGCCAAGATGAATGAAATTCTACTTCTGTCTTTAAGAAGTTAGTAGTCTTGATAGAAATATAATAGTACTACATAGTAAGTGTTACTGTCATAAACAGTTTCTAGGAGTTTCAGAGGAGGGTGTTTCAAACTATGGTGGACGCTTAAAGGGCATCAAAATCTTCCTAGATTGAGGGGACAATGAGTTTTCAAAGGAGAAAGCATTTCTAGGCATGCAGAATAGTCTCTGAAATGCACCAAGAAACAAGCTCTAGTGAGTGTGCACTGAGGGACCCAGTGTGACTAGAACAGAAAATCCCTGAGGGTTATGGCAGTACACGTTTTGATGTCATCATGATGACAATGGGTAGTCATTGAGAAATGTTCAGAAAGATAAGGTTTGCTGATTTGAAGATCAGTTTCTACATCTAGAAAAAAAGAGTAGAGGACAGGTTGAGATAACAAGAAGGCTAATTCTGAAGCAAGTACAAGAGTACAGGTAGGATCTGAGGAAGCCTTGGACCAAAGTGGGGGTGCTGGGTGAAGAGGAGAGCAATGACTTTAAAGAAAGTGAGGCAAACAGAATCACCAGCACTGAATGGGCATAGCCTGGGAGTGAGGGAAGAAGTCTTCTAAATAACCTGAGCTTTTCTGACAATAAAAGTTCATGTTCATGTTATTTTAAACAGAGGAGAAAAATATTGCTGAGTTTAGTTGGGAGTTACTTGGAAGACTGACATACGGGGGGGGGGGAGCGAGGAAGTTATCATTCATTTAATTCTGACTTATAGTGACCCTAAAAGAAAGAGGAAAATGGCATTAAAAGTTTGCTAAGACTAAACCTTTATAGAAGAAGACCGCAGCATAGTTCTCCTGTGGAACTGGTTGGTTTGAACTGTTGACCTTTTGGTTACTACTTGAGGGATTAACTGCTGCATTACCAGGGCTCCTCAAACCCACATAGTAGGTAGTTACAGCTTTTGAGTTCAAAAGGGGAGTGAGGTGAGCTCCGGTGGCCTAGTGGCAAGAAGCTGCACTGCAGTCCCAGAGATGTGAGGTTCGAATTCACCAGATGCTCCGCTGAAGAAGGAGGGACAATCTCCTCCTGTACCGGTCAGATCTGATTTGATGGTACACACATTAAAAAAATAAAAAGTAATAATTTTTTTTTAAAAAATCCACACTGATTTAAAAAAAAGGGGGAGGAATGAGATGAAAATATAAGAAGAATGTTCTTGTATCAGATGTAAAACTCTTGCAAAAGACACACTCTGTATTTGTATGTGACTCAGTGATAAGTTCCCCTTCAAAATGAATACCAGAAAACAAAATACTCTCTCAAACAATCAGGGCACTCCCTTCAATCAGGAAAAGGAAATTATGTAAACCAACATGTTTACTTTTTGCCTTGCCTGCTAGGAAGCTCAGAGTTATAATCTGTGTTCAATTGTGGTAATTATATTAAGCTTTCTAACTAACACATTGGCTTTTATACCATTCCCATGGCTTTAATTTCTGACTTCAAATTTCATATATTCTATGAGTCTCCCATATTCTAAGCTGCCTTGATTTCTCTTTAGAGGGAAATATTTTTATATTTGTATTTTTCATATTTTCATTTGGTTGAAGTTAAGTGTAGGTTGAACCCTATCCATTTCAGATTAATTTTTTTAGCCTTCTAAGAAATCATTTTCCCTCTACAATCGATAAAAGTAACTACTTCCCCCTAAGTAAAAGAGAGAAAACAAAAATTATCAACAAGTCACCTTTGGAAAGAGAATTTCTCCTCCAGGACCAGTAGAAAGCAAGTGGACCGGAAACTTAAAGATCATTACAGAAAGACTGCCTTTTTGTGTGGGTATACGTATGTGCTTGTTTACTTACAAAGTTCATATACATTGTTTTTCACACTGGATCTTTCTCCTTTCTTTTATGTACCCCTCCCTCTACCCATCAAATAAGAGAAAAACTGACTTTGACTCAAAAGAGCATCCAAAGGTAAGAATAAACGAGTCTCTACTACTTTTCAGAGAAAGAATACTACTCCGCAAAAGAGGAAGGAGCCGCGCATAAATAGTATCAGAGAGGGTTTGGATAAATTCCTCTCATGTTGTTGAGGGTTACTTTTCACCTTTATGGGAAGGAAGGAAAAAAGAGTCATTTTAACAACTGTATAATCTTAAATTGTCTTTACATCTATTGTCTACCTTAATCCTGTTCAGTATTCTGACAGATAGGTGAGGCAAGGATTATGGTTATTCATGTGTTATGCAGTTGTTGCCTGGTGTCAGGTTTCTTGGAGTCACTTTTGGGACCAAAAGAGAACACTGGGCTGGCCTCATTTCGCCCCACATTAAACTGTTCTGGTAGCCTAATGGCAATTAGCGGCCTGCCAAATCCAATGCAGGCAGTTTGAGTTCACCAGTTACTCCAGTAGAGAAAGATATGCAACCTCCTCTCATGCGATTTACAGCCTCTGAAAATCCACAGGAGGGGCTGCTAAGAGTGGGTTCCAACTCGACGTCACGTAACAACAGGAAGGCATTCAGTAATGAAAGTAGAATAATATCAGTAAAGAGACACTCCCTGATTTGTGTCGAGATTTTTCAGTTTCTAGGGCATGGTTATCGTCATCATAATATGTGAGATTCAAGGTAAAATAAAAAGCGATGGTGTTCATTTCATCGATTTAGAAGCTAAGGCTCAGAGTTGTTGTTGTTGTTGTTGTTGTTATGTGCCCTCGAGTCACCTGCGACTCATAGCGACCCCATGTACAACAGCCCTAAACACTCCTCTGTCCTGTACCAATCTCACTGTCTGTGACACACCCACCCTGATCACCCCAGTGACAGAATCAATCTATCTCATCAAGGGTCTTCTTGTCCTTTGCTGTCCCTCCACTCTCCTAAGCATGACGTCTCTCTCCTTGCAACATGCCCAAAGTATGTCAGACGAAACCTCAGAATTTTTGCCTCCAAGCAGCAGCCTGGCTCCACCCTCTCCAGGATGAACCTGTTTGTTCTCCTAGCAGTCCAATACTCTTGCCCAACACCACAGCTCAAAGGCATCAATTCTCCTATGATCCCTAGTCATTGAGGCTCAGAAAAGTACACTAAAAAAGGTGTTCATTGTCTTTCTAGAGTGACAAGAAAACCCTAAAGACACTGTGTTCCTGAGACGTACCCCTCCAGTCGGCTTCAGCAACTTGGAGACTTGTCAAACAGCCAGAGGTAGCTATGCTTCAGGAATCAACACTCACTTATTGGCACGCTGTGGTTGTGTGTCATCAAGTCGGAACTGACCCTTAGCTGACCTTCCAGTGGATTTTCAAAGGCAGTTAATTGCAAGGGAGGAGATTACCGATCTTTCTCACATGGAGCAGCTGAAGGATTCAAACTACATGCCTTCGGGATTGCAGAGCAGCTGCTTACCACCGGGCCACCAGAGCTTGCTATTTACTGGTACAGTGAGATGCTAATGACAGAAACCACCAAATAGGCAATTTTAACTAGTTTGACTTCCTCCTTAATGCTCATGAATGTTGCCACACTCCTCCTCCTCCTCCTCCTCCTCCTCCTTGTTAACCCTCTAGCAGGTTTCTTGGAGGCTATAAATCACATAGGAGATTGTCCCATGTGACTTCTCCTTATCTCATGAAGCCCCTCATCTATTCAAGCCCCAAGAGAGGTGGAGCCTTTGAGTGGCAGCGCAACTCCCTACAGATAACACAGCCAGATCTCCCTACTAATAAACACAGCCACAGTGAGCTAACAGAAATCCATGCCACACAATCTGTTGTAGAAGTGACCCTTTCTCTGCCCTTGATAAACTTCACCCATTTCTGAGTCTACTAGACAGTAGACCTGAGAGCCGCCAGTCTGGGAAGCAGCAATCTAGAATTGGGTTTTGGTTTGTAAACAAAACAACGAAATTTGGAACATCGAGGAATTACTTATTCTCACTCAGCTAGACTCAGGAAGGTTCTTCACCATCTGACCTCCTACAAGTCACTTCACCTTTCTGAGTTAAAAGGGAAATCGACGTGTGCTACACACGCCCATAACAACCTCAGCCCTGCCTCACCTCATAAATTGGTTATGAAGTTCTAAAATCACACTCACATCTTAAGATCAATTGCCTTGTAAATGTGTTCCTTGAATGTGAGGGACACTTAGTCTTATCCGTGCAAGAAATCACAAAACTCTAACTCAAGGGACAAAAGAGTTTAGTTGGCACAAAGACTAGGTAAAATCTTTGGCCTCTAATGAAAATGCCAGTGGTTCAAATCTACCAGCCACTCGGAGTGAGAAAGATGTGGCAGTTGGCTTGCATAAAGGTTCACTATTTTGGAAACCTTTCCTCTTGTCCTCCAGGGTCAGACTCATCCAATGGTAGTGGGTAAATGTGGAAACTGGAGGGACAAGAGAGCAGTTGTGGTTCAGTGA
Source organism: Elephantulus edwardii (assembly GCF_000299155.1). NCBI lineage: Eukaryota > Metazoa > Chordata > Mammalia > Macroscelidea > Macroscelididae > Elephantulus > Elephantulus edwardii. Next base: position 13,946,368 of record NW_006399781.1, read on the forward strand.
GAGAATTCTCACCTTCCATATGGGAGATACATGTTTGATTGCTGGCCAACAGCCTACATGTACAACCACAATTGTCTGTCAGTGGAGGGACATTAAACAGACTTTAGCCAAACTTCCAGATTATGGTGATTCATTTCTTAAAGTTAGCCAATGAAAAACATATGGTTCACAGTGGTCCAATCTACACTTGACCATGAGGACCTTGCAGGATTCGACAGCATTTCCATCCATTGTAAAAGTGTTGCCTCAAGTCAGGGTCAGAATAAGGGCTGACTTAACAACAGCTTAAACAACAACTCAAGGGGCAATGTGGTGAGCTAGGAAAAGCCTGGACCTCCAACTCAGGCTCCACTGGGCATGTCATTTGTAGCCTGGCCTCTATTGTTGATAAAAGAGATGCTGGTGTGGCATGGAGAGGTTCCCAGGGACCTTTCCCCAGATAGCCAGGCTGACTCACTGGTCAAATGCAATACAGTTACACTCTCCTTTCAAGGAATCAGCTGACAATTTTGCTCCTCAGGGAAGATGAAATTTGTATATCTTAGGAAGATATTGCTATTTACTGGTACAGTGAGATGCTAAAGACAGAAACCACCAAATAGGTAATTTTAACTACTCCTTGGAGGCAAGGATTCTGGGGCTTTGTCTGACATACTTTGAGCATGTTGCAAGGAAGGACAGATCCTTGGAGAGGGACATCATGCTTGGGAGGGTGGAGAGTCGACACAAGAGGCGAAGACCCTCTGTGAGATGGTGACTGGGGTAATTGGGATGGGTGTGTCAGAGGCAGTGTGATTGGCACAGGATAGAGCAGGGTTTAGGACTGTTGTACACAGGGTCGCTATGAGTCGTAAACGACTCAATGGCACATAACAACAACAACAACCGGAAGTGTATAATGAACCAATCCTACAAATCTCTGAGATCTTTAGTCAGAAAATTGGCAAACTTAGAAGTTATACACAGCTTTATTTTTTTATTTTTTTAAAGGTAACAGAAGAGAAGTTGGGCGTGGGCAATCATTAAACTCTTTAGTACAAAAAAAGATTAAAACCATCCTCCTTGTTTTAGAGTTAGGATGGACTCTGTTTTCTACTAAGAGATCAGAATTTTAAGATCTTATACCCAGAAAACTCATGAAGCCATTTTTCTAATTTATCCATTTTATAGCAAAGCAAGACACAGATACATGTGATCTCTTTAGTCACACCACAAGATGGAAACAGATAAAATCATTAGCTATGTCCTACACTACATTTCAGCACACAGTTCAAGTTATCTTCCAAGTTAACTTTAAAGAATTCAGAATCTGTTCGGGGAGCTAGACACATAATAAGACAATTCTGCAAGATAACATGTGCTATACCAACAAAGGTACGAAGTGCTATGGGGACATTTAGGAGTCAAAATCGTCAGTCTTTCCTGTAGAAGGCTTTGCTCAGGAGTCGCAATTTGATCGTACTTGGAACACAAGTGGAAGGGTGTTCCAGGCAAGGGAAGAGAGTCACCTAAAGCAAGGGAAACCAAGCAGCAGGCAGGGAGAGCCACAAATAGTTTGATACGGTTGACGGGTTTATAGAAGGTGCCGCAGAACAATCTCAGGGGATTGTCAACAGGTCTCATCTACCATCCTCCACCTCATTTGCAACACTCCCTAGGGCCATGGGCTGTGTTCACCTAATGGGCCAGTGCAACACCTGGCCAAATGCCGATAGCATTGTGGGGCTTAATGAATTCTCTTTGAAGATGAGAGGACTGTGAGGGAGAAAAGAATTTGCCACTCAAGTGAGTCAACTGGAACGGAAGTTGTGCCCTGGCTCCTGAGGTCTTACACTCTGGCTGGCCAATCAGGCAGCCAGGGTCACCTCCCCTGGGGCCACTGGGCTCCACTTTGGAACATCAAGTCTTTCTTTCAGCAAGCTGTTCCTAAGCCACAGCAGTTCTGGAGAACCCTTTGCCTTTGCAGTTTTACCAGCATAATTGATCCCAGAGCTCAGTTTCCGCCATACCTGCTGGTTTCCTAGGGAGTGACGGCACATTCAGGTCCCCTTGGGGAGCCAGCACAGCCTGGGCCCCCTGAGGGATAACATGGAGAGATGTGTAAGAACCAGATATAAATAGTCCTGGGCGGCTGCAGTCATCCTTTTGGGTGCTCTGCGCTTCCTGTCCTGAGCTAAGATTTTTTCCCTTGGGGCTAGCTAGCTAAGGCACTGGGAGATAAACAAAGCTTTAAAGTGACTCTTGCCACTGGGAAGCGCTTCCAAGCCACTGTTTTTTCCTACCTTCTGATGAGAATGTTCCAGGCTCTCCATGGTCACAGCCTTGTGAAGGCTCCCCAAGGCATGTGAGGGGAGAGGAGCACCCACCTGAGCATAAAACCTCTCTCAGGTGCTCTCTCACAGACCCTGGGTCTACAGAATACCCAAACAGCCAGGCAAATCATGCAAGGAGTCAGTGGGGGGAACCAGTCACCCCTGATATTTAGCATTGAGCTGCGCAAACAACCCTTAGCAGCTAAGGTTTTTTTCCACTTACACCTGGTTATTTTGCTTGCACCACATAATTGTATCAGCAAATGAGATCCTTAAGTGAGTGAACCAAGTTCTTCATAGATTCTCTTATAAAATTGCATTCCTTAGACTCTTGTACATATTTAGAGTCAGGGAACATTCATTCAAATAGACACTTCAAAATACATCGTTTATGCCTTTTTCATCAAGTGGTTGCTGTGATTGTAAAAAAAAAAAATTCAAATGTATACAATGTGTACAGAACAGGTAGCCAACGGCTTATAAAGAGAGTGAGAGCAGGACAATGAACAAAACTAAAAGCAAATCGTAGTCTTAGAGAATGTATGTATTAGTACTAAGAACAGGGGGTGGGGCCAGCAGTGGGAAGGAAACAAGGTGGAAAAAATATAGTACAAATAAACTTCCAAATTACAAAATTGTCTGTCTATAAATAGATGCATGCATAAACAAAATGTATTAGCATAGTCGTTGTAATGTGTCATTGAATCAATTACTACTCACAGCAACCCTATGAACTTTCAGTATGAGCCTTGCCCTATCCTCAGCCAACCTCACCATCTCTGACACATCTGTCCCCAATGCCAGTCACTGTGTCAATCCATCTCACCCAGGGTCTTCCTCTTCTGGACTGATTCTCCACCATTCCAAGCATGCGGTCCTTCTGCAAGAATTGGTCCCTCCTAGCCACATGCTCAACGTGTGTGACACAAGGCTTCAAAATCCTGTCTTCAAGGAGCAGCTTGGTTTAACCCTCTCTAGGTTGGGCCTATTTGTTCTCTTGGTAATCCATAGTTCAATATTCTTCTCCAGCACCATAACTCAAAGGCATCAATTCTTCTATCATCTTTAGTCATTGTCCAGCTCTTAGGTGCATAGCAAGCAATTGAGAAAACCATGGCCTGAATCTGGCACACCTTAGTCTCTAGATTAACATCATTGCTCTGTAGTCCTCTGGAGAAGTCCTTGATGGCAGATTTTACTAATTCGACTCATCTTTTGATTTCCTGATTGCCGGTGCTGAGAGTGTTGATTGTGGATCTGAGCAAGATTATTACTTAGCCTTAAAGAGGAATGAAGTCCTGGTATACCCTAATACATGGATGAACCTTGAAAACATTATGCCCAGTGAGATAAATTAGTCGAATACTCTATAATCTCACTTAAATGAAATAATTACTATAGAAAAAAGAATCAAATTCAAATCACAGGGGCAAATGGGAGGGAGAAGAGAAAAGGGACTCATCACTCAGGGGACTCAGACTATCAAGAGTGATGGGACATTTCAAGGAAGAATCATGGTCATGGTTGAAAAACATGAAAAAGATATAATTTATGTCACTGAATTATCCATGTGAGAAATGCTGACATAGCAAAGGTTTTGCTACATATATCTTTACCGTAATAAAATTAATAACTAAAATGGCAGGCTATGTGAACATGCAAAACTGAAAAAAGGAAATAGCCTTTAAACATACAGAAAGATGCTCAGCTTCAGTAGTCATCAAAGAAATTCTAATTTAAAAGTTAAAAAAATTAAGAGATGCTATTTTACACTCAATGAATTGACAAAAATTGTAAAAGACTAACAAGGTTAAAGGTCGGACAAGATACACAGCAACAGCAGAGCATGTACACACTGGTCACATGACTGCGGACTGAGTCCAGCAGCCTTGGACAGGAATTTGATAATATCATTAATTTATGTCTTATAATTCAAGAGTTACTGACAAAGATGTTCATTGGATCATTGTTTACAAGAAGAAAAAGCACCTTAAAAGATCATTGCTAGGAAAATGCTTAATAAATTGTGATGTCTTCATACAAAAGAATATAGAAGTGAACGTGACTCTAACTAAAACTAGTGTATCATCAGTATTGGTAGATATAAAACAAAGTGAACAAGAGCAGCAGCAAAACACTCAAGTTTCAGAATAAACAGCCTTTTTTCCTTACAGACTGAAAAATGAGGGAACCAGTATCATTTATTATTCTGAATATACATCTATGGATTAAAATACTAAACCTCAGTTACTGTTCATGTACCATCAAGTCAGAACTGGCCCATAGCTGACCCTCCAGTGAATGAAATTCCAAGAGAGAACATTACCCATCTTTCTCCCATGGAGCAGCTGGTGAATTTTGAACTGCATGCCTTAAGGTTGGCAGCACAGCTCCTTACCACTAGGCCAGCAGAGCTCCCTTTAAATAGGACAGGTGTATACCACCTTTGAAACCTGAATACGACAGGTATACATCATCTTTGAAATAGTGGCTGTTTTGAGAAGGAAGAGAAAGCACTGTGACAACATAAGCTACAATAGGGTTTCAGTTTATTTGGGTCATGTTCTGTTTCTGTAAAAAAAGTTGAAGTGGTATCACAAAATATTAATATGCTTAAAGGTCAAGGTTGCAGGGATATGAATACAAAATAAGGTCATAATAGGTTAGATGCTGCTGCAAAAACAGAAAGCCTGAATCTCATTGGCTTAAGACAGCAAGGAATTGTGCTTGACATGATAGACACATCAGGGCTTGGAAGAGAGACTCTACTTCTTATTGTCTCTGAGAGCAGCTATTGCCTCCTTCCTGGTGGCTGGACAAGAAGAAGAGATCTCAGAGTGGAGATAACATTAAGTGACAATCTCTCATTATTACATGCAAACAAAATGAGGTACTTCTTCTCACACCTAGTTTTCCCCAACTAGTTACCTTATCCTACCCAAGGGGGCCAGGAAGCACAATTTCAACATGGAGGTAGAAAGAACGGGAAATATTTGTCAAACAGTCTGAACAGTTGAATGAATGGGTGTTGGTGAAAAATGTTCTTTATCCTTTTCTGTTTACTTGACTTACATCTCATGTTTTACAAAAGGAGGAGGAGAACAAAAAGGACAGTGGTTTGGGCATCAGGAAGCTTTAGTCAGGAGAGAGGAATGACAGAGGTGGGCAGACAAGAGCAGTAAGACTACCATCTCCAGAGGTTTGTTCATGGGGCCCTCACCATGATGCCGCAATTATTCCTTTTCAGAAATATGCATCCATGCAAATGAGCAAAAGCAGGCTAGCCTTTTTTTGGGTTTCTATCCATGGAAGCTGAGTGGGCAGTTGTTGTTAGATGCCATCAAGTTGGCTATGACTCCAGTGATTGTATGAACAGCAGATCTGAACATTTTTCTGTCCTGTGCCATCCTCATGATTTCTGATACGCTCAACCCCATTGTTACAGCCACTGTGTCAATTCAGAAGAAGCTCAATATAAGGAGATTTAAGCATGACTTGCTCCAAGGGAGATTAAGGTGCACCTAATCCAGGCCATAGTCTTTTATATTTACTTGCTATGCATCAGAGAGCTGGATAATGACTAAGGATGACAGAAGAAGAGTTGATGTTATTAGGTAGTGGTGCTGGAGAAGAGTAGTAAACATAATGTGAACTGCCAAGAGAACAATTAGGTCTGTGCTGAATGAAGATGGTGAAATCAAGCTGCTCTTTGGAAGCAAGGATTTTGAAGCTCCGTTTCACATACTTTGGGCATGTGGCCAGGAGGGACCAGAACTTGGAGAAGGATATCATGCTTGGAAGGGGGGAGGGACAGTGCAGGAGAGGAAGACCCTGGGTAAAATGGATTGACTCAGTGACTGGGGTAATGGGTGTCGGTGTGTTGGAGACAAAAAGATTGGCTCGAAATAGGGCATGGTTCAGAGCTAACATACATAGGGTCACTATGAGTCACAGGCGACTGACTCAATGGCATATAGCAACAAGAAGCATGAATTGCACAGTCCAAAGACTTAATTAAGTCATAGTTGTGCCTCTTACTCTTCCTGTCACCTTGGGCAAATTATCATACCTCTAGGGTCTGTGTTCCTCATCTGTAAAATGGGCACAACAATAACACCTATGTCTCTGAATAGTTGTGATAAACAAATGAGGTATGTAAAGGGCTTTGTAACTGTAGCATGCTGTACAGATGCTCCCTATTATTAATGACCTGAATTTGCTGCAAGGGGTGCCTCAGGCCAGATTTACATTTCTGGCCGACAGTGACTCACACAGCTTCCCTCCCCAGAGCCACCTGGTTGACAAAATAGGCTCAGGCATCATCCTGTGGTCCAACCGCTTGAAGATCTATTGATTCTCTCTGGTGAAATTGAGTCTGAGAGCAGGGATCAAGCATTATTATAGATTCCCCAGGGAGGATGAAGGGAGAGGATGTGAGTCCTGTGCAATGGCCTGCCAGGGAAATGTTCTAGGCCTAGGTTGAAACATGGATCCCTGGGAGCCATCAAATATTAGAGCTGGAGGAATACAAGAGGGAGAGACCAGCACTTCCATCTTATAAGTGAAGAAACTGAGGAAAAGAGAGGCAAAGAGCCTGGTGCTTCTCAAACAGCACAAGATAACCAAGTGACAGGCCACTTGGATTTATCCTGGAGACTCCTATGAAATCAGGGTAACCTAGCAACCTGGCAAAGCTCATCTCTGCCAAAAACCTCAGTTTTCTTCTCTGGGAGTTGAGGAATTGAACTTGATAGACCTTGTGGTTATTCTTCAACCTGTTATTTGAAGAACACCCAGTAATATTAATAAATGTAAAATGCAGTAAGCGGATCTTCCTGCTCCAGGATTTTGCAGATTTGGGTATTGGGCATTTTCTCCCCATCTCCCACTCCACGTATACTGAATCATCTCTGTTTATCTTACTGTTTACTTTGCTAAAAGGCAGTTTCTTGGTGGTTTTTCCTTTTCCTTTATTTTCTCTTTTTTTTTTTTCTCTTCTGCCAGTCCATGAGGTTTTAATACCCTGGACTACATGCACCCTGATCTAAGACGCATGCCTATCTTGCAACCACATCTACTTTAATGATGTGGCCAGAAAAACCTTCAGGAGGCAGCAGAGAATGGAGAACCCAAATCAGGAAAGAGCTTGCAAGTATGAGCTTGGCCTCTGAAGTCCCACCAGAGGATGCTCTGCACGGCTATATTGCTGCTGCTAACACTTCCCCAGAGATCACAGGAAGCTGGGTGGCCGCATACAAGGGGAAACCTGACCCCTGGCCACAGGTGCATCCTGCACTGATGGGGGGAGCCAAACTCAAGTGAGCATCAGTGAGCATCCATCGTACCATATTACCTGGGGCCTTGTCTCTCCAGCTGTCACAGCCTCCTTCCCATAGCTACCAACACAGTCCATCAAGCAGTTGCCGGGCGCAGAGAACAGACCTCCATCTGGATTAGTAAGAGGCAGCCTTTACTAATACAAGGTGCTCTAATCTATTGAACACTTTCATGCCCATGCTCTCCTTTAATGTTTGTTTATTAAGAAGAGCAATGGAGAAAAGGATTATTAATTTATTTGGTAGATAAGAAAGCTAACTTTTAACCAGAGAACTTAAAGGACGTAAGGTCAGATCATCTAATAATCATAATAACTAAAGTATTACAATCTTATTCTAAATTATGCTAATGACCCTATCAGTGGACCAACATTTTTTCCCCCCTCAGATACAATAACTCTTATCAGTCCACATCTCCCCTTCAATAAACAGTTCAAGAGGGGAAACCATTTCTGAAACCAAAACAGCATTTACATTGTGGTTAGCTAGTGTCACGTCTGATTTCTAGAATTCAGGGCTTCAATATCTTTCCGCCCTTTGTCCACTTTCTCCTTTAACTGGATTTTTTGTCTTGAGTCAGTTCAATGGGAAAGGAGGAGAGAAAGCAAAGCCTCCCATGAATCCTGCCCCCTGGACCACTTATCACTTGTGTATCAGCAACCTTGAAGTATCTCACTACAGTTCGAACCCTCATTTTATACTCTTACTACTAACAATTCTGCCCATGGATTAGCACAACCTGCAAGAGCCTGGGAGTTTGCTAGAAATGCAGAATCTCGAGCCTCATACTAAACCTAGTACATCAGAACCTATATTTTTAATATGCTCCCAAGCGGATTCATATGTGCCCACAATACGAGGAGCATTGACACAGAGAACAGGGCCCTGACTCCTGACCCTGCTGTTAAAGCCATTTATTCTCCTTCCTGCTCCAGGGAGAAGTTTCTCAATCTCCACACTAGCCTGCCACTTCCTTTCTCCCTTTTGTCCCTGCTAGCCTCTCTCCCTTTATACTCTTCATTGCATCAAATACTTCCCATTTCTTAAAGTCTAACTTGAAACCCACCTCTCAAAGAAGTCAAGCTAGTTCTTCCCACATGGGAGTAATCTTTCTTTCCTTCCTTTTAAGTGAGCTTCTATTCCCTGCACCCAGCACTTTCTATCTTGGATTATAGTTTTTATGAGCATGATTTATCTTCCTCTCTAAGTTGTGAGCTCTTCAAGGTCAAGGCCTATGTCTGATTCATTTCTATATTTCTCAAAGCCGCACAATGCTTTGCAAAGTGCCTACCACAAGCTGATTTCTCAATATATTTGTCTTTAATGTTTCTCTCTGTGTCTAATTGGGGAATCGAAAGAGATTAAGAAAACCAGATTGGTATACTGGTTATTTTTAAACAGTCATTCCCAAAACTGATTATTATTAGCTAGACTTTGAAATGTTCTCCTAAAATACTCAGGGTCGCTGTCGCCAAGCGTACACATCCTCCCAAGCATACACTTTGTTCATTTTTTCTACACTAGTAAAAGAGCAATAGGTCAGAATTTATTGAGTGTAGTGGGGAAATGACGACTGAATATGTGGTGTGCAAATTTCAGACTGATTTAGAACCTTACCAAGAGAGAGAGAAAGAACTCGATCCGATTACAGAATGGAACACAGTACCCAGATTCCAAAGTCTCTATCAGGATCTACATTTGGGACAAGCAAAGTTCCCCTGGCCCTTGTTCAGTCACTTAATGGAGACGACTCCAAAGACAGAATGCCACTGGTGTTCTTCCAATTATAGAATCATCTGATTAGAATTACAGTAAATGCATAGCTCAGTTTACATTGTCCTGAGGTGAACCATGAACCATGCTGTTCTGGCTGGAGCATCTTAGGGTACTGAACTCTGAAAGCCCACTGCTTTATCAGCATGGGGGGCTCAAGCAAGGGCTCTCTTTGGGAAGGGGAGAGACACAGCTTATGACCTTTTATTATTTCTAGGGCCTCTGGTGCCCTGGGGCCCAGGGTTAAATGTATCCTTTCATTTATTTTTGTGAGAAAAATTCAAATAGCATTCACTCTAGAACCAGCATGTATCTTTTGAAGTAGACTTATTTGGGGGAACTTCACAACGAATTTTTTCTAGCTTCTCTCCTCCAATCTGTCAATAATGATCTGCAATCTAAACATTTTCAAATAATGAGTAGTATTTTGGTCCATGGTCAAATGGGGGTTTCTATGTTATCTACCAAAGAACAACGGGTAATTCAATGGAAGAATTTTGAGCATTTCTTCCATTAATTCCTCTTTCAGGATAGATTTGAGGGTTGAGAATTGTTAGAGGGTTGGAAGCAAACCTGGACGTTGCATTATTGCTGTTTCTGATTTAATTAACAGCCTCTTAAACATTACCACCACAAATCCAGCCCAGGGGTGACGGGTAGGCAATGTACTTTGAAGTTAGCAAGTCAAAAGTGCTATTGGCTGAAACTCTGCTCTACTGGACCATGAAATGGGCTTTCAGAGGGTTAGAGAATGACAGACATGCAGGCCCTGAGTAAACTGTCTCACCAGAGTGGTGACGTTCATCACAGGCAACAGGCAGCACCGTGTGATGGGAGTCTGTCCAAGTTCCCTCTGGACCTAGGCCAAATCACAAACCAGGGGGCACTTTATCCTCAAATTGGATTAATTTACTGCATAATGACAGCCACTCATACAAGTTCACATTCCACTTCTTCGGTTTGGTTTTTTGAAGGTAACAGTTGCATTCTAGTGCTAAAACTTGCTCGCTGGGTGATTTTTCCAAGCCTGTTGTCCTCACCCAAGTAATCACCTTCACCAGGTTTTCACAAGAATTCAAGAAAATGATGTGGTTTGGGGCTATCCTGACTCAAGTTTGGAAGAGGAACACAATTGTTTTTTTTTCTTGCCTAAAAGTCCTTAATATAGAGACATCAAAAGCATCCTCAATAAATAATAACCTTCCTTATCACACTACATTTGTGGAGCTGGAGGCTGGAGGGATATAGCTCAACCTCAGGAAACACAGAGGTGTCAAAATCAAGGATTATGGAATCAAAGAGCAAATCTATGAAATCAGAGTTGTTTAGAAAAGGAAAAGTCATCATACTTGACAAATAAGCTTTCACCTATGAGGGAAATTTGTTATCCAGTAGAAGCCAGGAAAGGGAGCAGTGAACAGAGAAGGGAAGGAGCATGCTTTGATTTCTTGTCGTTGGGACCAAATCAACATGCTCTTCGCTGTCCTGGCTAACCCTGAGTATGCCTTCCATCCCATTTCTCTCAGTCTACACTGACTGAACCCTGAGCTGTCTGCAGTATAAACACACTTAATTTGGTGTCAATTTAGACCTGCTATAACCCTCACCACTAAAAGGGAAAACCATCCAATATTTAGCAGGTCTAATACTGTTTTTGTCTCTCTTTCAACTATACCATGCTTTCAAGTAACTGACCTGTATTAATGGTTTACTGTGAACTTATCTTCTTATCTGGGAGAGGAATGCTTGGCACTTGTAGAACAGGTTCAAGAACAGACAGGAGAACATATAATGACCTTCATTAAGACATCTGAATGTCTGGGCTGACAGAAAGAGATAAAGCCCTAAAGTTTCCAAATTGAACAAGTGATAACCAGCACTGGACAAGACATGTAGCAAAATTTTTGCTTATAAATCATCTGCAAGCCTACTGATTACTGCCCTTCAGTCATGTTCCTCTTTCCTATTTATTAGACATTTGAGGAGGAAGGTCAGGAAGCACTGAATAGTAGCCTCCATTGCAGCTGGCTTTCCTCACTGGCTAACCTCCTAATTAAGGATCTCTCTCTTTCTTTGATAGTTGGGGTGTCTTTCAGAATCAGAGGCCTTGGGGATTTGAATCCAAATCAAGGGCTAACGTCACTGGAAAATCTGGAACTTATATAATGCCATCCATCGAACACTAGTGCTGAAAATGTCAGAGCAAACCTATTTGCAACACCTTCGAATTGTGCAGTCAGAGTACTCCTTAGAGGACTTTGTCCTGTGTACTTTGGGCATTTTGTCAGGAAGAACGAGTTTTTGAAAAGAGAGAGGGTTGGGGGAAGAGGAAGCCTCTCAAGGAGATGCTTTAACAACAGTGACAACTGTGGGCTTTCACATGTTGGAGGGCCGGATAGGGCAAGGTGCAGATCTGCTATTCAATGAGTCTCTGTAAGTCATAGTTGACCCATCAGCAACCAATAACAACAAAAATACAAATTTCTTTGCACTTTTGGATTTGGAGACAGTTTATCAGAAAGAGAGAGTCTTCTCAGGGGGCAAATAGAGATATATAGTGACCTCAATCCAGATAAATGTTACTTGTAACTTCTTTACAAGGCTTCATGTCCTAGAAATAAAGCTACAAAGACTGTCATGACCACCCAGATTCATAAATCATGTGCAGACTCCTTTGTGGATGGGGAAAC
>NW_006399781.1:13958588-13996226 GCF_000299155.1 Elephantulus edwardii
AGAGAAGCGGAAGAGACTATCCCAAGGTCACAGAGACAATATGTGTCAGAACGAGGTCCAGAGGCCAGAGTGTTCTGTTCCACCTTCAGGATGCCTGCTCCTACAGCACTCTGATGTTCTGAGAATTGTCACAGTCCTGTAAAATGCTCAGGAATGAGAGCTTACTGAATAATGCAGGGACATTCTGTCATTTGTCTCCGAGGGTTACAGCAGAGTCTAAACATTTTTAGACTCTTGTACAACAAACCAGAAAACCTTGCCAGGTCTTTGGCTCTCAGAAAGTAGAAGCTCAGTGCTGTGGAAATCAGCATTCTAGTTCCAGCTCAGACACTAATCCATGAGTCTGATGAGCTTTGGCTCCAAACTGAAGCCCCTTTGTACTTCCCATGAGGAAACAAAGGTGCTAGAAATCCAGGAAAATGAAGACTGCTTTTAAGGAGCAGCTTTCTTCTTTCTGGAGCATCCTTAGAAGCACAGGAGTAGACTCAGTACCTTGCATTGGTTCAAAACCCATGTCTTCATTTAGAGATATGTTGGGGGGTAGGGGGATGAAAACTCACACTGTCAAGTAGAGGAGGCTGATGGCCTTGTGCCTATGGCTGCATTTGTGTGCACAGTCATGTGTGTGCATGTGTCTTTAATCAAAGCTCTAAAGATTTTTTTTTTTTTTACTTTCATGTCAACTCCAAACTGCCAGTGACTATTTATAGACAACTTCTATTTTGTCACCTCTTATTAGTACCAGGAGAATTGATGCCTTTGAGCTGTGGTGCTGAAGAAGAGTACTAAATATACCATGGACCACTAGGAGAACAAACAGATTCGTCCTCGAGAAGGTGAAACAGGGCTGCTTCTTGGAGGCAAGGATTCTGTAGCTTCATCTGACATACTTTGCATGTTGCAAAGAGAGACCCGTCCTTCGAGAGGGACATCATGCTTGGGAGGGTGGAGGGACAGCACAAGAAAGGAAGACCCTTGATGAGATGGATTGAGTCAGTGACTAGGGTAATGGGGGTAGGTGTGTCAGAGACCATAAGGTTGACCTACGATAGAGCAGGTTGTACATAAGGTTCAGAGCAGTTGTACATGGGGTTGCTACGAGTCACTTGTGACTCGTCAGCACATAACAAATATTAGTTCCAGTGTTCTTCAAAATACCTTTCATGGCACATAGATGTGTTCTCTAGCCCACTGTACAGATGAAGACACTGAGGCACTAAGTTTCTAATCACAGAGAAAAACCCTTCAGTGGAAATCAGTAAAAGGTTCAGGACTAGGAAGAGTTCAGCAGCCGTTTCACAGAATGAGCCCATGGAAATCTAGATTCAGTAACTGTTCAGCTTCCAGATGATATTGATAAAATATATGTTTTGTTATCAGTCTTCTCTTTGTTAATTTTGCCCTTAACTTGGGAAGACATCCCTGCTCCCATCACTACTGTTTCCTCAACACACACACATGCACTTGATCTAATTACTTCTGTTCATTTTTAGGCTCAGTTCAAATGCTATTTCCTCTAAGAGGCCCCTTCTAAACACATCCGAGAAGATCAGGTCCCCCCACATTCCCACAGTGTTCTACAGCATATTCATTCCATTTTTAACACTATACAAGTTTGCAAATACTCCAATTGTGGTCATCTGCTGAAGAGTCTCTCAATTCTTAAAAGCAGGGACTCGTTCTGTTTCTTGCTCCTCATTTTCCCCTCAACATACACCAAAGCACTCAGTGCGAGGAGGCATGCAACAGAGAGCTGAGGAGTGAATGGAGGAGAATAAGCAAAGACTCAAAGCTCCAAGACCCCAACACTTGGTAGAAGAGGGCTAAGCCTTTGTTTTAATTCCCCTGAGACTAGGTAACATCTACAACTCATCTTGCACTCCAGCTGGACCTGATGTTTCCTATACTGTCTCGCTTCAGCATTGTTGTCGTTTTTACAGCCTGCGTTTCCCCTCTGCACATTTTGATTATCGAAAGCCTCAATCTTCGATACCAGACTAAAGCCCACACTGAGAACTCTGAGGAGCAGAGAAATAACAGTGAGTAAGTCAAAGGGTGGAAGGCTTTGCACATAAGATGTGGAGCTTCTCAAGAGCAGAAACTCTCTGTCAGTGTTTGACACACAGTAGGTGTTTATCCATGTTATTCTTTCCCAGAAACAATGGAAGAAGGCGGGACAATGCAGTGGAAATAGAGGGAAATTTGGAATTATTCAGATGGAGTTATTAGATAGTGTGCTCTGGTTGCCTAGTGGTAAGAAGCTATGCTGCAAACCAAAGGCACACGGTTCGAGGCCACCAGCTGCTCCGCAGGAGAAGGATGGGCAGTCTCTTCCGGGTCATTAACTTTCTCTGAAAACCCACTAGAGAGTTAGCTATGGATTGGTTCTGATTTGATGGAACACAACAACAAGTTATTGTAAGATATTAAGGGAAATGGCTTCCCTCACAGAGCTGTTATGTTCTCCACTTGAAAAATAACAGCTATCCTAAGAGCATTGTCGTGGATAATGAATGTTAATACACTGGTACAGTGGCTAGCACACAGTAGGTGGTCTGTCCATATCAGTTCCTTTATCTTCCTTTCTTCCCTAGCATCACAGAAACTGGACAATCTCATTCTTTTCTCCGTCTCTCTTCTTGGGACCAAAACAATGGTAAAGAGTCAAACAGGTGGAGCCTGGGGTCCCTCCTTTTGTTCCCAGCTGGCTATCAGATGCCAAAACCTATGCCAAAACTCTTTCCAGCTGGACACATAGGAAGACAACAAGATTAAGGTCAAAGGATGACTCAGCTGCACCATATGAAGTCTAAAGATAAGATGATGGTGGGAAGGGGTTAGAGATTGGGAAGGAAATGAAGACTGCATCTGATGATGCCACAGAAAGAGAATGACTTATCCTGGAGGGCTGTGGCTCTGATAGGATGTAGAGAAATCAGGGCCCGAACACTTTCCTATGGCTTCCCCCAGCTTATGGTGAGTTCCTTACTGCATGATAGCTTCTACTGTCCAAAGCAACATCTGTCATCCTCCGGCTACGGATCCTTTCTTCTTTGATATTAAGAGACATTCGAGTACCACTGTGGACAAACCGGCTTTTAACTGTATGTAAACTTTCTGAGCCTCAGTTTTCTCATCTATGTTGTTGCTGTTGTTAAGTTGGCAGCAAATCAAACCTGACACATGAAAATACTACGACAACCACCCCACCCCAAAACCTGACACATGGTAACCTCATGTACAATAGAACAAAACATCATCAATCATCACCTTATCTGAGTTCACGGTTGTGGTCACTGTGTCAATTCATTGCACTGATAATCTTCCTTAACCTCACTGGATTTAAAAATTTACCCCTATACTTCACCAGATACCATATCCTCCCCTAGAAATTGATCCCTGCTTATGACATGTCCCCAAAGAAGGAAGTTGGATAATGTTCTGTTGTGATCTGTAGAGTTTTCATTTGACTGATTTTTAGAAGGAAGTCTTTCTTTCTAGTCTGCCTTATCTGGAAGTTCCACTGAAACCTGCTAACCTTTTTTTTTCACCCTTCTGGTATTTGAAGTACAAGTGGCATGGCCAACATCGTCAAAGCCACATGTCAGCCACCCCAGCACAAGAAACAGACAGATAAGTGGTAGTTTCTTGTGTCTCATAATACTTCAATCAGTTTGCATGGGTTCTACTCCTAATAATCTCTTGATTCCCAACCTCTTCCCGAGTTTCCAGGCTGGTTCTTCCATCCACACCACAGTGTCAGTGTCCTCAATCATTACACATTCAGCAAGTTCCAAACTGAACTGCTACTCGCTCACACCCAACTCCTTCAGTGATTGGCTGCATCATGATCAACCCAAAATAGGCTCAGATTCATCCTGGGTTTCCTTCTCTATCTCCATACACACGTACACCCGAACACTCTCTCATGTCCATGTCAACTTCTATTCCAGAATTTTATAGTCATCTTTACCTCACAGGTCTGTGATCATTTGACATTGGTCAAATTGCGTTCTTTCAAGGTTCATCTCAAATATTATCCCTAATGTGTTGTTGTTGTTGTTGTTATGTTCCATGGAGTCAACTCCAATTCATAGTGACCTTATGATCAACAGCTCTGAACTCTGTTATATCCTGAGAAAATGTCATTATCTTTGACACACCCTATCCCTAGGACCCCATTCACTGAGTCAACCCATCTCATTTAGGGTCTTCCTCTCTTGCCCTATTCCTCCACCCTCCCAAGCACGATATCCCTCTTTAAGGACTGGTCCCTCTTGCAACATGCCCAAAGTATGTCAGAGAATAGGAGCAGCTAGTTTCACCCTCTCCAGTACAGACCTGTTTATTCTCTTAACATTCCATGGTATATTCTTCTCCAGCACCATAACTAGAAGGCATCAATTCTTTTTCTTTCATACATAGTCATTGTCCAATTTTCTGATGCATATCAAGAAATTGTGAAGACCATGGCCTGGATCTGGCACACCTTAGTCTCTAGACAGCAGATTTTCCCAATGAAATTTATCTTTTACTTTTCTGGCTGCTGGTACTAAGAATACTGATTGTGGAGTCAAGCAAGCTGACTCCTTTGTGTAGTCCTTTCTAATTCCCAGGAAAAGAGTTGGGGACTACTTCTCCAAGTTTTCACAGAACATGGTTGCACTTATTAAGTACCTGTTGGCATTGTAACGTCTTACTTACATATCTCTCCTAGAGATCAAGAAATATTGAAGGTAGATATTTTCTGCTGAATACTTCTTCAATAAGTGCTTTTTAAGAAATAAAATTTAATGTTTTGTGGAAAACATTGCAAAGAATGGAAATTTCAGAACCTTTAATTCTATGCATTTAGAATCTGTATAGGAATCAAGAATCCATTGTTAGGACAAAGGGGGAATGACATGGTTTAAAAACATTTTTAAAGTGTGCATCAGGGTTGTATCCTCTGGCATAGTCATAGAGAACTTTACTACTAGTTCAAAAGCCATGTTTCTTTGACAGTTTCAGTTCTTCAGTTGCTCTTTGGTAGAAGAATGAGTAATCTACTCCTGTGCAATTTATGGCTTTGGAAACCTGCATGAGCTGTGACTCGCAAGTAATTTGGCAGCAAAGAAAAAGATTCAATCTGTATGCTGAACAAACAATTTAAGAAGCTGGCTTATAGGCAGAAGAAAGCAGTGTCAAGATTGGAGGAACACTCATTAATAGTCTTTGATATGCAGATACACAACCTTGCTTACTGACAGTGAAGCAGACTTGAAGTCTTTATTGAAGAAAATACAAGATTATAGTCTTTAATATGAATTATATCTCAACATAAACAAAACAAAGATCCTCACAACTGGAGCAGTAGTCAATATTATGATTGACACAGCAAAGTTTGAAGTTGTCAATGATTTCATTTTCCTTGGCTCCAGAACCAACACCCATGGTAATTTTGTTGTTACTGTTAGGTGCCATCAAGTTTAATTCATAGTGATCCAGCGATAAACAAGTCTGAATCCTGTCCTATCCTGTGCCAGCCTCATAATTTCTGACGCACTTGAGCTCATTGCAACAATCATTCTGTCAACCCATCCGACTGAGGTTCCCAGTCAAGGAATCAAATGACATATTACACCAAACAAAGCAGTGAAGAAATCAAACCATACATTGCATTGGACAAATCTGCTGTCAAGGAACTCTTTAAAACACTTTCTCTTTAAAAGAGAAAGGATGCACACTAAAAGACTTAGGTGTGCCTGATCTAAACCATTGTATTTTCCAACTAATTCACATGCATGTGGGAGCTGGATGATGAATAAAGAAAACTGAAGAATTGGTGCTTTTGAATTTTAGTATTAACAAAGAACATTGACATACTGTCAAAAAAAAAAACCAAACACATAAATCTGTCTTGGAAGAAATGCAGGTAGAGTACTCCATAGAAGCAAAAATGGTGAGACGTTGTCATATTATCAGAAGCAGATAGTCTTTGAAAAAGAACAGAACGTTTGGAAACATAAATATCAACAAAAGAGAAGAACATCCTCTACGAGCTAGGTGGACACAGTGACTGCCACGATGGACTTAAACACAGTAAACATTGTAAAGATGCTACAGGAGCGAGCAGGTTTTCCTTCTGCTGTTCATAGAGTCGCTATGAGTGGAGTCCACTCATTGACACCTAACAGTAACAAGACAGGCATGAATTAATAGTAAAGCCTGTTTCATTCTCTGGTCCTCAGTGTTCCCATGTGTGAAATAGTAGCTGATCTAAGTAGCTCCCAAGTCTTCACAGCTTCTGAGTTTATACTATATCACCCTTCACATACACAGCTCGCACTCCTGGCCCACTAATTAGTAGGAAATATTACTTGAGTTATTTTTTCCAAGACAGGAACTGGGACAGTGGTTCCACCCACACTGCTTTAGAAAACCACTGGTCTCAGGTTGAAGTCATAAATCTACTCAAAGCCAGTGCTCTCTGTGAAGATCCAAAAACTCAGACCTCAGCATACCTCTGACCAGGACTCTCTGCCCATGTCCCAAGCACCGTCATGGTTAGCAGCCTCCCACACCGGTGCTCACCTGCAGGTACTCATACAGGCAAGCATGTAGGGGTGACACATCTGTGCATAAGAAGCCACCCACACTGTCTCAGCTCCCTGAGGTCACAGCCTTCCTGATCCCCACACCTCCCAGTTCTATCCACACTCACTCAGATGCCACCCACACATTCACACACCCACAGGATGTCGGCTTGTCTGTCTGCAAAGCTGGATTCTACCCATCAGACCTCAGCAGTTTTCAGCAGGTGTGGCAGGTGCACCTGCACTCGGAGAGCTCCCCTCGGAGCTCTGTCATCAATCCACCCTTCTCGGAATATCTTCTGCCAGATGCTGGAATAAGAAGGCTGTCATGTACTTCCTTTCTCTCCCCAGACAAATTGTTTGACCTCCTTGAGCTTCCGTATTTTTCAATCTTTAAAATGGTACTCTTGGCTCTGGTTACCTTCCTTTTTATATACATTTTGTCACCATACGATGAGCTAATGCTTGTGATTGTGCCCTGTGGAGATAAAAGGTACAAAGCAAGCAAGTATGATTCAGAGAAGTATAAATATTGATAGACATTAGGTTTTACTGCTGGAGGGAGTACTAGTGGCCTAGCGGAGAAGGAGTTGTGCTTCCAACCCAAGGGCATGAGGTTTGAAACCACCAGCTGCTCCTCTGGAGAAAGACAGGCAATCTCCTCCTCTGCAATTAACTGCCTCTGAAAGCTCACTGGAGGGTCAGCTATGAACTGCTTCCAAGATTCCAACTAGATGGCACATAACAACAGGTTTTGTTTCTAAGGAAGAACTTTTCAAATACAAAAGAACAATTGGAAACCAAATATCCCTTAAGTACATACAAAGACACAGTACAAGGGGTTATTATCAAGTATTTCCATACTTGCAGTTTAATATATATACATCTGAAATAAAATGTTTCCTGTTCTAAGGTTTTAATATCTTTATATATGTTCATGCATTTATATATATATACATATATATATATATATATATATATATATATATATAAATAGAAACACATCCTTATGTACAGATATTGCTCTCTGTTTGTTATAGAGAAAAATACTTGCCTAAGAGCATGAAGTATATCCATAAAATAGGAGTTTTGCAATGAAATAAACCCCAAGCCTAAAAGCCAAAACCACCAAGTAAACTGCCTTCTGGTTGAACCAGCCTCAAAGTGAACTTCTGTAATGTTGTAAGGCTGTAAAATCTTTACTAGAGGAAATTGCCCATCTTTCTCTGAAGAGTGACTGTTGGACTCGAACGCCCAGCCTTTGAGTTAGCAATCTGACAGGTTATATAATGCATGCTCAGGGCTCCTTTCTAATGAGACATGTATGAAAAAAACCCTAACTAAACTCATTGCCAAATTCTGATTCACAGAGACCCTACTTTTTAAATGCACTGAAGTCCCCCCTTCCTCCATATTAAAATAATGGAGGCAAAGAACTCTATCTCATAGTTCTGTCGTGTAAATTAAATACACATGAACCATTGAAGAATGCCTCACACACAGAGAATTTTTGTAAATGCCGCAGCTCCTTCCCCCAACTCCTGCTCCGTGTGCCTGGTGTGACCCGGGGCAGGTCGTTCCAGTTTGCTCATCTATAGGCTGCAAAGGACGGCCTTGATGACTGCGTGGATGCCTTCCAGGCCTGGGTGGGCACAGGGTCCTGTATCCAGTCACCACTTTGCGCACGCACGTGGGTTTAAATCCTGCACGCAGCCGAGGGGAAGGCCCCTGGGCCTGGCGCTGGCTCCACTTCCAAAGCATTTCCTTTCTCGGAACGTGCCACTTGCTCTCGCTCATACTTCTCATACAGGGCCCATTGATGGTCACAAAGAGGAATGTCCAGTGCAGCTGCGGGTCTCCTTGAGCCCGGGAGCGAGCGCGGTCAAGCGCGCTCTGTTCGGGAGCTCTGAGGCCTTTCAGAGCCTGTTGTTACAGAAATGTCTGGAATCCTCGACACCTGCGCGCCAGCTTCCTGGGCAGTTCCACCCCGCCCCGCCCCCACCCTCCGCTCCTATTTGCATCTGAAATGCAGCTGCTCGGGGGCCCTATAGAGGGGAGCCCGAGGGACAGGACACCCCCTTGTTTGCCTCTCCCTCCCCTGAGTCAAACTGAATCTGAAGCTCCTCTGTACTGGGCCTTTTGTTGTCTCCTCATTATGTTTAAATGAGCCTCTTCTGCAGGAGAATTTTTTTTTTTTTAATAAAATGAAATAAAACCACCACAAAAGACCAAAGCAGAAGACATCTGTTCTTTCAATGAAAGGGTTGGGAGGGGTGTTTTTTGGGTTTTTTTCCAATCTTGAATTAAACTAAAAAGAGAAGCGGGGAGGATTATGCTGGGCTTCATCTGTATCATCACCCCCACTCTCCACCCTCCAAAACACTAATATAAGGAGGTTTGGAATGGTTAACAAGAAAAAGAAGGGAGGGGTAGATTGAGGCTTCATAGTCCTATAGCTGAGTTGTTGGTTTTTAATTTGTTTGTTTTGAACATTTCATTGTGGTTGAGGTGAAAGTTTACTCAGCATTAAATCATTCTTACACAAATTATTCCCAGGCATTGGCTGCAATCTTGGCAATGTGTCAGAATCTCTGTTTCCACCCTGGATTCTCCATTACCATTGGTCTGTTTTCCACTTTCTTCTTGCTTAGCTCTGGTTTTGGGGCAAATGTTACCCTAAGGACTATATTCATCACTGGTGTTACTGTTTTCTGTTGGAGGCCAGTCTATGATTTGTTTAAGTGGCCTCTGGGAGTGACTTCAATTCTACCTTAGAAAAGCGGCTTGGTCAATAGTCTTGCTGGTTCCTCCAGTCTCAGTCCTGTCACTTTTATAAATACCAGTTGTTTAATATTTTGTCCCCACCTCACCCTAGTTTAACTGCAATCTTCTCTTTTCTTCCTGATCAAAATGGACAAAATCACTGGCAATATAATAGATGCAAATTAAAACTCTGACAAAATACTATCTCACGCCAGTAGCAGTGGCAAAATTTAACAGAACAGTAAGCAATAAATGTTGGAGAGGATGTGGCAAGACTGGAACTCTAATATATTGTTGGTAATATATTGTTGCCTAGTTTAGTATTTCCACAAAAAGCTGAACGTAGACATTCCATATGACCCAGTTATTCCACTGCTAGGAATGTTACCCCCCCCAAAAAAAAAAAACCAGAACTGAGACATGGAGATTTGTACACCAATGTTCGTAGCAGCATTATTCACCATAGCAAAAACATGGAAACAGTCCAAATGTCCAACAATAATCAGATGGATTGAGGAATTGAAGTACATTCATATGATGAAATACTACACAGCACTCAGGAGCAATGATTTTGCAAAGTAGTACATAATTTGGGAGAGACTGGAGAGCATTATGCTTAGTGAACTAACTCAGTCTCATATGCAGTATCAAATACTGCATAAACAACAATGGGGAGACTTTATCTTAAGTGTGTTGGGGATGTTATCAGGAAAGGCCAGTCCCTGTGGAAGGACATTATGCTTGAGAAAGTGGAGGGGCAATGGGAAAGAAGAAGACTCTCAATGAGATCGACTGATGCAATGATAATCATTGTTGAAACATGGCAGAGACTGAGGATGGAGCAGATCAGACAGGGTTCTATTCTATTGTACATGTGGTCTCTGGGTCAGAGCTAAGTGAGTGTGAAAATAATATAATCCACAGTGCCATAACATAAATACATACCCATACATATGTGTGAATTCTCTGTGTGTGTGTGTGTGTGTATAGATAGACGATAGATAGACAGATAGAGGCTTATGCTGCCATCCCAAAGGCTTATAGCCCAAATAGATCAACTGTTGCATGGGAGAAAGATGGGCAGTCTCCTCCTGTGCAATTTACTGCCTCATAAAACATGATGGCGGGGCAGCTATGGGTTGATTGCAACTTGATGGCACATAAGAAGTATATATATGTACACACACACACACACACACACAAATATGTATGCACGTAAGTAAAACCTAGATATCTTTTAACAAAAAAGTCCTGCACATGTAATATTCCAGTGGATGATTAAATGTATAAACATTGCATATGTATGTATGTGTGTGTGTGTGTGTGTGTATTGCATAGGGAGCTCTGGTGGCCCAGTGGCAAGAAGCTGCGCTGTAATCCTGAAAGCACAAGGTTGAAATCCACCAGCTACTCTGCGGGAGAAGGATGGGCAATCTCCTCCCGTGCAATTAACTGCCTCTGAAAACCCACAGGAGGGTCAGTTATTGGTCAGTTCTGACTCAAGGGTACACAACAAGAAGATTATTATGGTAAAAAAAAAAAGGACAACTAATAAGGTGTGCATGGAGGCCCAAGGAGGGAAGGGGCTTTAGCAGTTGGGTGATGACGGAAGGGGGGGAATCACAGGGTCGCACAGTTTAGTAGGTAGAGGGAGGGGTAAAGGAAATGGGAACGATCTAGCAGGGACGGGAAAAGGTGTAGTAAAGGTGGGGGTTAATTTCCTAAAACTCAGTGTATGGGAATGATTGTATGAAACAATGAAGGAAAGTGTGAAACACAATGCATATGAATTTTGTATGCAAACTAATATTTTTTTTTTTTTAAAGTCAAATAAGTAGCAACTGGACACCATCTGGTTCTGATCTCAGGCTCCAGGAGGCTTTATGCAGTTGATTTGGGCCCTTGGTCTTTAGACTGATTGCTTTCTTAAGTCTTTTGGTTTTTCCAATCTTTAGCTTAAGGCAGGAAGAGACTAATAGTTCTATCTTAGATGAACACCACTTACAAATTTTTATGATCCCATACACTACTCACTAAACGAGGATATAAGCACCATCTAGCTAGCTGTTCTGCAATGCCAAAGGCACATGGTTTGAATCCACCAGTGGAGAAAGATGGGCAATATCTTCCTATAAATATTTACAGAAAACCCATGGGAGATTCAACTATGAGTTCCAGCTTGAGGACACATAACAACATGTCCTGTTGTTGTTATGTGCCATCGAGTTGTTTGCAACTCATAGCAACCCTATGTAAAACAGCCCTAAACCCTGCTCTATCCTGTGCCAATCTTATTGTCTCTGACACACCTACCCCCATTGCCCCAGTCACTGAATCAATCCATCTCATCGGAGGTCTTCCCCTCCTGCACTGTTCCTCCAACCTCCCAATCATGACATCCCTCTCCGAGGACTGGACCCTCCTGGCAACATGTCCAAGTGTGTCAGATTAAGCTTCAGAATCCTTGACTCCCAAGTAATCTCAGTGTCTGCTGAAACTATAACCCTTAGACTTCAAACTCAGTAGGTCAATTCCTTGAGATGTTCCCTTCTGTTAAAGATATTTCCTTAGCCGTGTCTTCCATGTGTCCTATTATCTATATGAAAACATAGATAAATAGATAGATGATAGATAGATAGATAGATAGATAGATAGATAGATAGATAGATAGATAGATAGATATACAACACGTACAAATATAAGCAGTTGTCACAAACAACATCTGCTCCTATGTCTAAGTTTGTAAGTCAGGTACTTGTGGTTCTTACTTAGCCTTACTTTGGTGTAGTGTGTTCCTTATTGCACTGCTAGCCAAAGAGTCAATAGTTCAAATCCACCAGGTCCTTCTAAGAAGAAAGATGGGCCGTCTCTTTCCACAAAGATTTATAGTCGTGGACAACTGATGGAGGGTATGATGAGTTGGCATCTACTTCCTGATAGTGAGTTTAGCTTTTGGCTAATAAAAGGGAAAATGTTTGAGCAAGTTAAGGTGATTGTGATGAAGATTTTGTTGAGAGTGGGGAACGGCTCAATCATTTCAAAGTGAGACAAGTTTGCATAACATTAAAGCAGAGCTTCAGAGATGACAGTGCTCGGTCATCAAAGACAGTGGCCAAAAAAAAAAAAAAAAGACAGTGGCCAAATGAAATGTTTTGGACACCACATCCATCTCTCCACAGTCTCCAGTCTTAGGCATCCAGCTCCTGAAATGACTCACTCTTTTTTCTAAGTATCTCATTCTAGGGCTTTGACTCATAATTTCTCCCATTCCAGCTATCAGAACATATCATAAAAATTGTAAAAATTATAGCCTGTTTCTGTTTGACTTTTTTGACCATGAAAGAACCACAGCTTAAAGCCTTGCATTTAAGGGCAAGACAGAGTTGTCCATAAATTAGATAACTTGTAACCTGAGACTACCAAATGGATGTAGAAAAATCCATTTCTGTCCATACAAATATACTAATATATATACCAAGTTGGAGTACTGCACCATCTCTCCTGTTTATTTAGTACACACATCCAGATACGTGACCACTCGTACATCATTGGTTTTGAAGGATTTTTTGGGTTATAGTCAGTCGCTCAGTTCTTGCTAACAACTTGGAACCCTTAGCTGACCCTTCAGTGGACTTTTAGTGTCTAAAAGTTGAACAATGAATAAGGATGACAGAAGAAGATTAAATGCCTCTGAATTGCAGTGTTGGTGAAGAATATTCCATATCCCAGTAACTGCCAAAAGAACAAACAAGTCTGTCTTGGAGGAAGCCTAACCAAGTTGTTCTTTTAAAGGCAAGGATGGTGAAACTTATCTCACTTACTTTGGGTGTGTTGTGAAGAAGGGCCAGTCTTTGGAAAAAGACACCATTCTGGGAAATGTGGAGGGTCGGAGAAAGAGAGGGAGACCCTCGACAAGATGAGTTGACACAGTGATTATAACAATGAGCTTGGGACAGTAAGGATGGCACAGAGTAGGACAAAGTTCAAGTCTCTTGTTCAAAGGGGTCCTGTGAGTCATAGTTGACTCAACTCAACAGCCCATAACAACAGCTAACATATCCTCTAGATTAATTAATGTTGTGAGCTGTTCCATAAAATCATTATTATTCATATATGTACCACAGACCTTTGTCCACTCACCTATTGGTAGACATTTAAATAACTTCCACTTTTTGCTACTAAGAAAATATTTCCATAAGCATGGATGTGTACTTAATCTAACAGTTTCCATTTCTCTAACGCATATACCTAGGAGTAGGTTTTCTGGATTACATAGTATTTTTCTATTTCTAGCTTAGTAAGGCATGCCCTACCATTCTCCAAAGTGATTGTACCATTTTTCAGTTCCACCAGAAGCATATAAAATATCTCAAACTTCCAATATTCTCACTAATATCTGTTATTTCCTTTTTTGGGGGGGGGTGTTTCTTTGTTTTAGTCAGTGTCATTATTACAAGGCTGAGATCTTATATCATCACAGTATTGATCTGTACCTCACTAGTTCTGGCATCACAGTTCATAGATACAGCATGCTGCTCTACTAACCAAAAGACTGTGCGTCTCTGTCGATCTGAATCCACCAATTGCTCCAAGGAGGAGAGGTCTCCTCCTGTGTGATTTAGAGCCTTGGAAACTCATTGTATCATCAACAATGAGTCAGAACTGAATCAATGGCAAGGAATTTAAGGTTTTGATGAAATCTAAGTACTTGATTTTTAGGAAGTCCCAGTTACTAGTTTGTCTTCTACTATTTATGTATATTTGGTTATCTTTGATATCCTATTAATGCCGTATATGAGGGCCTCTATCTTTGTTCCTATTTCTTCCTCCCTGTATTTTCCAGTTTTAGGTTTAAGATTTAGATCTTTGATCCATTTTTAGTTTTTAAGCATGGTATGAATTTAAAGAAGAATATATTAATCTCTGTGTATACTAAGAATATTTAGACATATTATGATAGGTATCTCTTATTCTGAAAAAAATTGTATTTGTTGCATCCATTTCATAAAATAAAAATTTTAGCAACTTTAAAGCCTCTCCCATTGTAAGTCTAATATAAGTAGTACCCAGCACATAATTTGAAAGTTATCTTGATGCTAATAACTTCCAAATCTTTTGTCTATTCTTCTTCTCTCTATAAACCAAATCCACAAATCTAGTTACAAACTGAACCCACCACCTACTTTGTGCCCTGGGTTCTACTTCCTGCTCTCTCACGTGAGGTCTTTGCACGTACTCTTTGCTCTCTCTTGTATTTCTCTCTCCACCGAAATTATATCTACTCACACTTTAAGTCTAAATGTGAATTCCGCTCCTCAATAAAATCTTCATGATCACACATTCCCCAGGTGATTTAGGTGGTCTGACTATGTATTTTCAGGGTACTAGTGGGCCCGCACTCCTGGTCCGTTCCTAATTTCTGGTTATTACTCATTTAATATCCTGTCGTCTCTACTGAAGGGTCAATAATAACCAGATATATACCTATCTAATTCTCTTCAGTATTACTATAGCCCCAATCCCTTAAATGATAAAGCTCCATATTCCTGCTCCTTTGCTGTAAAGATCACTTTCAATAAGAAGGAAAAGAAATAGCATATTTGTGTCACAGAATAACAGCACAGTAAATCCAGACTCAGACATTTGTCTACAGCTAAAACTTCATTTCCCAGTTTCACGCCCTGTCCAATGAAATATTGTTGCAAGTGCCACAGAAAAGATTTCTTCATATGCAAAATCAATCTGATACAAAAAGGTTTTTGCCTCCTCCTGGAAACCCTTCCAACCTTTATCTCCTCCTTCACTTAGTGCCTGATGTTTGGATTCTTTTGACTACAAAGAATACAATGGAGTAACTAGAGAAGCCAATGTACAAGATTGTTGAGCGTTTAACAACAACAAAAACAAAATCATGAGGTGGCCAGCCTCTTGCTCCATTCAGTAATGTGAAGTTGTGACACAAGCAGGTGAAGTGACTGTCTGAAGGTACACTGCTATGACAGAAATGGCATGTGAACTCAGAGCCTCCAATTCATGTTTACCATCTCTTTTTACAATTCCAGGCTGGCACTTTCCCAAGAGTGGAAATCCCAGAAGGGGAGTTTGGCACAGAGGTGGAAGCTCTTTCCCAGCCTGAGAATTTTCGTAGAATCCTGCATAGCAAGCAGATATAAAACCAAAAGCAGGAGGGCCGAAGCATTGGTTCTTTTGGAAGATACAGATCAGTGGAGGGAAACAACTGGAAAACGGGAGCTTCCCTCACCCTTTTGCAAATGTTGCCAGACTCAATAGAGTCTTTCACACAGGTATTGCATATTGCACTACTCAAAGCAGATTGTTGGTCCTCTTTGAGCTTCTTTTAAAGTTTCTTAGAGGATGGAGAACCAGTCATTTTTTCATGGGGTAATATTTTAATATTAATCTTCCTCGATTATGGATACATTCTTTTCCTCTGAGCCAATATACAAAGCTTTAAGTTGTATTTTAATAGTGGAGTTTGCTAGTGATAAGATGACCACTTCCAACTCATAGTGACCTGCAGGACTCAATAGAACCAGCCTGCAGGATTTCCAAAGATAGAAATATTTATGAAAGCGGAGGGCCTTCTCTTCCTCCTACACAATTTGAATGGCTATCAACAGTAAAGTGCCTTTACTAGAGCTCCTTTAAAGAAAGGATGGAAAAAATCCTCTTAATCTCACTTTCCTTTCATCTCCAACTAAGAAACCAACATTTCAAAATTCAGAGTAAAATAAATATAAAAATTAATTGCATAGTTAGCTATAGCACAAAGATAACTATTACCATATTATGATTATGGACTTTAAAATATTATGAAATTCAATAGGCTGTCCATTCTTTCTTTCCATAAAGATAAATTAAACTTCTAGAGCTAGACATAACAGGTAAAAAGAACAGCCATAAAGCAGAAAGATTATTGAGCAAAAAATACTAGATGAGATTTTAGTACAAATTGTAAAATCACAGTACATTGATGAAGGAAAATGCAGAGAGTAGGGAAAAGAATGGCATAATTTAGATTGTTGAGTCTGCAAAGTCCCATGTGAGGAGCTGGTCACCATGTGAGGAGGCAGGGAAGGAGTCATGGCAAGGCAGCGGCCGGAACAGCCTGTGTAAGAGTCTCAACGCTAGATAGCCAATGACTGACAGAGCAAGGTTAGACCAGAAGGAAAGGCAGGGACACAGAAGAAGGTAACTTGTGCCTTCATATAGGCCTTCTAAGACAAGGTCCTGGCCTTGAACTTACTGCACACAGTAAGAAAACTTTGAAGCATTTTAAGTAGAAAAGAAGCATGCTTGACTAACTTTTTCTTTTTTTTTAATTACTCCACTAAGTGGGGGAAAGTCATGAAGTCCTTACCACTGGATCATTAGGAACCCCATGAGAGATGAAGAAAAGATTGGTGTTGTCAATTATTTTGCCTTACTTGGATCTATATTCAATATCTATGCTAACAGCAGAGAAGGAATCAAAAGAGAGCAAGAAAATGGAAACAGCCCAAATTCTCAGCAACAAACAAATGGATTGAGAAGCGATGATACTATACAACACTAAGGAACAATGATTTCTTAATATACAATATAATAAGGGAGAGTCTAGAGAGCATTATGCTGAGTGACAGAACTCAGTCACGTAAGGACAAATACTACATAAGACCATTATTGCGAAAATAGGAGGATAATTGATCAAGATATGAATAAATGCTCTAAAGAGGAAAAGGTCAGGGAAAGAGAGAAGAAAAAGGGTCAAATCACTAGGATTACAGAGGTTACTGGGAAAATGAGGGGGACAGATAAGGAATAGGAAAGATTTCATGATGACTTAAACAAAAGGGGTGATATTAGACATTGTTGTTGTTATGTGCCATCGAGTCACTTGTGACTCATAGCGACTCTATGTACAACATCCCTAAACTCTGCTCTGTCCTGTGCCAATCGCAACATCTCTGACATACCCATCCCAATTACCACAGTCACTGAATCAATTCACCTCATAGGGGGCCTTCCCCTTCTGCACTGTTCCTTCACCCTACCAAGCATGATGCCCTTCTTGAAGGACCTGTCCCTCCTTGCAACATGTCCAAAGTATGTTAGACGGAGCCTTAGAATCCTCGCCTCCAAGGAGCAGCTCGGTTTGACCCTTTCCATGATGAATCTGTTTGTTTTCCTAGCAGTCCATGGTACCCTCAATACTCTTCTCCAGAACCACAGCTCAAAGACATCAATTCTCCTTCTATCCTCCTTAGTCATTGTCCAACTCTCTGATGCATAACAAGTGATAGCAAAGACCATGGCCTGTATCAGACACACCTTAGTCTCCAAAGAGACACCATTGCTCTTCAGTACTTTGGAGAGGTCCCTAGCAGCAGACTTTCCCATTGCAATACGTCTTCTAATTTCCTGGCTGCTGGTGCCGAGAGTGTTGACTGTGGAGCCAAGCAAACGGAAGCTGTGAACAATCTCAATCTCTTCACCATCCATCCTGATGCTGCCAATTGGCCCAGTGGTGAGAATCTTTGTCTTCTTGACATTGAGCCTCAATCCATACTGAAGGCTGCAGTCCTTGACCCTCTGCAGCAAGCATTTCACGTCCTCCTCAGTTTCAGCATGCAGGGTTGTGTCATCTGCATATCACAGATTGTTGATAGATCTTCGACCATTCTTGACCCCACATCTCTCCTCATAGAGCCCAGCCTCCCAGATAATCTGTTCTGCATACAAGTTGAAAAGGTATGGAGACAGGACACATCCCTGGTGCACGCCCTTCCCAATTTTGAACCATGCAGTGTTTCCTTGCTCTGTTCTGAGGAATAGTAATTAATTATATAAAATACAATGTATACGAATGATTGCATAAAACACAATGTACCCTAATGGAACAATGTATATGAATGTATGCAAACCAATTTAAAAAAGAAAGAAATCAAAGGATGAGTTGCACTGGAAAAATCTGCTGTCAAAGACCTCTCTAAAATACTAAAGAGCAAAAATGTCAGTTTAAAGACTAAGATATGCTTCATCCAAGCCATGATCTTTTCACGAACTTCCTATGTATCTGAAAGTTGGACAATGAATAAGGATGGTTAAAGAACAATCGATGTTTTTGAGTAGTGATACAGGAGGAAAATACTCAATATTCCAAAAGAATAAACCAGTCTCTCTTGGAGGAAGTGCTATCAGGATCTTTCTTAAAGGCAAGAGGGTGAAACTTGGTTTCACATATTTATGCCTGTTGTCAGGAGGGGCTGGGAGAAGGCACCATTCTGAGAAAAGTGGAACATCTGAGAAAGCAAGGAAGACCCTCAGCAAAATGGATTGACACAATGACTGTAACTATAGACTCAAGTCCATGAGCATTTGTGAGGATAGTGCCAGAGATAGGATAGGGCAAGATTCAGATCTACTGTTCATAGAGTCACTGTGAGTCATGGCCAACTCGATGTCACCTAACAAGAAGAGGATGAAATGTGGAAAGTAAGTTGGATGAAGATGGAAGACTATTGCTGAAGTCTGGGAAAGAATTGATGGAAAGAGTCTAGTGAGGCTTATTTCTCATTCCTTGACTCAAACTACCAAGGTGGTTTCTTTTTTAATCATTGTATTTGCTGCTGCTGCTGCTGCTGCTGTTTGATGCCATCCAGTTCGACTCATAGCGACACCTTGAACAACAGACAGGAGCCCTATCCTATCCTGTGTCCTCCTCACAATATCTGACATAATTGCTACAATCACTGTGTCAGTTCATATGATAGAGCATTTTCTTCTCTTTTATAACCTTCCAACATTCCAAGGATGACATCCCTCCCCAAGGAATAACCTCTCCTAGAAACATGCCCAAACGACATGAGACAAAGCTTTGTCACTTTTGCCTCCCAGGAGCACTTTGGCTGCAGCTTCTCAAAAATGTATCTGCTTGTTCTTTTAGCAGTTAATGAATTTTTTTTTAAAAAAAATCATTACTTATGATTAATAAGCTACAAAAGATGTATGTCATTTTGTTAAAAAGGACCACACATTTTCTAATATCAACTAAGATGACTCACAATTGTAAGGAGCTACTTCAGGACAGTGTCCATTGTAGATGGCTTTCTGGCCATCTTTTTCTACTTTCCAGGTTTTTCAAGACAAATGGTTCAGAGGGGTAGTCATCAATTGGGGAATAAATATATAGGTCATTTGTATTCAATCTCTTACCCAGCCTCAATTTCATTACACAGCAGGAGCAGCAGCAGCAAATGTCAGTGGCAGGAAGTACACAACAAGAATTAACCACGTTTTTTTTTAATCCAAACATACATACACACACACAGTCACACATACATACAGTTGGTTTTCAGTAGGGTAAGGGGAGGTAGCCATGTTTCTCACATTTTCAACCAATAGAATCTCTGATCAGTCATGAAAACAGGCTTTCAGTCAGTTGACCTTTTGTGGTGGAAGGTTTTGTGGGGGGAAAGCCAAGGAGAGAGAAAGCTTGGGCTTTGAATCCTTTGTCACTCTAATAGTGGAACACTGAATTGCCTTATGTTACAGACACATTAATTTGATTAAGATACAATCCATGGGTCATTCAGGCATATAAAATACTCTTGCCTAATTGCAAAATTAACAATGAAATAGGATAAATCATTATCAAACTGGAGGCTATTCTGAGACTCATGGATTTTTCTGCCCCCCCCCAAATTAATTTTCCCACTCTGAAGTTGTTTTTGACAGTTAAAGGCAAAGTCTGGGTTAAAGAAACAATATGTAGCATAACAGCATTCAGAAGCTCTCGGGGCACTCACTAGAGCTCGCTCTCACTCAAACATCTCAAAAAGAAGCTCCAAGAACCTGTAAGGCATCTGTGTGCATATCGTGATTCACACGCCCAGAGAAAGTTAGCAATAGCCTCAAGAAGTTCGTCCTGAAATATGAATCTGAGGTTTTGGTTTCCATTTTTAGTGCATTGCTCTTAGTCTACTGACTTGTTTCTTTTTAAGAATAATTTTCAAACTTTGTCTTGCTTTTAGTTCACAGAACACCTACTGTATTCCAGGAATTGTGTTTAGTGGTAAAAATACAAGAACAAAAAAGATAGATCCCAGATCTAACCAGTCTTTCCTCTACTTGATTAGTAAATTTCTTTCATGAATCTGAAGTGTCCATTTACTGATGCATGCAAAGCATCATAGAGACCTAGAAAAGAAAGTTAATCAGGAAGAGTGGCTAGATTAGGTGTGATTTGATCTGACCTTAAATTGAAGTAGTAAAGTGGTTATTTGGGAGAGCATTTCCAGGACACATAGCAGTATGAATGAGAAGACAGGGAAGCTTGGGTACCTACTTGAACATTTCTATTTAGGGGCAAGTAGCAGTCAAGTGTGCTTTTTCCAACTTGGGAGAAAGTAATCACATAGAAATATGTTTTCCAAATATGGAAAAGAGAAGCACTTGTTCCCCAAACAATGTTACTGTTATTGTGAGGCATCAAGGTGGAAACAACTCATAGCTGACCCCCCAGTGGGTTTTCAGAGTCAATTAATTGCATGGAAGAGATTGCCTATCATTTTCCCATGGAGCCATTGAGGAATCAAACAATGTGCTTTTGGGATTGTAGTGTGGCTTCTTACCACTAAGCCACTAGAGCTCCCTAAAACAATGTAGTAGAAGGAATTCTCAATTGAAATGCAGAAGAATGACTGTAATTTTTTTTCCACAATACTACATAATCTTGAGTGGATCATTAGAAAAACTGTTGTTGTTGTTGTTGTTGTTGTTGTTGTTGTTGTTGTTATGTGCTATCGAGTTGCCGTCAACTCATAGTGACCCTACGTACAACACAATTCCAATACATACACCAAATTAATTTCCCAAGGAGATCATAAGGAACATTGCCAAGCTTATTTGGAGAGGAAAGAATAAGCAAAGTACTTCTGAAAAACAAAAATGAAGTGGGAAGAAAGCATAGCACTCCCTGACCTCAAAACCCCTACACAAAACTACTACTACTACCACTATACAAAGCATGGTATTGGTACAATGACAGGCACATAGACCAATGGAACAGAATCAAGAACCCAGAAGTGGACCTATCTAACTCTTGTCAAGTGATATTAAGAAAGGAAATACAGTCTATCAAATGGGGAAATGACAACATCTTCAATGAATGGTGCTGGCAAAATAGGATCCACATCTCACATCATTCATAAAAATCAACTCAAGGTAGATCAGAGACTTGGGGATAAAGCCCAAACTATAGAGTTCATAAGAGATAAACTTAGAAAACCCAGCCTATGTTATACAGAGGCTGCCAAATACAGCCAGCAATGCACAATCTGGAAATAAATCCCTGTGTGCATCAAAACCTTTTCCCAATGGGGTGAGGGGGAACAACTTTTGGCAATAACATCTCAGACAAGTTTTCTTCTCCCAATCTCCTGGAAAGCTAAGAACCCAATTTTAAAAAGGGGAGGTACATGGAAGGACTTTGCAGAGGAAGACATTCAGATGGTCAACAGATACATAAAGAAATGCTCAAAATCACTGGCAATAAGACAGATCCATGTAAAAACCACAATGAGATTCCATCTTCCCCTAATGGCAGCAGGACAACAAGCAATAAATGTTGGAGAGGATGTGGAAAGGTGGAAACTCACACACAGTGGCATTGTAAAATGGTACAACTACTCTGGAAGGCAGTTTGAAATTTCCTTAAAAAGCTGAACTTAGCCATTTGGCATAATCCCACTATTCTACTGCTAGGAATAAACCCTGAAAATACTAAAACTGAAACCCAGAGATTTGCACACCATTGTTCATAGCAGCATTATTCACAATCACAAGAACATGGAAACAGCCCAAATGTCCAGCCACAACCAAATGGATTAAGAAATTGTGGTACATTCACAGAATAGAATAGCATGCAACACTCAAGGACAACAATTTTAAAAAATACAACTTAACTTGGGAGAGACTGGAGAGTGTTAGGCTAAGTTAATTTACTCAGTTGCTTAAGGACAAATACTGCTTAAGATCATTATCGTGAAAAAAATAGAAGGATAAAATGTATATGGATGACAAAGGGCATAAGGGATGGGAACAGAGGCGTGAGGATAGGTGGGGATAAATCACAGAGTCTCACAATTTGGTGGGCTGAGGGGAAAGATAAAGGGAATGAATGGGAAAGATACAGCAGGGAACGGAAATATGGGGTAATGGTGGGCATAGTCTGATGGTTATTACTTTTATAAAACAAAACGTATGGGAATGATTATATGAAACATAATATCAATGAAGGAAATTGTGCAAAAAATCTGCATAATGAGAACATTATCTACACATTCAATGTGATACCAATACAATGCAATACCAATACTCTTCAAAGACCTCAATTCGCATGTTTATTTGGAAAGGAAAGACTTTGAGTAAGCAAAGCTCTTTTGAAAAACAAAAATGAAGTAGGAGGCATCTCATTTCCTAATTTCAAAATTTACTACTAAAAATTTGTAATAATCAAAACAGCATGGTATTGGTATAATGACTGACACATAGACCAATGAAATAGAACTGAGAACTTAGAAATCAAACTAAGGTCAATTGGTATTTAACAAGGAATAAAATATGTCAATCAAATGAGGAAACAAAAACATCTTCAACAAATTGTGCTGGCAAAACTGGAACATCTACCTGCAGCAAACTGAAACAGGAACCACATCTCACACCATACACAAAAAGAAAGCTTATAGACTAGGAGGGGAAATATTTGGTAAAGGCATTTCAGACAAAAGTCTCTTAACAAAAGCTTACCGAATACTCGAGGGCCGTCACAAGAAAAAGACTGATAATCCAATAACAACATAAGCCAAAGATATGAAAAGACTCTTCACAAAGGAAGACTTTCAGATGGCCTACAGACACATGAAGACATGTTCAAAATCACTGGTAGTCAGAGAGATGTAAATCAAAACCACAATGAGATACCACCTCACTTCAGTAGCAGTAGCAAAGTTTAACAGGACAGCAAGCAATAAATATTTGTGGGAGAGGCTGAAGAGAGATTGGAAATCTTGGGCACTGTGAGTGGGATAGAAAAATTATATTACCACTCCAGAAGGCAGTTTCACACTTCCTTGAAGAGATGAACATAGAAATTCCATAAGATCCAGCTATTCTACTGCTAGTAATATAATTTCTAAGGAATTAGAACAGGGACATGAACAAAGATATATACACATATGTTCAGAGTAGTGTTATTCACAGTAGCAAGAAAATGGAAAAAGCCTAAATGTCCATCAACAAATGAATGGATTGAGAAACTGTGGTTCATTCACACAATGGAATACTATGCAGCACTAAGGAACATAAAATACTGTATAACATGAGAAAATCTTGGGAGAGTTATGCTGAGTAAAAAATAACTGTCTCATATGGACAAATATGCATATAACTATTACTGCAAAAATAGAAGAATAAGCAAAATGTAAATAAATGTTCAAAAGGGAAATGGGATGAAGGGAAGGGGTGGAAAAATGGGAAGCGTGGAAATCCCTAGGATAGCAGAAGTAAGTGTTAGGATGGGGGGGAGGTGAAGGAAGATATAGGTAAGATTCAATGGGGACTTGGAAAGATAGGGTAATGACTGTCATAGATTGATAGTAATTCTATAAAATACAATATATATGAATGTATGAAGTACAATATGAGTGAAAGATTGTATAAAATAAAATATGGGTACATGAATGATATGTTGTTGTTGTTGTTATGTGCCGTCGAGTCGTTTGCGACTCATAGCGACCCTAAGCATAACAGCCCTAAACCCTGCTCTATCCTGCGCCAACCGCACTGCCTCCGACACACCCATCCCGATTACCCCAGTCACCGAATCAATCCATCTCATAGAGGGTCTTCCCCTCCTGCGTCGTCCCTCCACCCTCCCAAACATGATGTCCCTCTCCAAGGACCCATCCCTCCTGGCAACATGTCCAAAGTATGTCAGACGAAGCCCCAGAATCCTTGCCTCCAAGGAGTTGCTTGGTTTAATCCTCTCCAAGATGAATCTGTTTGTTTTCCTGACAGTCCATGGTACATTCAATACTCTTCTCCAGCACCACAGCTCAAAGGCATCAACTCTCCTTCTGTCCTCCCTAGTCATTGTCCAACTCTCTAATGCATAACAAGTGATTGATATATGTTTTTAAAAATTACTGTGTGTAAACTAATATAAATATTGTTTTTGTTATGTGCTGTCAAGTTGACCATATATAGCAACCCTATATGCACAATAACTCTGAACCCTGCTCTATACTGAGCCAATCTCACTGTTTCTGATACACCTACCCTCATTACTCCATTATTGTGTCTATCTATCTCATCTGGGATCTTCTTCTCCTGCACTGTTCCTCAACCCTTCCAAGCATGATATCCTCAAAGGCAGATCCCTCCTGGCTAC
Organism: Elephantulus edwardii; assembly: GCF_000299155.1. NCBI lineage: Eukaryota > Metazoa > Chordata > Mammalia > Macroscelidea > Macroscelididae > Elephantulus > Elephantulus edwardii. Next base: position 13,983,378 of record NW_006399781.1, read on the forward strand.
ACGCCCAAAATATGTGAGAAGAAGTCTCATAATCCTTGTCTGCCAAGAACAGCCTTTTTTCACCCTTTCCAGGACAGACCTGTTGGTTCTCTTGGCAGCCCATGGTTTGTTCAATACTCTTCTCCAGCACCACAGCTCAAAATCATCAATTCTTCTTCTGTCATCGTTGGTCATATTAGAAGAAAAAAAAATTGTTGAGTGGCTCACTTCAGGTTGCCATTTGAAAAAAAAAAAAGAGGAAAGGCATGAAGTGTTGATAAAAAATTGAGGACATCAATAGGCTCACTTTAAGGGCATATTATGATATATATGGGGAACAGTAAGCCATTCAATGGCTGAAATATCCACTCTCAGTATCACTGAATGGGAGCCAATTCATAGATGACCCTCAAACAGGTTTTGAGAGACTTTAAAAGGCACAGAGAAAATTGCCCATTTTTCTTCTCCTGAGATGCTGGTAGATTTGAACCACTAAGGAGGTGTTGCGTTTGGGCCAGCAGGACAAGTCCCTACTGACTAGGCCACCAGAGCTCCTACTATGAGTAAAACTAGCTAGGACAATACAATCTATTTGGACTCGATGCTTCATTCCATTTATAAACATGGGTCTCTTTATTCTTTTATTCATTTAATGTATAAATAAAACTGAGCCATAAAGAGCATTTGGCTCAGAAAATAGAACTGAGATTCTGAACCACTGATTCTGTGCTCTTGTAAATGACTTCCCTATTACTGTACCACCATTCTGTGCACCACTCATCAGCGTAAAGTAGCCATACTTTGATTCTGAAAACAAGATTTTGAAATAGTCAAGATTTCTTTCAGCTCTAATGCTTCTTAACCATCCTGTATACAGTACTGCAATCAGATCCCAGCACGTAGAATGATTTCTCATAAGCCAGAGTCTCTGGGCAGCCCTGAGTATGGCTCAAAAAAGACTGGTATTTACATTATGGCTATGAATGTAGACTATACACTCACTAGAGACTGAAGGAGATAAGCTGGGCATTTCTAGAAAAACTTTGCTCTGGAACCTGAGCAGTCTGAAGAAAACCAACACATGAAAGAAGCAAACTCGTCACTATCTTGAAGGAAGGATTTAGCAGTGTCTGACACCTAAGATCACAAGATGACAAAAATAAGAAAATACAAAAAATGGTTTACTCTTATCTTACACCTTTCTTCTAAAGGACTTCAAGTATTTTATAGGCAGAGATGTGCATTTTCTTCACTGGCATATTACTGTGTCTTCAGAACTGACAACTTTCCTCATTTTTAAGAGATGGTGAGAGCAGATCAGAAACCCTTTGAAACACACTCTGTTCATCATGATGATTGCTCAGAGATAGGGCCAGGGAAAGCCTGAACATTCGTTCCATCCCAAAGGGTCGTCACATTTCTGTGTCCTCTTTTGCTGGCTGAAGAAGAGAAAGCAGGTCTGAGCTGCAAGCCCAGGATCCAAATGGAGGCGTCAGTTCTGCTGTGTGTCCTTGAGCAAGTCAGTTTACGTTTCTGGCTTGCGATTTCTTTCCATCATCATTCCTCCAGGGGTAATGTTGACCTCTTCCTTTCCTTTTAGTTCTGATACTTTGCAAAAACTGGTATCGCTCCAGTGACCTTGCCTTGGTACTACCTCCAACATAAAGGGCTGTAGCTGGTGCCTCATCTCCTCACTCCTAACATGAGGATATTAACACTTGTCATGCAGGATTCTTTTTAAGGACTGCAGATAGATGCAAAACTGCCTGGCACTAAGAAGCTATCTCATAAATGGTAGTTTTACCCAAAACCAAAAGGTTTCTGAGCCAAGCCCCCATCCAGCCTGATCTTGTTGGCTTCCTAACTCCAGGCATGTTCATGGCTTGAGCACATCAGTGACTGTGAGAAGTCCAAATGTTAGAACAATGTTTCAAGCCTTTCTACTCCATCCAGAGGACACAACTGGAGAGTCTATAAAGTTTGCTGTTTCTTTTGGCTGGAACCTCATGCCCCTGGGCGCCAATCAGCTCCAGGTGTCTGTGAAAGAGGCCAAAGGAGACCTCTGTTAAGACCAACCATTTGCTCCAGGACTCTGGAGCCTGGAACCACTTCTCTACTTGCTGTAACTGAGGGAGGCAGAAATGCCGCAAATCGGCACTTTGAGGCAGGGGTTCACAGTGTGACATCCTTCTGTGTCTGTTTTGTCAAGAAGCTTTTCTCCCAGGGTGGTGAGTACTTGAGAAGGGTTAAGTCTTCAGTAGCAGGAGCATTGTGCAGGCTGGAAGCCCTAGAAGTGACATAGCTGGCTCGCTCAGAGTCGTTTTAGCCCCACAGAACCTGAACAAAGTCAAAAAATTCCACTTGCTTTTTCCTATTTAATGAGGTCGAACATTCTTACGGAATGAAAAGCGCAGCTCCAGCCTTGCTTTTAATTAGCTTCTGGAGCCCTTGTTTCAGACTAGCCTCGTTCCCAAATCTATTCTCTCCCTGCTCTGAATGAAGTTGGAATTCAATTGCATTTGCCTTGTCAAGTCATAATAAGATGTGTTCCCCCCTCTCCACCTCCACCCCACGACCATATGGTCACATAAGGAAAGACACTCAGTGGCCAGACAGGCATTGAACTTGTTGACCCCAGCAAGACAACAGAATCTACAAAGAGCTGTTAAAGAACTCTCTTAAAAAAACTCGTTAGCATCTAGTTAGAACTGACTCATCATTTTCAGAGGCTGTAAATTGTGTAAGAGGAGATTGGTTACTCATCTTTCTCCCAAATGTCCACTAGTGAATTCAAACTGCCAGAGAGATGTCATCTCTGGGTTTGCAGTGGAACTCCGTAACGACTAGACCATGAGAGAGCCTTAGCTGGGATACAATTTAGTGGGATTTTTCCTAACCCTCCATATGAACTCAAGGGCGCTCTGGTGGCCTAGTGAGAAGGAACTGCACTGTCAACCCAAAGGTATATGTTCAAATCCACCACATCCTCCATGGAAGAAAGATGGGCAATCTTTCCTCATGAAATTTACAGCCTCTGAGAACCTGCTGGGGAGTCAGCTGTGAGTAGATTCTGAATCAATGGCACAACAATCAGTATGTGAACTCAGGCTGGTTTCTCCACATAGACAGTGGGGGAAATATGGACTTTAGAGCCAAACAGACACAGGATCGGATCCCAGCCTCTCAGCTGAGTGCTTTGCAAGTTCTCTAGGCACTCTCCGTTTCACTTGTGATACAGAGATATTGATATGTGCAGGATGATTGAAGGGGCTAAATGGGATCTGTGAGCAAACCATCTGGGATAATGCCCGGCACTTTTCAGGTGCTTCTCTATTCCCCTCTCATCTGTAAAGCAGACTTCTTCAGTTCACTTTGACAGTTTCACTGGATTGGCTTAATGACTCAAGAGGAAATAGGTCTTTAAAGGTTAGAGACCTGGGTTTTGTAACCAGAGGCTACAGTTTAAACCTTAGTCCCATTCACTGTTGGCTGTGTGACCTTGAGCAAGTTTGCAGACCCTCTCCAAGGCTCAGTTTCTCTTCTCCACAATGGGGAAGGTATCGGTATCTCCTCCATAGGCTACCTGTAAGAACTAGTGACATCTGTACAATCAGTTCTTGATTTGTGCCTGGCACATGGCAAGACAGCAATCAGTATTAGCTCATGACAGCAGCAACAGTATCTGAGAGTGCATTGTAAAGTTTCAAAATCCTCTAAGATGTCCATCTCAAATCCTTTTTGGAAAGAATGTGCCAATGTTAACGGTGCTTATGTAAATGTAAGTGGTTATTATTTATGTAGGAGAACATTGCTGGGTATTACACAGGAAGAGGGAGAGAACAATATAGGGGAAGGGAGATAAATTTATGACAGACTTCAGAAGGGGAAAGAACATCTCACCCAGTAATACAGAGGCAGCCCAATATATTAACTCAAAGCTTGTTGTGACTATAAAAACAAAACAAAAGAAATCAATTATTCACTCTACAGTCTTCTCTGAAGAAAGGACAGAGCTGGACAAGACAGGTCGAGTCAGGTCAGGATGCGTCAGAAAAAAAGAGAAGAAAAACTTTATTCTGTTTCCTCTAAAAATATTCCTAAAGCTGTATTTACCCAACAGAATCTCACTAAACACCTACCACTGGGGAGATTTAGGGCCATAGCAAGCCTGGCTCTGCCCTCAAGGAATTTGCACTCTAATAAAGACTTGACAAGAGATACATAAATAACTAATTAGAGGTAGAAAGTGAAGTGTCAGGAATCATTACAATCATCATTATTACAATCTATTTTCATAGTGCTCACTTTATCACACAATCCTTTTTCAAAAAAGAATTTGGGATGATATATAATATACATGGAGATTAGCTACTGGGGTGGGGGGTTAGATTAAAACAAGTAGAAATGTGAAGGTTAGAACCAAGATGGTGGCAAAGAAGGAAACAACATAAGGAGTTTCAAGAGCAGGAAGTTGCATAGAAACGGGCCACCATGGCCCTCCTCAGTCCTCAGTTTATCAATAATTGAACAATTAAACAGTTGATTATTGGTTTTCAATGCGGATTGAAGCTCAACATCAAAAAGAACAAAAATTCCCCCCCCCCCAAAAAAATGGGTTATTAGAAGCAAGATGGCGGCAGCAGAGACACACCGTGAGGAGCAGGAGGCTTGGCCAGCAGTATGGAAGCAGGCCATGAAACTTATATATACGCAAACAGCCAGGCAGTTGACTGCTGGGCATCAGTGTGGACTGAAGCTCAACATCAAGAGGATGGGGATGCTTGAAGGAACATGGGTGAATCTCACTTCCTGCTGCTGCTTGCTGCTGAGGCTGTGCTGCTGTGACCCCAAGGGGCGGCCATGGCCGGGGCCCGTAGGTCCTCTTACCTGGACCAGGTGGCAAGCACTGGGCCCCACAGCCAATGTAATGGGGCCCCCACATGCGGCCTACAACTGTGAATACCAGGAGCTGCAGGCCCTCAGCATGGGGTTGGGAGTGGGGGGCAGTGGTGGTGGCACCACCCCGAGAGGTGAAGGACTTGATATAAGAAGGCATCTCACTGTCAGTGAAGTGAAGTGTTCCTTGGACAGGCCAGAGAAGAAGATCACCAACACCATGATTGATAAGGGTCGCTATAAGTTGTCTATGACTTGATGACATTTAACAACAACAACATATCTGAGACTGCAGATCTCCTCAATACACCACATCATTTGATTTCTTGACTATTGCTGCCAAAAACTGTTTAGACCTAGGGAGGGTCTGTTGACCACTCTCAGAGCCCCTTCTCCCTTTGTGAAGGAGGATAGTGATGCCTAATTTGAATTGTAGTCTGACTACTTGGTGGAGGGGAGGGGGCGATGGTGGTGGTGCTGGGATTGGGGGTGCTATCCCTGGCTATGGTCTTTAGTGAGGCACAGGGTGCAGACCTTGGTGGGGGGTGGACTTTGGTAGGGGGGGAGTACCACCCGGCCTCCAGGGCATGTCACTCAGCCCCAAGGGAGAGCCATTTGATTGTCAAGGTCATCTGTGACCTTCACAGTGTGCTGTCCGGCCCCTGGGGAGAGCCGTTGAGCCTTCAAGGTGTGCAGTTCAGGCCCCACAGAGAGCCACCCAGCCCCTGGGAAAAGCCTTCAGGTCTCTGAGGAAAACTGCCTAGGGTATACAAAGACTTTTATCTAAGCCACTTTCCTCCACCTTCACCCGCAGTGTACTGAAAGTAACACCTCCAAAGCCCTTCTATTTGTAACTCACAAGTTTGTTCTCTCTAGGTTTGCTCCCTTTCCTATAGGTAACCTTAACACTGAGTTTTACTTCAGACCTGACCCTGAACCCAGTTCCAGAGACAAAAGGGAAATATAACTGCCAACTAAGGAAGCAAAGAAGGATAGAGCCTCAGAGTTCAGCCAGCCATCCACACTGGACCCACCTTGGCAAACACTGCCCCGTCCAGAGGGCAGAAAATATCTTCTAACAGAACAAGAAGGCATGCAGCTTCAACCCAGGACCACCAGTAAGGTGTTAAAGTGGGCTCCCCTTACCCCTTCACATCAATGCCCCTGTTCAGCATGAAGATGCCAGAGAGTCTGCACCCTGTTACTAAGTGAGAAACTCACAAGTGAATAAGACCATTTCTTTGTTAAAAAAAATAAAAACAAAAATACCCCACCAGACTAAACTAAAACTAATCACCATCTGACTATGCTCACCGTTACCCTGTCTCTGCTGGTCCCTGATAGATCTTTCTCATTTCCTTCATCTACTCCCCCCACCAAATTGTGCAGTCCTGTGATTTCATCCCTGCCCATTCTCACCCTTCTGCTCCTAACCCTCACCCCCTTGTATTCCCATACATGTTTTTCACAATTTTTTTTAAAAAAGAAAGAAAGAAAGAAAGAAAATAAAAAATGTCAAGGTTAGCCTAACTATGCAATTGGGTCAGAAGTTCTGAGCTTCCTAAGTCAGGGCAAAATGGGCAACACATTATTTTGTTTCAATATTCCTTAGACAATCTTGAGAAATAGGAAAACCTAATTCCAGAATGTTGCATTTTCTATTCAACTAACAAATACAAAATGCATCATAAACAAAACAAACGCCACTCCTCATTGCCATCCAGTCAAGTCAGTACTAAATCTTAGTTGACCCTCCAGCAGGGTTTCTGAGGTTTTGATTGCACAGGAGGGAGTTACTTTTCTTTCTCAGCCATAGCCACTGCTGGGTTTGAACCACCAGAGAGGCACTGCTGGGTTAGCAATGCAACTCTTTATGCCGTTGTGGAAATTTAAGACGTTCCAGCTAGTACTGCTCATGGTCATCCTTGAAGGCAAGTATTTTGGAAAACAAGTTATCTGGATGAATCACCAAACATTTCCCCCTTCCTCTCTTTCTCATGGAAATATTTTCTTCAACTATGCAAGCTGTTCTGCTTCTTATAGGGGGAAAAATTATCCCTACTTTAAAACACTGAACAATCTTTGTATCATTAAGCTAGATCCGCTAAATTTACTTTCAATGAGCTTTCAGTGCTACAGAGGGCTTTGATCTGCTACAGGGCTCTCTTGGGTTAATTGCTGCTGTTCTCAAGCCATCTCCACTTAGACAGGTAGGTGGGAGTGAGTAGAATTAGCCAGTTGTACAAAGAAATCAAAGATGCTTGCTCACAAGAATACTTCTTTTTATTTGAGAATTACTGAGAATTTCACATGCCACCAACTAACAAAAGAAGGAAGGAAGTAACATCCTTAAGATCCTGGTCTTAGGTGGGCCCCAGCAAAGAGAATCAGCTGTCATTATTCTGGATGAGTCTGACCCTTTTATGCTTCTGAGAACTTGAACTTCCAAATCAATTTCAAAAGACCATATTGTTTACCTTTTTATTAAAATATTCTTTATTGGTTGATAAAGAAGACTTAAAAACAAAAAGAAATGGCAAGCAAAGAAATTAGAGGACAAGATGCTGAACTGAAGCGGGCAAAATCAAGAAAAGGAAAAGAATTGCAAAATGAGGAGGGAGGCAAGACGACTGAAAGCTAAAGGCCTCTCCCTGCTCAGCCTTTGGCCAATGGGGGGAAAGCCCTAACCATGCTGGGGCAAGGGTCTGCACAGAAAGCATAGGGACACGTGTCCACCAATACCACACACATCTGTTTGATTTGGCAGCATTCACTGGCCAACTGCTGGCACTGAATCAGAAAGGGCAGGTGGGAGTGTTGGGGGGAAAGGGAAGAGGGCCAAAGGGGATTATACACAGTTGTTCTAGAAGGGGGAAAGGAGAGGAAACCATGAGGAATTAGGCAGAGAGGGGCTCAGAGGGCAGGCAGGGGCAGGGAGCCCACAGCTGTGGTTGTGGCATTGGGACAAATTACCGTCTGCAGCAGGTGATGATATCGAGTCAAAGTGCAGGGGTCCTGGTGATGTGGCTTCTGTAGAAATTCAGGCACGGGTCCAGGTTTGAGCAAATGGTCAGAAGTACGCTCTCACTTACCCTTTGACTCATCTCCTATCCCTCTGAGTAATTTAAATGGTTAAGTGCTGGACAAATAAAGAAGTTGGAGGTTTGCACTAAGCCAGAGATGATTTGGGACAAATTGCTGGTCATCTGTTTCCAAAAGGGCACAGCCTCGACAACCTGATAGAGCACACTTACACACTCATGAGGTCACCTTGAGTCAGAATCAATGACAGCGACTCAATTCCCCTAAATGTGAGCTGCTGAGGCTTCCTTTCTAGCCACCATATTTCTAGCCTGGAATGCCGTACCATTCCAGTCCTCCATCTTTTTTTCTAGAAAAAAAAAATCAAGCCAAAAAGTGTTCCCTTTTCCCCTAGTAGATTAAATCTTCTGTTTTCCACTCCAAACAGTGTTTTATTCATTTCTTTCTAAGCTCACAAAAACCTTGCTTTCTCTAAGCTGTTAAAATTCTCTAACATATCTACAGGGAAGGCTACAGAATAAACTTGCCCACTTGACAGAGTGGCAATATTCCTGAAGTCATCTGGCTTGGCCAGTGGAAGAAGAATTTGGGAAAACACAGACTCTTCCACCTCAGCACCATTTGCTCTGCCAAAATTTCTCTGGTCTACAGTCACAACCATGTGCCAAGATGTTGACTTGGCAAGTGTATTGGAATATTGAGGGCAGAAGGCAAGTTACTGTAGAATCTTAGTGTGAAGTCTTTTGTAGATATATATTCTTGTTCACCAATTGTTCAACATTGTATCCTAAATCAGGCTGACTCTCTCAAGGAACTTCCTGTCTGGTCATCCTCTAACGCTCAGTGTAGTGCCTGTTGCCTGATGGGAACACATTCAAGTCACTTTCACAGGTTTCGAAATCTCACAAGTTCATCACTTTTGTGTCTCAGAAAGTCCATCAGTCCCTGCTAGTGGCACTAAATTGTCCCTGAAAATGGCAGCACTGTTCAAAGACAATTGCAATTATTAATATTCAATCATTTTATTCCCTAAAAAAATAATTACAGCTCTATATCATTTGGCCTGGTGATATAGGTAAGAAGTTCAAATCAGCATTTATAAAGGCACTATAAGTTGAAAATGACTTACTAATAACAACAGTAGTATAGGTTAGTATAGTTCATGGCTTCTAGCACTAGTGAACGGAAAAGGAGGCTTACCCTTGGTAGAGGGGACCCTGGATGCTACAAACAGTTAAGTGTTTGACTACCAACTGAAAGAGTTTGAGCCCGCCTGAAGACACCCCAGAAGAAAAGCTTGGTGATTTTCACCTAGAAGGTTGCGTCTGTTAAAACCTTATGAAGCCTCATGAGGCACAGCCTGACTCTGCACACCTGGGGTCACTATGAATTGCAATTATTGCAAAAACAACAAGTCATCTGTCATAGATGGGCACCCATGATCCCAGGCCTCCCATTCACAATATCCCACTGATTTTTCTTTAATAATAACTTAATGTCCTTCCTTGTTTGTGTGTAGCTCAATACACAGAAATACTGAGAATTTAGAGATTCAATTAAATTATTCTACTCTAGAAATGACCTTCAGTGCAAACCATCTAGAGATAAGGAATAACAACCAGATAAATCTGATTTCTCACAAACAAAACAAAACAAAAAACTAAAATGAAAAATGAGATACCACCCTAGACATGCTCACCAGGCTTTGCCAAGAAATCTGGGAACAACTATTTGGCTAAGTGACTGGAAGACCTCCATATTTATTCCCATTAAAAAAAGAAGTAATCAAACAGAGTGTGGAAATTATCAAAACCACTAATAACACATGCCAGCAAAATTCTACTGAAGATTATCCAAAATTGACAGAGAATTGCCTGAAGTGCAAGCTGGGTTTAAAAGAGGCTATGGCACCAGGGACATCATAGCCAATGGCAGACAGATCTTGGTTGAAAGCAGAAAGTACCAAAGAAATGTCTATCTGTATTTCATTGGTGATCAAAGGCATTTGACTATATGGATCACAACCAAATGTAGCTAACCTTAAGAAGAATGGAAATCCCTGAATACCTAAAGCAAAACCTATACTTGGAAACAGAAGCAGTAGTTAGAAAAGAACAGGGTTCAAAATCAGGAAAGGCATAAGTCAGGATGTATCTTGTGTCTATACCTTTTTTCAATCTATATGCAGAACAGATCATTTGGGAGGCTGGTCTTTACATGGAGGAACTGGAGGATTGGAGGAAGACTAATGAACAATCTGCATTATGCAAATGACACAAGCTTGCTATCTGAAACTGAGGAAGACCTGAAGCATTTGTTGAAGAAGGTCAAGGACTGCAGTCTCCAAAATGGATTGAAGCTTAACATTTAGAAAACAAAGATACTCACCACTGGGCCAACTGGCAGCATCATGATGGATAAAGAAGAGATTGAGATCGTTAACAATTTCCACTTACTTGATTCCACAAGCAACACTCTTGGCACCAGCAGTCAGAAAATTGAAAGAAAAATTGTATTAAGTAAATCTGCTGTAAGGGATAACTCCAGAGTGCTGAAGAGCAAGGATGTCAGTCTAGAGACTAAGGTGCACCTAATTCAGGCCACAGTCTTCACAATTGTTGTTGTTATTGTTATGTGATATCGAGTCACTTGCAACTCATAGCAACCGTATGTACAACAGCCCTAAACTCTGTTCTGTCCCGTGCCAATATCATTGTCTCTGACACACTCATCCCGATTACCCCAGTCACAGAATCAATCGATCTCCTAGAGGGCCTTCCCCTCCTGCGCCTGCCCTCCACCCTCACAAGCATGTTGTCCTTCTCCAAAGACCGGTCTCTCCTTACAACATGACCAAAGTGTGTCAGATGAAGCCTCAGAATCCTTGCCTCCAAGGAGCAGCCCGGTTTAACCCTCTCCAGGATGAATCTGTTTGTTTTAGCAGTCCATGGTACCCTCAGTACTCCAGCACCACAGCTCAAAGGAATAAATTCTCCATCTATTCTCCCTAGTTATTGTCCAACTCTCTGATGCATTAACAAGTGATTGCAAAGACCATGGCCTATATCAGATGCATTTTAGTCTCCAGAGAGACACCATTGCTCTTCAGTACTTTAGAGACGTCCCTAACAGCAAACTTTCCCATTGCAATACGTCTTTTAATTTCCTGGTTGCTGGTGCCAAGAGTGTTGATTGTGGAGCCAAGTAGACTAAAGCTGTGAACAATCTCAATCTCTTCACTATCCATCCTGATGCTGCCAATTGGTCCAGTGGTGAGAATCTTTGTTTTCTTGACATTGAGCTTCAATCCATATTGAAGACTGCAGTCCTTGACCCTCTGCAGCAAGCGCTTCAGGGCCTCCTCAGTTTCAGCAAGCAGATTGTTAATAGATCTTCCATCAATCCTGATGCTGCATTTCTCCTCATAGAGGCCAGCGCCCCGGATGATCTGTTCTGCATACAGGTCTTCACAATTGCTTGCTATAAATCAGAGAGCTGGGCAATGAATGAGAGTGACAAAAGAAGAATAAATGCCTTTTAGTTGTACATTGAACACACCATGGACTACCAAAAGAACAAATATGTCTCTCCTGGAGAAGGTGAAAACAATTGCTCATTGGAGGTAAGGGTTTTGAAGCTCTATCTCACATACTTTGGGCATGTACCACAAGAGAGCAGTCCTTGGAGAAGGACAACATGCTTGGAAAGATGGAGGAACAACGTAGGAGAGGAAGACTATGAATGAAATGGATTGATAGGAGAGACGGTGAGATTGACTAAGGATAGGGCAGAGTCCAGAGATATCATTTATGAGGTCATTTTGAGTCTCAGCTGACTCCACAACACATAACAATGACAACTGGTAGCTTAGTCCTTGGGAAATTGTGCTGCTAATCCAAAAACTTCACCTCTTTGACCATTCAAATCCACCAATGACTCTATGGAAGAAAAAAAGACCAATCTCTTCCTGTGTGCTTTACAACCTCCATGACTGGAGGGTCAAGTGTGAGTCAGTTCGAACATGAGGGAAATGAGTTTAAGTGTGTTACAGTGTTTAATAATGTGTCAGGCTGCTTACTGAAAGGTCAGTAGGTCAAGTCTACCAGCTGATGAACTGTCTTCTTTCATAAAGATCTACTGCCTTGGAAATTTGATGGAGGTTTGCTAGGGATCAGAATCAACGACATTGAGTTGTTTTGGTTATAACTACTCCAGCTTCCCACTCCACCTAGTTGCACAATAACCCTCAGGGCTCTTCTAATTTCTGAGTCTTCTCAATTCTCCACATGGAGGCAGGTCCTCGCCTAGTTTTCTTTAACACAATTCCTAGCCTGCTCTCTCTCCTCCATCTCATTCTTAGGCTTTCAAGTCCCACCCCCAAGCTCTAGATATCTACGTTATTTTCTTAAGACGACACTCATCTGGATCTGCATCCACACATTGACAACCCCGCTCCTCCCATATCCATATGCACAGTGCACAGCTGCACAGCAGCCTCAGCTCTGCCTTTGAAAGAGGTTATGAGTAATGTGTTAATTAAACACACATTTGCGTGTTTAAACTACCTTCCATAGATTTCTTCCATAGTTTGAAAGTTCTGAGGAAATAATATTTGTACGATCTATATTTATCCTACATAGATTCCCCTTCCTTAGTGAAATCATGCTAATCCAAAAGGCAGTTCCTTAGACAGAGACATCATGCTCTGAAAGGGTCAGTGAAAGAGAGGAAGACCCTTAATCAGATGATTTGACACAATTACTGCTGCAACGGGCTCGAGTGTGCCAGAAATGATGAGGACGGCACAAGTTAGGACAAGCTTTCTGATCTATTGTTCATAGTATTGTTATGTGTCCCACTCAACTTGACAGCCACTAACAACAGCATTTTGTAATCATTCCCTTAGTGTAGGTTATCTTTGCCTTTTTTTTT
>NW_006399781.1:13996356-14035579 GCF_000299155.1 Elephantulus edwardii
AGTGGGGTGGAGCTCCCCAATTGAACAAGCGTGGAAGGAGGAGTGGCGTCCACTTCCATAATAGCTTGCCTCCGGAAACCCTATGAACTTGGAGAGAGGATGAAAGGCACCCAAGCATCAAGGACTCTCCTTCATAGGGTTGCTATGAGTCGCCTGCCACTCGACGGCACTTAACAACAACAAACAACAATATATGTCTACTATCTAGTTAACTTATTTTGAGCTCTAAGTTTGGATTCTAACCCCGCCATAATTACAAGACTGGTCACTCCATCTCTTTGAGCCCAAACTTCTCATCTATAAAATAGAAATTAACAATAATTCACATTCATAGTAAGGAATTTTTTATTATTATTGTAGTAGAGGGGCCTGGACAAAGTGGAAGAAAGATGCAGAACAAAACTTAAAAACATAAAAATAACCAGGTCTGATCTCAATAAGAAATGAAACTTCCAGGACTTTGATCCAAAATCCACCTTTGAGACTCAGCTTTCATCAAAGCAGCACACTGGCCCATCAAGTGAACAATAACAGCAGAGAGACATGCAGTGCTTAGAACAATCAACCACACAAGATCAAGAGGGTAGTATTTGCTCAGAAGGCAGACAGGAACCTGACAGAGGAGGAAAGGAAAGGAGAATTCCAGAGAGGAAGTAGGGAGGAGCGTGTGGCTACAATGCAAGTATTATAATTAATGTTATAACACAAAATATGTATGAAGAATTGAATGAAAAATCAGCTTGTATTGTATAATCTCACTCACAGGACAATTTGAAAAAGAGGAGAAAAGAGCTGATTATCAATATCTTCCTAGTTCTGCATGGAAAGATAATCACGTCGGTAGTTGGACATCAGCAACTATGGAAGTGTTTACACCATAAAAATCAACAAATAGTATAAATAAGATTCGTTTCTGTTTTGCCTTGTAGAGCTGGAGGTTAAACATTTACAGGCTCACCACTGTGGACCTTCCTTCCTCCTCTGCTCCATCATCTCTCTGTGCTTTCTTTCACCTGATCTGAATGCTCAAGTGGAGCCCATTTCAGGGAAAACCTCTTAAGTCTTCTGCTCAGAATCAGATCTGTATCTCAGGGAGGACAAAGTTAAATCCATGCCAAATTTGACAGAGTGGCTTTCAGCTCAGGAGAGGAAACATTATACGAGGCCATAAAAAAGTCTAATGAATATAAATTAACCTCAGGATTAACCTTGCCCCTAATAAGATCTACTCAGGCCAGCCAAAGACTTTTCTTCCTGCCAGCCGATTATTTCCTGGCAGTGCAAGCTCCAGAGGCCAACACCCTCTCACCTTAGCTCTCTAACAGAAATCTTTCAAGCCCTGAATGACCATGTCCTTCCAGGTTCATCTTATCTCCAACCCACTCCTTGAATGCTTCTGGCTTCGTAATGTCGTTCTGAAGCCAAGAGTGTATAAAAGAAGGTCCTTCCCAGGTAGGGAAGAAAGCAGCTCATTTTGTGAAGAGTTTAAGCCACATGAGTTTGCAAAGGTGTAAACAGTTTGAGGCCTCAGATCTTATTCCAATTTGTGAGACCTTGACCAAATGCCTGGACCATCTGGGGTGTTCAATTTTAAGGTGTGCTCTTAGAGTTTGGAATGGGAGTCCCTGGGTGGTGAAAATTATAATATGCTTGACAGTTCGCCAAAAGATTAGAAGCTCAGGCCCAGTTAAAGTCATCTCAGAAAAAAGACTGGATAATCTACATTTTAAAACAAACAAAAATATCAGTGATTTAAAACTCAAGGAAGCACAGTTCTACCCTGACACATGATGAGGGGTGTTGTCTTCAGGAGACAGAAGTCAACTCAAGGCACCCAGCAACAATGGAGACAGAGTGCTGGGCCATACTTATGTTTATAACCCTTTGGAACAAAGACTCCGTATGCAAATAGCAGGTATGTGTACCAGTACATGTGGGTGGGGGAAATTTTTTCCTCATAAGAAAATCTTGTGGTTCTTAAACTTTATTCTATACTAGACAAAGTGCTAGTTAATAAGCCTTTTATTTTAAGAACTACCTTCCCTCTGTAACTTGATTTGTGCCACTGTTAGAACCTCTACTTGGAATATTATTGCTTTTAATTTTTGACTAATATACTTTCAACCTATTAGTTAAATTTGTGTCTTCTAGGCTGCAACAGTTCCATGATGCATCTTCAAGGATATGAACATGTACGGCGAAGCACAATTGATAACAGTACATCTAAATTTCAAAATCAATCTCCACAATAGTCTACGTGTTTCCTATTGCCAAAGGGGCCCTTTAGAGTAGTGAGAGAAGATCTTCACCCTGAAACCTACAGTGTCCCTTTTCAGCAGGAAGTAGCTAAGAGTATATGCCATCACCTTTTCCTTATGAATCAGGGTGAAATCTCTCTCAGGAAGAAGTGATAGGGAATGGCAAAGGACACAATGACAAAGGAGATTAATCAGAACTAGCTTTGACAAGCACTGTGGAAATGGGACAATTAAAACAGACTCTCAAGGAATATTCAACCTGAATCCTTCTAATCATATGGAGATTTTTGAAAGTATTTCTTTGAGTTTATTTGTTTGGGTATAAGGAATGCTCATCTAGAAGATAACATAATTATGATAAAAACAAAAGGGGGAAAATATGGGAAGACAATACTAAATATTTGTAATAAACTGAATGCTATTAAAAAAAAAGAAAAAGAAAAGGTGTTTTCATTGTTTTCTGAGGGTAGATCGTCAGCTGCTGTGATAGAATTCTTTCTGCCTAGTTGTGATGGGTATTGTGCACCATCTTTTATTAGTATGTTTTCCTTGTCTGCACTTGAAATATTGCTTTAAACGACACCTCAGTCTGTGACTACATCTCATCTTTTGTCTGTCAAAACCTGGGACGCACAGGCTTTAACAATTCTGCCCATTTTATTTTCTTCATATATACAGGCATCCTGAATGTAAAAATTATCGTATTACCTAAATCCTCCCACATACCAAAATCAACCCCTCAACTTGTTATGTACTATCGAGTTGGAACCGACCCATAGCTGACCCTCCAGGGGGTTTTCAGAAACAGTTAACTGCACAGGAGAATGGTGGTGGATTCCAACAGCGTGCTTTCAGGATTGCAGCACAGCTTCTTTCCACTAGGCCACCAAAGCTCCCTTAACTTGCTGACCTCAAAATAAGCACAGGAGGTAAATTTTCATTCTGATATATTTAATGATAACTGCCACAAAGAGAGCAAGAGAAAGTGTCATATGTAGGAAAAGGACAAAAGTTCTAGCAGTTTCCCCAATTATCTTTTATTAGTATGTTATTTTATAACACACTTATATTATTTAATAACACTCCTATACTTTAATAATACTTACATTACTTAATAACATACTTATATTGTTTTCAGTAGGTTCCTGGTCCATGAGGATCTTAGGGTTGGTGTCACCCAGTGAATTAGCTCATGGCAACCCTACTGCCGCCCAAGGACCTCCTCTCATATCAGACAATACAGAATCCTCCATAACTTTTATTATCCATTTTAATAATAAAATAATATGTGATATCATTATAAATTACTTAAATATCACTTAGATTTTGTTAATGCTAACTACAAAATTATTTTTAAAATATTCTGCATTGAATTATAATGCCGTTAGTCACATGATTAACTAAGGAGAAACCTTTTCTTTTTTGCTTCCTTTTCCTCTAATTACTATTTCATTCTCAAAAAAGTTATTAATATCCATTCACAAATGATAATTAACACAATATTGTAGCTAAAATACTAATAAATGTTACAAAATTCACAACTATAAAAACAGCAGCAATGGAAGCAACAGCTCATACATGGAGCACATGCAGATGAAACCTCCTATTTGAGGCCTCATCCTAATTGGAAAATAATGGTGGTGCTGCTTAAAACACGTGAGAAGGTTTAAAATATAAATCAGTGTAGAGGTTTGGCCTTGTAGGTTTTATCAATGCGGGTAAATTAGGCTTACAAAAAAAAAGCTTTTGTTGTTATAACTAATTACAGAGGCGATGGTATTGTTAATTTAAAAAAAAATAAATTCTGCTGAAATACTGGTCAAAACCGCTGCACAGTAATTTTGATGTCGCCTTTCCTGATAGTGTTCACAAATGTGGCTCACACCTCTGGTGGCACCATTATTACAGTCCTCACTAAAATGTGAAATAGGTTCCTTCTGATAACTCTTTTTGTTCCTCTTTTTATGTGGTCCAAGGCAACACCTCTATGTCATCCAGGTTTCCACCAACAATGCCGAAAAACAACAGTCACGGCCTGGATAAGGACCTTCAAAGCTAACAAAGCACTTTCTCATCCCTTGCTCTGGTAAACCTCTCAGTTCTTCTTGTGCCCCAGCTGCCAAAGTGACTGAAATGATTCAAATGGATCCATAAGTTGATGTTGGCAGAATGCCTGGTAGGAGCCTCATCAGAATCCCCTATGAATACTCTCCCCCATCCATTTGCCTTACCAAGGAAATTCAGTGATCACATACTGATTGTGCATCTCAGCTGGAATTTTGGGTTCATCTGAAAGTCCCTAGGAAGAAAGATCTGGTATCTACTTCTGTAACCCCCGTAGAGCACAGTTCTCCTCTGACACATTTGGGCTTGCAACGAGTTAACTCAACAGCAGCGGATTTTCATGTGTGTCCCTCAGAAGGGATCTCACCCAAGAGTTCTTTTCCCAAGGACAGGATCTCAAATTGTGTTTCAACTCCATTGCACAAGGAACATCTACATACACTTTCCAATTTCAACCCCACTGGCAAGAACTGTCAGTCCTTGATTGCTCACTTTATCCTGCCTCCCATTTCCTTACAGTAAAGTCAGCAGCAGCAGCTCAGTTAGCACATCAGACATCATGCTGCTTCTTCAGCATCTAGATTTGAGTCAGGCCTAGATCAGGATGGAAGAATGCTGTTATTCCAGGACTGACTTTTAGTCTTTGGTCTGTCCCTCCATATACTCTCATGATGTCTTCCTCCCAAATTGTCTGGTTAAACAAATACTTCAAAGCACAGAAAGTCAGACTCCCTTAGTTCCTCTTCTCATTTTCTTGTTGCTTTTAGGTGCTAGAGTCAGCTCCAACACATAGCAGTCCTGTGAAGAGATCAGTCCTGTCCTGCCTGCACCATGCTGTCCATCTTCACTATGTGTAAGCCACTGTGCAATCCATCTCTTTAAGGGTCATTCTCTCTTTCCCCTAAATGATGCCTTTTTTCCAAGGACTGGCCCTCCTGACAGCACACCCAAATTATGTCAGGCAAAGTGTCTTCATCCTTGCCTCTAGGGAGCGTCCTGGTTGCACTTCCTTCAATATAGATTTGTTTGTTCTTTTGGTATTAATAGACATTGCCAACACCATGATTTAATGACAACACCACAATTCATGGACACAAATTATTTTTCCCTTTTCCTTATTAAATGTGCAATTTTTACCCAAATTAACTCAAAAGCAGTTGGGCTTCTCAGGTACAGAACACTACCTCACTACTCTAGTGTAGCTAGTGTATCTAACGTATCTATTACACTGTTGTTGTTGTTGTTATGTACTATCGATGTCAGAACTGACCCATACCTGACCCTCCAATAGGTTTTCAGAGGTAGTATATCACACAAGAAGAGATTACCCATATTTCTCCTGCAGAAAAGCTGGTGAATTTGGACTACATATCTTTGGGTTAACAGTACAACTCCTTATCACTAGGCCACCTGAACTCACTTTCATTACATCACTGTTGTTATCTTAGGTGCTGTTGAGCCCAGTATGATTCACAGTGACCCTATGAACGATATATCCAAACCCCACCTTATCCTGCTCCATCCTCATATTTCTGACACACTTGATCCGTTGCTGCAGTCACTGTGTCAATCCAACCCACTGAGAGCCTTCCTGCCCTTGGCTGACCCTCCACCTTCCCAAGCATCATGCCCTGTCCAAGGAATAGCCTCTCCTAGCAACATGCCCAAAGTATGTTAGACTTCACTAACTCACAATAGCCTTGAGAGTTAGATGCCTTTTGTCTACCCGTTGCCAGGTATTACAAGTAGCTTCAGCATGTTGGCTTCAGTTTATGGAATGGAGAGGTCAAAGGAGCAGCTCAGTGTCAAGGCTGAGAAACCATTGTGTTAATCAGCTGGTCAGAAGATGACTTTATTCATTTACTGCACACTTACTTATACTGAATTCTTGTATTATTTAGCATCCAGCAACATGCACTTGCTATGAGTATATTAGGCCAAGACCTCCGTCAGAAGATTCTAGTTTCAGCTTGCCGTTACATGTTGTCTCTGGCCCTTAGTTTTCTCATGAAGAAGGTGAGTGAGCAGAGCACTCCAAATGCCATGCCTCACCTTCCCACTCAATTTTGTAAATCCATTCGAAGTGCATGAGCTACTAGCAGAGCTCAAGGGAGCCGCAGCGAAGTGCTTGCTCTCCACGAGGAATCAGGTGACTGTTGCAGTTGGGGGATGGGTATGCAGCCGTCTTCCCATACAATTCTGTCTACTTTTATGTTCTTTTGAAAATATCCCTACTGAAAAAGAGTCAAGTTAATCAACTGGTAGGAAATACAACAGGCTTCACACAGAAGGTTGTTGTTATATAGCGTCGAACTGGAATCGATTCATAGTTGACCTTCCAGGGAGTTTTCAGAGGCTGTAATTGCACAGGAGAAGATTGCCCATCTTTCTCCTTGGGAGCAGCTGGTGAGTTTGAACCGTGTGCCTTCAGGATTGTAGCACAGCTCCTTACACCTAGGTCACCAGAACTCTCTGACACAGAAGATAGCAGACCTAAAGCATGGGTAGGATTTCATGAGTGGGAATCAGGGCCCATTTCATGCAGGGAATATCATGAACCGAGGCCCAGAGAGTGGAAAACACAAAGTATTCACAGGGAATGGGGAGTAGTCATGTGTGGCTGCAGCCTGGGGTGCAGGAGGCAAGTGGAGGGAGACAGGTGGAAAGGTTTTAAAGGGCTAAGGCCTTGACCGGCATCATGAGGAACCTGTGTTAATTCGGCACACAGGGAAAGTGACCTCAGTAGCTAAGCCTGAGCTGGCCCTCCTGCTCAGCCTGTCTGGGTGCAGTCCAGGAAGCAGGCCATGTGGCAGACACTGGCAGAGGAGGCACTGGCAGCACCACCAGGTTTGTTTCTTCATCAGGAAGCAAGGTTTCCTGTAACTCAGACCCATGAATCAGCATTTCCTATGTCAATAATACACAGCAAGAAATGCAACAGCGCAGAGTCTGGGGCAATGGAAGAAAGGGAGGAATATTCCATGACATAACTGGGCTCTCTGTTCTCCTTTCCCCTCGTGAAATGCTCTTGATAAGCTCCCAAATAACACTCAGGTTTCACAAGATAAGTTTCCCGGAGAACCTCACAGTACCTCATAAAGATTAAGCCCAGCAAAATACTCAGCTCTCCTGTCATATTATGTGTTCCTATCACTGTTATGTGAGGCAAGATCATTTTCAGAATTGTCCTTTATTACATGATAAGGAAGCATCACTAGCAATATTTTACCCTTGGGGATGTTTGTGAGTGTGCATGTATAACTCGTCTTTTAGTTTTACCCTTCCAAGTCCACTTAAAAAACAAAATATATATTTTCACAACAATCCAGTGACGCACACCTGGAATCCTATCCCCATTTCCCAAGTGCAGATACCAAGGTAGGGAGATTAAATACTTCCTCTTAGTCAGATCTGTTTGGAAGAAGCCAGAACTGAAGTTCAATTCTTCAAGCTCCAAGTCTAAAACAACATATATTGATATATTAGATCATATTTTATTAGATTATTAATTTATATATTATATTATGATTCTATACAAGGTCATAAAACCTTAAGAAATGCATATATTATCTTGCTTAGCACCCAAAGAGCACTGGTGGTCCAGTGGTAAGGCATTGCATTGTCAATCTGAAGGCAAGAGGTTTAAATGCATCAGGTGGTCTGCAAGAGAAAGATGGGCAGTTTCCTCATGTGCAATTTATATATACCCTCTCAAACCCCACTGGAGTGTCAGCTATGAGTTGGTTCTATCTTGAAGACACATAACAACAACAACAGCATCCCAAAAGTCCACTCATTTGTCTCTGTTTATTTGTTTAACTTCCCCCTCCACACTTTTCTAGACATGTTATTGTTGCTATGTGTCGTCGAGTAGACTATGACTCATAACAAATCCACAAGCAAAAGCGTTAAGCCCTACCCTATCCTGAGCCATCTGACTGTCTCTGATACACTTGTTTCCATTGCCACAGTCACTGTGTCAATCCAGGATTTCCCTCTCCTGTGCTGTCCCTCCACCCTTCCAAGCTGACGTCCTTTGCCAAGGACTGGTCCCTCTTAGAAACATGCCCAAAGTATGTGAAACAGAACTTCACAGGCCTTGCCTCCAAGGAGCAACTTGGTTTCACCCTCTCCAGGATGGACTTGTTTGTTCTCTTAGTAGTCCACAGTATGTTCAATACTCTTCTCCAGCACCATAACTCAAAGGCTTTGATTCTTCTTTTGTCATCCTTAGTCATTGTCTAGTCATTGTCCAGCTCTCAAACACACAGCAAGTAATTAAGAAGATCATGGCTTGGATCAGGCATACCTAAGTCTCCAGACTGACATCACTGCTCCTTAACACTCTGGAGAAGTCCCTGACAGCAGACTTTTCTAAAGAAACTTTTTTGATTTCCTGACTGCTGCTACCAAAAGTGTTGACTAAGGACCCAAGCAAGATGAAAATATTAACAACTTCAGTCTCTTCTCCATCTATCATGATGCTGCTACTTGGCCCAGTGGTGATAATGTTTGTTTTCTTAATGTTGAGAGGCAATCCATTTTCAAGACTGCATATAGTCTAAATTTTACTGTTTTGTTGATTGCCTGAATTTCTCAACTAAGAATTTTTTTGATAAATGATGATAGTTATAGAAAGGCTTCAGGCCTTTGATTCATAAGATTTCTGAGTTGTGCTCGACTCAAGGCAATCAACAATAACAACAACAATGTAAGTTATAAGGAGTAACTTTTCGCTACCCTTTTCTCTGTGTTATGCGGATGACACAACCCTGCTTGCTGAAACTGAAAAGGACCTGAAGCGCCTGCTGCAGAGCGTCAAGGACTGCAGCCTACAATATGGATTGAGGCTCAATGTCAAGAAGACAAAATTCTCACCACTGGGCCAACTGGCAGCATCAGGATGGATGATGAAGAGATTGAGATTGTACACAGCTTTAGTTTGCTTGGCTCGATAGTCAACAGTTATGGCACCAGCAGCCAGGAAATTAAAAGGCGCATTGCCATGGGAAAGTCTGCTGTTAGGGACCTCTCCAAAGAACTGAAGAGCAATGGTGTCTCTCTGGAGACTAAGGTGCATCTGATACAGGCCATGGTCTTCGCAATCAATTGTTATGCATCAGA
Source organism: Elephantulus edwardii (assembly GCF_000299155.1). NCBI lineage: Eukaryota > Metazoa > Chordata > Mammalia > Macroscelidea > Macroscelididae > Elephantulus > Elephantulus edwardii. Next base: position 14,005,803 of record NW_006399781.1, read on the forward strand.
GAGTTGGACAATGACCAGGGAGGATAGGAGATTTGATGCCTTTGAGCTGTAGTGCTGGAGAAGAGTATTGAGAATGCCATGGACTGCTAGGAAAACAAACAGATTTGTCCTGGAAAGGGTTAAACTGGGTGGCTCCTTGGAGGCAAGGATTCTGAGGCTCCGCCTAACATACTTTGGACATGTTGTGAGGAGAGACCGGTCCTTAGAGAGGGACATCATGCTTGGGAGGATGGAGGGACAGCGCAGGAGAGGAAGGCCCTCTATGAGGTGGATTGATTCAGTGACTGGGATAATTGGGATGGGAGTGTCGGAGACAGTGCGATTGGCACAGGACAGAGCGGAGTTTAGGGCTGTTGTACATAGGGTCACTATGAGTCGCAGGCGACTCGATGGCACATAACAACAACAACAACAACAACCCTTTTCTGTTTTGTTTACTATTAAATATGTTGTTTTCTAGTAAATATGTTCCTCAGGAGAATGATGGGCTGACTCCTGTTACAATTTACAGCCTCAGAAACTCAGTGAAGTGTCATTATGAGTTGGAGTTTACTCAACAATAGTAAATTGTAGTATGGCTAGAAGAGGAGGAGAGCTTTAAAAGAGAAAGTTTAAAACTGTAGGGAGTAGGGGTTGGGAGATGACCTCTTGATGACTATTAAAACATAGGATGCACAAATTCTGGGGGAAAAAAAGAGACAGAGGTGAAAGGGGGGCAGTTGTTGATGATAATGTTTTGTGCCATCATAGCGATCCTGTCACTCATAATGACCCTACGTCAAACAGCTCTGAAACCTGCCCTGCCCTGAGCCAGTCTCACTGACTCTGACACACCTACCCCACTGCCCCAGTTACTTTATCAATCCATCTCATCCAGGGTCTTCCTTTCCTGCACTGTCCCTCCATCCTTCTGAATATGATGTCCTTCTCCAAGGACTGATCCCTTCTGACCATGTGCCCAAAGTATGTGAGACAGAGCTTTAAAATATTAGCCTCTTGCAGCGAAAAACAAAGAACTCATGAAATATTATTCTAAATGAATGACCCTGGAATACCTTACGCTGAGTGAAATATCTCAGTCACACAAGGACAAATACTGCATAGTTCCACTATTGTAAAACGGGACTAACATTGGGGTTGAGGGGAGACTGAGAAAGAGGGGACAAATAATGTATACTACATTAAAACAGATGATGGACAGAACTATTTAAAAGCAATATATGATTAGGTATTATTATCATGACAGAAGTCCAGAATGAAGACTGCATAGTGGAGTGCACTTTGGGGGAGGGATTGTATAACAGTGAAGGAATTTTTCTTTTACATTTCCAAGAAGAGAGCGACTTAAGGGGAGGGTGAAAAGGAAGAAAAATGCAATAATGAATGAATGGAAATCCAAAGTCTCTGTAAATGTTCATTAAAATGAATTTTTTTAAAAACTAAAAAAAATTTAAAAAAATCTTAGCCTCTAAAGAGAAATTTGGTTTACCTTCTCCAAGACAGATTTATTTGTTCTCTTGCTGGTCCATGGTATGTTCAAAACTCTTCTCTAGCATCACAATTTGAAGGCATCAATCCTCCTGTCATCTTTAGTCAGTGTTCAGGTCTCTGATGAATAGCAAGTAACTGCGAAGACTATGGCCTGGATCAGGCTAACCTTGATCTCTAGATTGACATCATTGTTTCTCAGCACTCTGGAGAGGTCCCTGACAGCAGATTTTCCCAGTGCTATTTGTATTTTAATTTCCTGACTGCTGGTGCCAAAAATGGTGACTGTGAAGCTGAGTAAGCTGTAAATGTTAACGATCTCAATCTCCTCTCCATTTATCTAGGTGCTGCCAATTGGCCCAGCAGTGATAGTCTTTGTTTTCTTGATGTTGAGCTTGAGTTAATATTAAAGACTACAGTCCTTGATCTTCTGCAGCAAGTACTTCAGGCACTCCACAGTTTTAGCAAGCAAGGTTGTGTCATCTGCATAAAACACGTTGTTGATGAGTCTTATTCCAATCCTGATAACACGGTCCTCCTCATAGAGCCTAGCCTCCAGAATGATCTGCCCTGCATATACATTGAAAAGGTATGGGCATCCCTGACCCAATCTCTTCCTGATTTTGAACCATGCAGTGTTTCTTTGCTCTGTTCTGAAGACTGCTTCCTGGTCTAAGTATAGGTATCACATGAGCACAATCAAGTGTTCTCTCTGGGATTCCAGTTCTCAAAGTTAGCCAAAATTGTGATCCACACAAATGTGCCGATGCATGGTCAATGTAACACAAATAGACATTCTTCTGCTACTCTTTGCTTTAAGGCAACATCAATTTGACATTGGCGATGATGTCCCTAATGTAACAGCCTCTTCTAAACCTAGTTTGTATTTCTGAAATTTCTCTGTTGATGTACTCAAGAAATTTTTGGATGCTCTTCAGTAGGATTTTGCTTGCATGTGGTATTAGTAATATTGTTAGATAATTTCCACACACTATTGAATCAACTTTTTTTTTTTAATGAGAATAAATATAGATCTCTTCCAGTCAGTTGGCCAGTGAGCTGTTCTCCAGATTTTGGCGCAACCTGGTGAGCATATCCAGGGCTGCATCTGTTTGTTGAAATATGTCAATTAGTATTCTATAAATTCCTTGGGTCTTATTTTTTGCCAATCCCTTCAGAACAGCTTGAACTTCCTCCTTCCTCACGATTGCCTCTTAATCATATGTTGTTTCATGAAATTCCTCTGTGTCAGCCAATTCTTTTTGGTACTCTGTGTACTCTTTCCATCTTCTTTTGGTACTTCCGGGATCATTCACTATTCTACCCATAGCACATGGACTACACAGGAATCCAATTAATTACATCTTCTGGAAGAATCATTGGATAAGTTTAAAATCAGCTGTGAAAACTAGGCCAAGTGCTGACTGTAGGACAGTTCATCAACTGCTTATTTGCAAGTGCAAACTAAAGCTAAAGAAAATGAAAACAAGTCCACAAGAACCAAAATTTGACCTAGATTCTATCCCACCTGAATTTAAAATCCATCTCAAAAATAGGCTTAAAGCCTTAAATACTAAACGAAGACCAGATGAGCTGTAGGAGGATATCAAGAATAGCACCCATGAAGAACGTAAAAGGTCAAAGATAGAAAAGGAAGAAAAGATCAAGATGGATGTCAGAAGAGACTTACTATTGCAGTAGAACACCAAGAAGCCAAAGTAAAGGGAAGAAATCCGGATGTTAAGAAGCTGAACAGAAGATTGCAAAGGGCAGCTCAGGAAGACAAAGTGAAGTGTTACAATGAAATGTGCACAGACCTGGAGTCAGAAAACCAAAAGGGATTAACTCGCTTGTCATTTCTCAAGCTGAAGTAACTGAAGCACAAATTCAAGTCTCAAGTTGAAATATTTAAAGATGCTATGGGCAGAATAATAAATAATCCAGGAAGCATCAAAAGAAGATAAAAGGGATACTTGTATATGAGACAGCTGAAAATACTGACTTGAGTCAGACACTTCTTAGTCCTCAAAGTGACACTCTTCTTTGTTAGCACTTTAAAGAGGCTCTTTGCATCAGATCTGCCTGATGCTTATGAAAGTTGGACAATGAATAAGAAAGATGAAAAAAGGTTGGATGTCTTTGAATTGTGGCATTGGAAAAGAGTATTGACTATTCCATGGACCATTAAAAGAATGCCCACACCTTCCTTGGAGGAAAAGTAACTAGGATGTTTCTTAGAGGTATTGATGGTAAAATGCCATCTCACATACACAGGGCAGGTTGTCAGGAGGGACTAGTGCCCAGAAAAAAACATCAGGCTTGGGAAGGTAGAGGTGACCCTCAATGAGCTGGACTGTCACAGTGAAAGAAGCAGTGGTCTACAGCAGAGCAGAGCTGGTGAGGATGGTGCAGGATTGGACATCATTTCATTGTACAAAGGGTTGCTATGAGTCAGAGCCAATTCAGCAGCACTTAACAAGAACAACAAAAATAATTTGCCACAGTCTACTGGTGTCACCATTTTACTAGTTCTAGAGAAGTATAGAAACCTTCCCTTCCTTTGCATCCCCTTAACTTCCCCCATTTATACTATCCTTGTCTTAAGCACTTGGTTTTGCATCAGTCAATACTGTTATTTTTTTATTTGGCCCTCTAGTACCATTTAGAAATTTCTAAAAAACAAAAGAAAGGCTATTGTATTTGCTTATTATTTTTGCTAATAATTTTCTTTTTTTTTCTTGATAGTGTTCTAGTATGTGCCCCCACCTCCCTTATTTTTTATAGCATTTCCTTTCTGTTGAAAAACAACAACAATACACACACACACAAACCAAAAACCTAAAACACACTTCTCTTAGCCATTATTTTAGGGAGGTTACCTGGCAACAAATGGTTTTAGTTTTCCTTCATATGAAAATGTCTTGAATATTTTTTTTTCTGTTTCTAAAAAATACTTTTTGCCAGTTATAAGGCTTTGAATTTAACAATTCATTTCTTTCAGAACTTGGAAAATGTTGTGCCACTTCCCTCTGGTCTCCATGGTTTCTCAAGATAAAACTACTGTTAATCAGACTGCTTTCCCTCCCTGCCTATGGATAATGTAAGTGTCTTTTTAAAAAAACATACCACAAAACAACAACAACAAAAAAAAACAAAAAAACTCCCAAACCTGGCTGCTTTCAAAGATTTTTTTCCCATTGTCTTTAGTTGTTTTTTTGGTTTTTTTATTATTTTATTTTATTTTTTTAAATAATTTTAATGAACATTTAATAGAATTTGGATTTCCATTCATTCATTGCTGCACTTCTCTCTCTGCCCAGCCCTCTCCCCCCGTCCCCCAGTTCGCTCCTCTCTTTCAAAAAGACTCCCTCCCTGGTACACAATCCCACGGCACCCCTCTCACCGCCCCAGGTACATTCCACTATGCAACCTTAATTGTGGACTCTTGTGATAACCATAATGTCCTATCATACATCGCTTCTAAATTATTCAGTCCCTCATCTGTTTCAGTACAGTATACACAATTTATCCAGTTTTTCTCAGTCTTACCTCCACCCTGATATCAGTCCCATTTTACAGCAGTGGCACCATGCAATATTTGTCCTTTTGCGACTGAGCATAATGTCCTCCAGGCTCACCCATTTTGAATAATATTGAATGAGTTCCTTGTTTTTCAATGCAGCATAATATTCCATTGTGTGAATATACCATAGCTTCTCTACCCATTCGTTTGTTCATGGGCACCTGGGTGGTTTCCAACTCCTTGCTATTGTGAAGAGAGGTGCGATAAACATGGGTGTGCATATATCTGCTTGGATGTCAGTTATGGTCTCTTTAGGATATATTCCCAGTAATGGAATTGCTGGGTCAAATGGTATCTCTATTTGCAACTTTTTGAGAAAGCGCCATACTACCTTCCACAGTGGTTGCACCATTTTACATTCCCACCAACAGTTTCTCCACAACCTCGCCAGCATTTGTTGCTTGATGTTCTGTTAAATTTTGCTATTCTGACTGGGGTGAGATGATATCTCATAGTTGTTTTGATTTGCATCTCTCTTAGAGCTAGGGATTTTGAACATTTCTTCATGTGTTTGTTGGCCATCTGAATGTCTTCTTTGGTGAAGTGTCTATTCATATCCTGTGCCCATTTTTCTATTGGATTATTTACCTTTATCTTGTTGTGGTGCTCAAGTATTTTATAAATTCTAAATATAAGTCCCTTATCTGACATGTCATTACCAAACACTTTTTCCCAGTCTGTGGCTTCCCTTTTTACCCTGTTGGAGAAGGTTTTGGATGTGCATAGGGATTTGAGTCTTAGAAGGTCCCATTCATCTATTTTGTCTTCTCCTGGTTGTAGATCATTGTCTTTAGATTTCAAGAATTTGACTATGATGTATCTTGGAGAGAATTTTTTAGTTGTTGTTCTCTTGAGATTTCCTCAAGTTCTTGAATTTGTCTTGTGCCAAATATGTAACGTTTTAGCTGTATTTCTTTGAGTATTTTTTAGTATTACTTTCCCTTTCTAGGGAACTGTGGTGGTCTCATGGGTAAAGAGTTATGTTACTAACTCAAAGGCACACAGTTCTTCTGTGCTGTTTTCAGACTCTGAAAACCTCCTGGAGGGTCAACATTGAGTTGGTTCCAATTTGACAGCAATGAGAGGTGGACCTTCTTCTCCTGGGATTCCAGTGACATTAATCAGACCTTTCTGGTAGTCCTACAGATTACCAAGGCTTGATTCTTTTTGTTTGTCCAGATTTTACCCTCTTAAGATTATTCAAATAGATAGTTTCTATTGTTCTGTCTTCAAGTGCTCAGCCTCTTTTCTCTGTTTTCTCTATTCTGTTGTTGAGTGTGTCCACTGCATTTTTGTTTGTGATTGTGTCTTTCATTTTAAAATTGCCATTTGGTTGAAAATGTATGATTCTCTTAATATTTGTTTTTTTATTGTTCATTCATTCATGTACACTTTCCTCCCTACACCCCACCTCCACAAGTCTCTTTGAAAGACTTTTTTTTCTTTTTTATTGGTTTGCTTACAAAGTTTATACACATCGTATTTCACACTATTCTTTATTTACATTGTTTCATAAAATCGTTCTCATGAATTATGTTTTAAAATTAATCCCCGTTGAACCTTGCCCATCATTACCCTGTTCTTGTTTTTGCTTTTCCTTTGTTTCAGGAATATATGTAATTGTTAATTGAGGAATTTTGTTACACTTCTTTAAAAACTTTGTTAGATAATTCTAACTTATCTATTGGCTCAATACTGGTATCTATTGATTTTCTCTTTTCATTCAGATCCATATATTTGAGTTCTGGAGTAGAGCAGTACTTATAATTTTTCTTGCTAGAAAAGCTTGCTAGATTTTCTCATTCTTGATCCTTTGACTAAAAATGCAGATTTTTTTTAAGGAGTGTTGGGGGTTTTTTTGTTAGAACTCACTGGTATTGCCAGTTTGCTGATTTCTTCCCTTTCAGGAGTACAATATATGAAACAAAAGAAAGGAACTCATTGCTGTGGTTTTCCTTGGGTCTTGAGGTCTCAGTAATTAGCATTCTTCTCTACTTCTCAAGCTCTCCTTATGTTTTTACACACACACACACACACACACACACACACACACACACACACAAATTGCATTGGGAACGTCTACTGTCAGAGACCTCGCCAAAGTACTGAAGAGCAATGATGCCAGTCTACAGACTAAGATGTCCCTAATCCAGGCCGTAGTCTTTGCGATTACTTTTTATGCATCAGAGAGCTGGACAATGACGCCTTTGAGCAGTGGTGTTGGAGAAAAGTATTGAATATACCATGGGCTGCTAAGAGAGCAAACAGGTTTGTCCTAGAGAGGGTGAGACCAGGCTGCTCCTTGGAGGCAAGGATTCTGAAGCTTCATCTGATACACTTTAGGCATGTTTGTAAGGAGGGATGAGTCCTTGGAAAGGGCCGGCATGCTTGGTAGGGTGGAGGGACAGCAGAGGAGAGGAAAACCCTCAATGAGATGGATGGGCTCAGTGACTGGAGTAGTGGGGGTAGGCAATATGGTTGGCACAGGATAGAGAAGCGTTTAGGGCCATTGTACATAGGGTTGCTAAGAGTCGTAGGTGACTTAGATGGCACATAACAACAACAATTGTCTTTGACTTAGCAGTGGCGTGGGTAAAAGTATGTACACTTCATTTTTCCAGAAGTCTTCTTTGAACTTTTAAAGCAGCCTATAACTAAATTTTCCCCCTCTACTATCTTACTCTTAAAGTTGTTTTGCCCCTTTAAAGATGTGAGTAGGTCCTGTCCTTCTTTTCTTTCCTGAAAAATCTTCACGAATTCTTGTCTCTGAAATAATATAAATGCTTCTTCCTGGTGCTTAATGTCTTCTTATCCCACTTCAACAAGCCTCTTGAATCCCTAGCTCCTCTCTTTCACATCCTACTTTGTCTTGACTCTGTTCATAAGTCAGAGTCCTCTCTGGGACTTCTTGGACATTTGTTGCACTGTCTGGCTCATTTTGCTCATGTCATACCTAGAGCACTCCAAGATTTAAAATGGTTCTGTCCACGCAAAGACCCACTCTAATATTGCAATCTTTATTTCCTACTTTCTAGAAGTACAAGCTGATGGTAGAAGAAGCTACAACAACAGGGATACGATTGCTGATATCAGATAGATCCTGGCTGAATGCAGAGAATAACAGTAAAATCTATATTTGGGATTTTTTTAATTGACTATTCAAAGGCATTTGACTGTGTGGATCATAATAAATGATGGCTCACATTGAGACAAATGGAAATCCTAGAATGCTTAATTGTACTCAAACAGAATCTATGTCTAGACCCAGAAAGCTGTTATGTGAACAGAGTAAGGGAACACTGCATGGTTTAAGACCAAAAAGGGTATTTGTCAGGGTTGTATTCTCCATTACTTATTCAATATGTTCTGTGAGCAAATAATTCACAAAGCTGGACTCTATGAAGAAGAGTGTGACATTAAGATTGAAGGAAGATTAATTAATCTGTGTTATGTTGATGGTACAACGTTGCTTGCTGAAAGTGAGGAGGGTATGAAATGCTTGCCGCAGAAGATCAAGAACTATAGCCTTCAGTATGGATCATATCTCAAATTCGGAAGACAAAGATCCTCGCAATAGGCCCAATAGTTAACAGTGTGATAGATGGAGAAAAGATTAAAACTGTTGATAATTTCACCTTGCTTGGATCAACCATCACCGTCCTTGGTACCAACAGTCAGGAAGTCAGGAGACGTATTGAATTGGACCAGGGAACTCTCCAAAAAACTAAAGAGCAATGATGTCACTTGGAAGATTAAGGTGCATCTGATTCAAGCCATGGTTTTCTCAATCACCTACAACACATCAGAGAACTGGACAATGAGCAAGGATGACAGAAGAATTGATGCCTTTGAGTTATGGTGCTGGAGAACAGTACTGAATATCTCATGGACTACCAAAAGAACAAACAGATAACTCTTGGAAAGGGTGTGGCCAGAGTGCTCCTTGAAGGCAAGGATGATGAGGCTTTGTCTTTCATACTTTGGAGCTTTTAGCTAGGTGAGGCTATTCCTTGGAAAGGGACATCATGCTTGGAAAGATGGAGGGTCAGCTAAGAAGAGGAAGACCACCAACAAGATGGATTGACACTGCGACTTCAGCAATAAGCTAGTGTCCCAGAGAGGATGAGGATGGCACAGGATTGGACAGGCTTCAGAAGACTGTTCATAGAGTTGCTATGACTCATACTTAATTTGATGGCACCTAACATAAATTGGCCTCTGATGGTCTATAAAGTATGTGTGGTGTTGCTGTGGCATGTGCCACATCTTGCCTGTGTGGAAGTTGCTTGTGAACCTGAACTTATCTTCCCTTTCAGATTGTAAGACTCCACAAGAACAAAATTCTGTGATACTTTCCCCCTCTTTCATAAACCCTGTCACAGGGAAAGGCACCAAGTGCCCATAGAATATCTGAAGAACTAAAATTGTTCATAATTCCTCACAGGATAATTCATCCAAAAAGTATCTTTGAGTTCCCATTTCCTATATGTAGGGAGCTGCTTTCCAAGGCCATATTTTGAACTAAAAATTAATAAAACATCTGGAGAAAGTGGACTCTTTTTTTTTTTCATTTTCAACTGGTTTGTTTACAAAATTCAAATACATTGTTTTCAAGAGCAAATTCTTTCCATTTCCCTCACCCCTCCACCCATCAAATTGTACAACCCCATAATTAATCCCCCCTCTCCCTGCACACCCTATTCCTTCTGCTTCCACCCTTTCCCACCCCTCTTAAACCCTTATATTCATTCTACAATAATGGTTTTATACAATACTTGTCCTTGTGGGACTGAGTTACCTCACTCAGCATAATGCTTTCCAGTTCCTCCCAAGTTAGGTAATAATTTATAAAATCATTGTTCCCATGTGCTGCATAGTATTCCATTGTGTGAACGTACCATAATTTCGCAGTCAGTTCATTTGTGGTTGGACGTTTGGGCTGTTTCCATGTTCTCGTGATGCTGAATAACGCTGCTATGATAATCCAATTACAAAATGGGCAAAAGACATGAAAAGAATTTTCACAGAGGAAAATATTCAAATGGCAAAGAAACACAGAGAATTAATTCTAACCAGTCTGATTTTCACCAAAGACCTGGGTGGGACTGTGCAAATGAAGTTCTTCTTTCTCACCAAGGGGATTGGAAAGCTTGCTAAAAATGCAAATAAGGTGTATGGCATGTTTATGAGATAGTGCAAAAAAAGGTGTTGGGAATATTGAGAGGATCTGTCAGTTTTGTCTTCCTCCTTGCCTTAAAATGAACCATCTCAGAACCAGGAAGGGGGACTACTCAAGACCACCAAGAAATAAGAGTTGGAATTGTGATATTTGGATCTGAGAAGCATCACCTTATGTTAGCAGTGCAACTCCCTACAAACCAAACCACCAGGGCTTCCTTACCATCTAAATCAGTAGCTCATGTTCTCCTTTGCCAGTGCCATGCTAAACAGACATGTACCAAGGTTGGAAAAGAGGCTTCCCTCTGTATTCAGCTTGGCAGGAATCTGTGCTCAACAGTGCTATTGAAATTGGCTTTGTGGTGAGAAGCCCAGGGTTGGAATAAACACTCTCCAGGTAATCATCTCAACCTTATGCAGCAAGAGGTAATGATGTAGCTAAGAAAGGAGTCAGAGGTGATTTTGAGACAGTAAGACGGGAGAATGTTTTTCAGTTTAGTAATAACAAGACTCACCTTTTTTTAATTGAGATTTTTAATGCAAGTTTATAAAGAACTTGGATTTCCATTCATTCATTGTTGCACATTTTCCTTCTTGCCCCCCAAACCCCCACTTCTCTTTTGTCATTGGAAAAAATGTTTATTTATTGTTATACAGCACGCGCACACACCCCCAAGACCACTTTACTATGCAGTTCTTATTCTGGACTCTTGTCATGCCAATAATATTTAAATCATATATTCTTTTCATACAGTCCTCTCCCTCCTCTGTTTCAATGCAGTGTACATTATTTATCCCCTTCTTTTCTTAGTTCCCCCAACCCTCCATGTCAGTCCTGTTTTATAACAGTGGTATTATGTAGTATTTGTCTTTTTTGTGACTGAGATATTTCACTCAGCATTATGTCCTCCAGGGTTTTTCAGTGCTGCATAATATTCTATTGCGTGAATGTACCACAGCTTCTCCATCCATTTGTTTGTTGATGGGCACTTCAATTGTTTCCAACTCTTTGCTACTGTGAACAAAGCAGCAATAAACATGGGTGTAGATATATCTGCTTGGGTGCCAGTCCTGGTTTCTTAGGGTATATTCCCAGTAGTGGAATTGCTGGGTCCAATGGTGTTTCTTCTATTTTCAACTTTTTGAGAAAGTGCCATACTGCCTTCCAGAATGGTCACACCATTTTACACTTCCACCAACAGTGAATAAGGGTTCCAGTTTCTCCACAATCTCACCAACATTTGTTGTTTGCTTCTCCATTGAATTTTGCTATTCTTACTGGGGTGAAATAATATCTCATAGTTGTTTTAATTTGCCAGGGATTTTGAACTTTTCTTCATGTGCTTGTTTGCCATCTAAATATCTTCTTAGGTGAAGTGTCTGTTCATATCTTGTACCCATTTTGCAATTAGGTTGTTTACCTTTATCTTGTTGTGGCACTCCTAATACCTTTCTGATCTTCAGTTACTTACTGAACTTTAATGAGCTTCAGTCCCAAACCTTCCTACGTGAATTTATTATTGTTGTGAGGAATAAATATAATAATAAGTATCAAGAATATGTTACCTAATTGTTGTTATGTGCTGTTGAGTCGAGTATGTCTCATAGCAACCTTATGAACAACAGATCTAAACCCTGTCCTATCCTGTACCATTCTCATCATCATCTCTGCCATGCGTATGCCTATTGCTACAGTCACTGTGTCAATCCATCTTGCAGAGGGTCCTTCACTCTTTGACCTTCCGCCTTTGAAACTATAATGTCCAACTACATGTCCAAAATACGTGAGACAATGCTTCGCCATCCTTGCTTTTGAGGCAAATTCTGGCTGCACTTTTTCCAAGACCTATCTGTTTATTCTTTCTGCAGAATGTGGGATATTCTGTACTCTTTTTCAACAGCACAGTTCAAAGGCATCAGTTCTGTCATTCTTATTCATTTTACCAGCTATCAGAGGCATAGTAAGTGATTAAAAAGATGATGGCCTGACTCATTTGCACCTTAGTCTTCAAGCTAACATCATTGCTCCTCAGTTACTTTGGAGAAGTCTCTGACAGCAGACTTTTCCAATACATCACCTGATCTCGATTGCTGTTACCCAGGGTATTGATTGCAGATACAAGTAAGATAAAAATCATTGACACTTTCAATCTTTTCTTCATCTATTATGATGTTATTCATCAGTCCAGTAGTGAAGATTTTTGCCTTCTTACTGTTGAGAGTTAATCCCTATTGAAAGTTTTGGTCTTTCATCTTCTGCAGCAAGCATTTCAAGCCCTCTTCACTTTCAGCAAGCAAGGTTGTGTCATTTGCATAGTGCAGCTTGTTGATGAGTCTTTTCCTGATTCTGATGCCACATTCTTCCTCACAGAGTTCAGCTTCTAGACTTGTTCAGTACATAGATTGAATAGGTATGGAAGAAGGATATAAATAATTGATGTACACCTTCCCTGATTTTAAACCATTCAGTGTTCCCTCGCTCTGTTTGAACAACAGCTTCTTGGTGTAGATGTAGGTTTTGTATGAGCATAATTAAGTGTTCTGGGAGTTCACATAATAGATGACCAATAATAAGTGGTATTTATATTAATATGGGAGCCTTTATGGCTCTGTGGTAGAATGATCCTCACCCTTGCCAGGGACCTGTATTTTTATTTGTTGTTGTTGTTGCTGCTACATGCCGTTGAGTCACTTGCGACTCATAGTGACCCTATGTACAACAGCCCTAAACCCTGCTCTATCCTGTGCCAATCGCACTGCCTCTGACACACCTATCCCGACGACCCCAGTCACTGAATCAATCCACCTCATAGAGGGTCTTCCCCTCTTGCGCCATCCCTCCACCCTCCCAAGCATGATGTCCCTTTCTAAGGACTTGTCCCTCCTTACAGCATGTCCAAAGTATGTCAGACAAAGTCTCAGAATCTTGCCTCCAAGGAGTAACCTGGTTTAACTCTCTCCGGCATGATTCTGTTTGTTTTCTTGGTAGTCCATGGTACATTCAATACTCTTCTCCAGCACCACAGTTCAAAGGCATCAATTCTCCTTCTATACTTCGTAGTCATTGTCCAACTCTCTGATGCATAACAAGTGATGGCAAAGACCATAGCTTTTATCAGATGCACCTTAGTCTCCAGAGTGACACCATTGCTCTTTACTATTTTGGAGAGGTCCCTAACAGCAGACTTTCCCATTGCAATATGTCTTTTAATTTCCTGACTGCTGGTGCCAAGAGAGTTGACCATGGAGCCAAGCAAACTAAAGGTGATAACAATCTCAGTCTCTTCACCATCCATCCTGATACTGCCAATTGGTCTTGTGGCGAGAATCTTTGTCTTCTTGACATTGAGCCTAAATCCATTTTGGAGGCTGTAGTCCTTGACCCTCTGCAGCAAGCATTTCAGGTTCTCCTCAGTTTCAGCAAGCAGGGTTGTGTCTTCTGCATAACGCAGATTGTTGATAGATCTTCTACCAATCCTGACACCATGCTTCTCCTCATAGAGTCCAGCCTCACGAATAATCTGTTCTGCATGTAGGTTGAAAAGGTATGAAGATAGGACACATCCCTGGCATATGCCCTTCCCAATTTTGAATCATGCAGTGTTTTCTTTCTCTGTTCTGACAACTGCCTCTTGGTCCAAGTAGAGATTTCACATTAGCATGATCAAGTGTTCTGGGATTCCCATTCTTCTCAGAGTCAGCCACAGTTTGTTATGATCCACACAGTCAAATGCCTTTGCATGATCAATGAAACACAGACATTCTTCTGGTATCCCCTGCTTTCAGCTAAGATCCATCTAACATTAGCTACAATATCCCTAATACCACAACCCCTTCTAAACCCAGTTCCGGCAGTTCTCTGCTGATGTGCTGTTCCAGTCATTTTTGGATAATCTTCAGTAGAATCTTGCTTGCATGTGAAATCATTGATATTGTTATATAGTTTCCACACTCTGTTGGGTCACCTTTCTTTGGGATGGGAACAAATACAGATCTCTTCCAGTCAGTTGGCCAAGTAGTTGTTCTCCAGATTTCTTCGAACAACTTGGTGAGCACATCCAGGTCAGCATCCATTAGGTAAAATACTTTAATTGGTATACTATCAATTCCTGGACTTATTTTTCACTATTTCCTTCAAAGCAGCCTGAACTTCTTCCTTTCTCACCATAGGCTGTTGCTCATATGTTATTTCATTAAATTCTTCTGTGTCTGCAAATTCCTTTTGATACAGTGACTCAGTATATTCTTTCCATCTTCTTTTAATACGTCCTGGATCGTTTAATATTCTGCCTAAAGCATCCTTGATTATAGCAACTCGAGGTTTGAATTTGTTCTTCAGTTCCTTGAGCTTAAGAAATGCTGAGCAAGTTTGGCCCTTTTGATTTTCTGACTCCAGCTCCTTGCACATTAGTCAATGCAATTCATGTGCAGTCACTACTTATCTATCACCGGAGGCTTATGCATTGCTATGTGATGAAACAGGTTTCAGAAAAACTTTGAGATTGTGAGAGACTCGGAATAAAGACCTGATTATCTAAATCTGAAAATCAGCCAGTGAAAACTGTTTGAACTGCAGCAGATCTTGAGCATTGTACAAAACAAGAAGCATTTCACTCTGTCATGCAGAGTCATCACGAGTCAGAAGTGCATTTGAAAGCAACTGACAACAGCCACATTTTTACCAAGCCGAATCATAGTGAATGGTTTACATCTGACTGAAACTACCCAGTTTTTGAGTTTCGGGTTGTTGGGTTTTTTCCTTCTTAGCTTTAAAGACCCTGAAAAGATTGTCAAATGTCCTTCAACAAAGAAGATGCTGTGCTAGAGAGAAAGGACTAGGTGGACATGAAGGGTAGTGATGGAGGAGCATCCATATAAGGTAAGCTACCTGTGGTTGGAAAGAAACCATAAAGATAATTCTAAGAGAGACTGAGTGCGTCCTGGAGAGAGCAGGAGCAGAGGTTTAGAGAAGCCCTCAGCACCCAGCTGCCTCAGCGTTTGACTTCACTGACCATCAGAAAGAGCTCAAGCCTGACTTTCCTCAGCAGGTGAGGACGCGTCCCACACACCCCTCCACACACACACACCCAGATGAACTGTGCTTTTCTTCATAAAGAAGACCTCTCTGGATGCTGTCTCCAGCAGGTAGAAGGTTGGCCATGGCAACTCACCTTGGGTTTTAAATCCAACATAATATTCGCTATGGTTTGTCTAGCTGCTGCACCTCATTATGTATGTGTGTTATTATAAAGGGCTCAAGGAAATAGTGTCAGGAGACCCACTTCATAAGCACGTTTATTATTATCTCCGTTGTTCAAGCCGCACAAAATAAATGTCTGGCATTTCCAGAAATTGCTATCGATTTAGCAGCAGATTTTACAAGGCCAATCAATAACAGTTTCCTCCCCACCCGGCCCCTCCTCCACTGTATATTTATTTATGATCAAGCTTTCGGTTCCTCCTGCGCTTTCTAGTGCTTGTAATTGGTCCAGAATAAATGGATGATTTCATCTTTTTTCCAGGAAAAAATATAGAGGGGGGAAACCTCTTGCTATTAAAAATATCTCCCTCTTCATCCTGAAACAAAATTCTGTGAGTGTGTCTGAGAGAGAGAGAGAATTAAAGAGGGCTTGTCAGTATAGGGTCCTCAGAACATAAGCCACAATTACAATTTGTGGTGGCTTTTCACTGCATCTAAGTCTTGCTGGAGGAGGTGATTAACTTATTGCCACTAAGTCAGAACTGAATCATACCTGCCTCCACTGGGCTTCTGAGGCTGTAAATCATAGAAAAGGAGATTACCCATCTTTCTCCCTTGGAGTCAACAGGGGATTTGACACCCCAAAGAAAAGCATGGCTTCTGGATAGGTCTTGGTGAATCCAGAGCATTCTTTTTGCCAAGGTGCTCCTGGATTTCCTTAGATTTAAGTTCTCCCTTGATGAAAGAGATGGAAATTTTATACTGTAATACAGCAAACTGTACAGTGATTTATCTTTTTTATTTTATTATTTTTTGTGTGTGTATACTGTCAAATCGAATCTGACTGGTATAGGAGGAGATTGCCCCTCCTTCTCCAGCAGAGTATCTGGTGGATTTGAACCGCTTACCTCTGGGATTGCAGTGTAGCTTCTTGCCACTAGGCCACCAGAGCTCCCTACAGTGATTTATCTTTTACGATAAAGGCAATGAGGTTTTTTTGTCATTGTTAGCATGACTTCTTAAATACTGTGCCCTCAGAGCTCCCTAGTGATTCACTCCCTCACTCATTTTCATGGAATTGGAAATGAGTCTCAGCTGACTCCTCAGTGGTTTTTCAGAGGCATCAAATGTCACTGGAGGAGATTACCCACCTTTCTCCCTTGGAGCAGCTAATGGATTCAAACCAACTGACTTCTGATTAGTAGTTCAACTGCTTATCCAAAAAGCCACTAGAGTTGTCTAAGTAAGTAAGTAAAAGTTTGCTGCTCTTGTTGTTGTGGATGTGGATGTGGATGTTGATGATGTGTATGTGTTATGTGTATGTGTGTATGAATATATGTTATGTGTATGTGTTATGTGTCTGTGCATGTGCATGTGCATGTGTTATGTGTATGTGTTATGTGTATGTGCAGGTGTGTGTGTGCATGTGTATATGTTATGTGTATGTGTTATGTGTATGTGCATGTGCATATGTTATGTGTATGTGTATGTGTTATGTGTATGTGTGTATGAATATATGTTATGTGTATGTGTTATGTGTCTGTGTATGTGCATGTGCATGTGCATGTGTTATGTGTATGTGCATGTGTTATGTGTATGTGTACATGCATGTGTATATGTGTATGTGTTATGTGTGTGTGCATGTGCATATGTTGTGTATGTGTTATGTGTATGTGTGTGTGCGTATGTATATGTTATGTGTATGTGTTGTGTGTATGTGTTATGTGTGTATGTGTATGATGTGTATGTGTTATGTGTATGTGCATGTGTAATGTTTATGCGTATGTGCATGTGTATATATTATGTGTATGTGTGTGTTTGTGTATATGTTATGTGTATGTGTATGGGTTATGTGTATGTATAATGTGTATGTGTATCTGTTGTGTGTGTATGTGTATGGGTTATGTGTATGTGTAATGTGTATGTGTATCTGTTGTATGTGTGTGTGTTATGTGTATGTGTATGTGTATGTGTATGTGTACCATTGAGCCAGAAACAACCCATAGCTGACCCTCCGGTGAGTTTTTAGAGGCAGCAAGTCCAATAAGAGGAGATTGCTCACCTTGGAATTGGCAGCACAATTCCTTACCACTAAGTCACCAGTGCCCCCCAAATCAATGATTAGGGGCCCAGAAAGCCGTGCAGGCCCTTCCTTGGGTGATGAACCTGTCCATCATGAAGCATTTGTATCATTTTATGTTAACCAGTGTAAACTAAAATCCAAACTTACTGCCAGTGACCATGTTTCCCACTGAAAGGGACCTTACAGGGCAGAGTGTAACTGCCTCTTAGGATTTCTAAGGTTATAAATCTTTATCGAAGCAGACAGCCACATTTTCTCTCTTGGTTTGAGCCACTGTACTCAAATTGCCCGCCTTTAGCAGTCAGACGCTTTAACTGCTGTGCCACCAGGGCTTTTGCCACTAACTGTTCACTTGTGAATTGAAGCTGGAATGTCAAAGTTTCCTCAGCTCATTTTATAGTTTAAACATTGAGGCTCCAAAACAAGTAAAATGCACCTAAATCCAGTTATCTTGCCTTCCTGTGTGAGACTTGCCCCGCTGCCCCAGTGCAGTAACCAGGATGTCTGACCACCTACCTGCCGCCATGGAGAAGAGGTCCCTCTGTACCAACGTGTCAGGTACAACTTTACTGAGGCAGACAGCATGGATGCAAGCCAGTGCGCATCCCTCCCTCTGCTCAACACAGTCCTGTCCTTCCAACAGCCAGTGGCTTGTCACCAGGTCCCTGACCTTCAGGATTTCTTGTCTCTTAGAGTGTAGATGGACCATCTCTCTAAAACCTCCTCACTTATTAGACACAGCCTTGAACCACAGTGGAAGCAGGTCACTGCTTGGAGAATGGGTGTGAGAGGATGCCCGTTAGCTACACGCAGCCTGAGCTCAGGCTCTAGTTAGAGCCTGTGAGGAGAATGGCTTCCTCCCCCATCAGTGTCCAAGAAGCACAGCACTAAGAGGTCCAGAGCTGAAAATCAGGAAAACCTTTGCACTCACTAGAGGCTCAGAAACCACTTTTGATAACACCACCCAAACAGAGCATCAGGAGGAGGGGATATAGGAGTGCACTTAGAGACTATGTACCCCCAAGTCCCAAACAAAACCTCTGTAACTATAGTTACTGTTGTTGCTGTATAACATTGAATCAGAACCAACCCACAGCTCACCCTCTAGTAGGTTTGCAGAGGCAGCAGTTAATCACTTGGGAGGAGATTACCCATTACTCTTCAGTAGAGCAGTTAGTGGATTTGAGCCATATACCTTTGGGTTGGCAGAGCAATTATTTATGGAAAAACTAAAATAATGACCCAAGCAACATAAAACTCACTGTCTATGTCATAAAGAGTAAGCCTTTGTATAGTTTGTTCTATTATTGTTTTAAATTCCTATCTTGTTCATCAAGGAAGAACTTAAATCTAAAGAAATCCATAAGCACCTCAGCAAAAGCAATGCTGCAGGTTCACCAAGCCCGGTTGTCAAATCCTGATTACACAGAACTGTATTTCTTACCCTCCTTTGGATTTAGGCTAGATTGTGATTTCAATAGACTGTAGCCTAAGGTGTTGCTCCAATGACTTTGTTGTTAGGATTTTATTGTACAAATACATGAGCACTCTCCTCGGATTTGATTTACAGCCTCTGAAAACTCATTGGAGGGTCACCTATTACTTTATTCTGACTCAGTGGAAATAAGTAAGCAAGTGATGTGCATGACAAATAAATATATATGCATATACATATATAATTGTTTTATATATAATTGATATATATAAGAGAGAGAAAGAGAAAGAGCTTTGGTTGTCTAATGCTAAGAAGCTTTGCTGCAATCATAGAGGTACACAGTTCAAATCTACCTGTAGCTCTGCGAGAGAAGGATGGACAATCTCCTATGCAATTAACTGCCTCTGAAAACCAATGGAAGGTCAGCTATCGGTTGGTTTCCACTTGCCAGTACACAAACAATAGAAGTGTGTGTTGGTGCGTCTGTGTCTGTGTCTATGTGTGTGTTTAAACAAAGCCTAAAATTCTTTCCACTAATAAATTTTTACCATGGCAATATTTTAGATTGTTGTTGTTGTTGTTATGTGCCATTGAGTCACCTGCCACTCACAGTTACCCTACATACAACATCCCTGAAACCCTGCTCTATCCTGTGTCAATCTTATTGTCTCTGACACACTTACCCCTATTAACCCAGTCACTGAATCAATCCATTTCATTGAGGGTCTTCCTCCCCTGTGCTGTCCCCCATTCTTCCATGACGTCCCTCTCCAAGGACTGGTCCCTCCTTGCAACACGTCCAAAGCATGTCAGACGAAGCTTCAGAATCTTTGCCTCCAAGGAGGAGCCTGGTCTCACTCTCTCTAGGATGAACTGGTTTGTTCTTTTAGCAGTCCATGGTATATTCAATATTCTTCTCCAGCATAACAGCTCAAAGGCATCAATTCTCCTATCATCCCTAGTCATTGCTCAGCTTTCTTTTTTTTATTATTATTTTATTATTTGTGTGTGTGTGTGTGTGTACACCGTCAAATCACATCTGACTGGTACAGGAGGAGATTGTCCCTCCTTTTCCCAGCAGAGCATCTGGTGGATTTGAACCATGCGCCTCTGGGATTGCACTGCAGCTTCTTGCCACTAGGCCACCAGAGCTCCCCTTGCTCAGCTTTCTGATGCATAGCAGATAATTGCAAAGACCATTGTCTGCTCAGTAACTAAGTCTAAAATAATCTTTGCCATTGAGCCAAGTCCACTCTGTTGGTTTTCCAGGCTATAAATCTTAACTGGGGAGACTGCCTATGTTTATTTTTTTGGAGCTACAGGTGAATCTGAAGTTCCAGAGACATGCAGACTTTTGGTTAGTGGCACATTATATTGTGTTGTTGTTGTTATGTGCCGTCGAGTCGCTTGTGACTCATAGCGACCCTATGTACAACAGCCCTAAACTCCGCTCTGTCCTGTGCCAGTCGCACTGTCCCTGACACTCCCATCCCAATTATCCCAGTCACTGAATCAATCCACCTCATAGAGGGCCTTCCCCTCCTGCGCTGTCCCTCCACCCTCCCAAGCATGATGTCCTTCTCCAAGGACCTGTCTCTCCTCACAACATGTCCAAAGTATGTTAGACGGAGCCTCAGAATCCTTGCCTCCAAGGAGCCACCCGGTTTAACCCTTTCCAGGACAAATCTGTTTGTTTTCCTAGCAGTCTCAATACTCTTCTCCATCAAAGGAATCAATTCTCCTTCTATCCTCCTTGGTCATTGTCCAACTCTCTGATGCATAACAAGTGATTGCGAAGACCATGGCCTGTATCAGACGCACATTATATTACATTATATTATTATTACTGTTACCCAAGCTCCTTTGAGGACCTGAGTCTCCTTAACACTTACTGCCTTCGAGCTGAAATCAACTCACAGCTGATCCTTGAATGGGTTCCTGAAGATATAAATAGCAAATGAGATTGCCTGTCATTCTCTCTCAGTGCCACTATTGGATTAAATCTGGCAGAGAGGCGTGAGCTTTGGGTTAGTGTAATTCCCTATGGACTGCTCCACCAGATCTTCCTAGAGGACCCAAGTAGTTACAGGAAATAGCTTTCTATCACAACAAGCTCAGGATAAAACATCGGTGAAACACAGGCAAATAGATCATGATTGCATCGACAGGTCTTTTCATAAGCTAATGGGTTGCCTAACTCATGACTGCCATCCCCCATAGGGTCTTGTAAACAGATTGCCAAGAAGTTTGTTGAATTTGGCAAATTGATACCCTGGACTTGTTTGACTTCCCATTTCTATGAATAATCATTAGGTACTTTAACAACATGTGAAACTACTAAGCACGTCTAATAGGCCATTAGTTAGGGAAATAAGCAATTCAGCTGAGAACAGTAATGTTAATACAGGCAAAAATCTATTGCTTTGCTTCTGGGTTATAAGCTGCGTTATATTCAAGTTTTAAGTGGCAAAGTTTAAAAATGTGTACATATGTGAGTGTTCTAAGTCCTGTAAGTCACATTTTATCATTAGGGCTTCTAGAAATAAGACGATATAGAACAATTTTACTTGAAAGATTAAAAAAAATTAAGATTAGGACATGCGGTGAAAGCAAATTGTAAACTCATTAGTAAACAGGTTTTGGGTTTTTACATTTCCATTTAAATTTCTGGAATTGGTAAGTCTAGGGGAAAACCTTTTGTATACTTATTGTCTCTGGGGAGTACAAATGGTTAAAATGTCAGGCTGTTAACCGAAACATCTGAGGTTTGAGTCTACCCAGATGTACCTCGGAAGAAAGGTCTGGTGATCTACACATCGTTCTGCTCCAATACACATGAGGTCAGCATGAGTTGGAATAAACTCAACAACTGATGTGGGAGCACAGATTGAAATAATAGTTTTTGAAAGACAATTTGGCAAACACAAAATAAAAACCTTTAAAGTATGCATACTTTTGGACTGAGACCCAAAGATTTCACTTCCAGGAATTTATTCTTAGGAAATAATACTGGGTATCTGTAAAGATTTAGCTACAAAACTGCTCACTGCAACACTTGTTACAGTAACAGCAACTGGAAACAAACCAAACAGCTAACAAGAGGAAAGTAGCCTTTTCCAAATCCTGATGCATTCCTTCACACAATATATTATACAAGCATTTACAAATGTGCTATAGAAGAATTACTAATATAAGATGTTCCCAACATATTATTAAATTTAGAATGTAAGCTTTAAAGTAGTACTTTGAGGATATCAGTTTTGCATGCATACATACAGACAATTATAAAGTCATAAAATTTTAGCAGAATTTATCTTTAAAGATTGAGATTATGGATTTTTTTTTTATTTCCTTCTTTATCCCTTTTGAAGTTTTTAAAATGTCTTGCAGGGAACACATAATATATGTATGTATAAAAATATTATAATGAGATTTAATCTTTTATGTAAAACATTCTAATTTCTCAAGATGCTGCTATTCCTGAGAAACCTGGCACCTCTTTCTTACTGGTTTAACTTGTAATTCTGAGTGAACCAAACCTTTTGCTGGCATTCTAATTGTTGTAAAGCCAGACATTAACTCATCTTTTAAGATACGTCTGCAAATCCATCGACAATGTCACAATTAACCAAGACATATGACTCAGTTGCCCTTGAAATAGAGAGACTTGAGGCATTTTAAAGCTAGGGAGGGAATATTAAGATTTCCACTTTTCATTTCATTTGATATGATGTAGCCATTTGTGAGATTCAGTTTTGACTCAGATAATAACTAGCCAATAACCTTGAACAAAGAAACTCTGGTGGCACACTGGTTAAACACTTGACTGGTAATTGTAAGATTGGAGGTTCAAAGCCTCCACCTGCTCCATGGAAGATGGAGGTGACTGCTTCCATAATGCCTTGGAAACCAGAGTTTCTATAGGGTATTTCTTGTCTGTCATATGTGAGTTTAAACTTACTCAACAAAAATAAGTTTATGGTTATAATCTTGAGCAAGTCTATTATCCTTTCCATAAGATTCTCAGACAAAAACAGGTAAATTAACAACCCCTTTGCCATTAAGTCAATTTCAACTAACAATTACTCTGACAGCTGCATGGAACCACTGTTCACAGGGTTTCTAAGCTTCCTCTACGTGCTGAAGGAAATAGGCTGTTGAACTGCTTGGTCTTTTGCTTGGCAGATAAGCATTTAACCGCTGTATCACTAGAGCTCCTTATTCTGAGATCAGAAGTATGTACATATGTGGTCATGGTTATAAGCTGCTGCCCAGCCAGTCTCCACACATAGTGACCCCTATGGATTACAGAATGAGACTCTGCCCAAACCCACAATACCCACCACATCTCAGAGCAGGAATTCCTATGTGATCTCCACTCAGGTGAGAAAACAGAACTAGGATCCTGCAGAATCCTGTACAGTCTCTGTTGTGTTTGGTTCCATTTTGCTGCAAGTGTCAATCCATCTTACTGAAGATTTTTAGGGTTTTGAGGGGTAGGGTTTTTTTCCTTTTTTTTTTTTTTGTCACCTTCTGTCTTACCAAACATAAAAATCTTCTCTAGAGAGCCACCTGTGCTGGTTTTAAAAATAATAAATAGATAAAGAAATCACCATGCATCTCTTTTAATCCAAAATATCACAAAGGCACAATGTACATCATGCTGCCTTAAACCATCTCTAGAGTCTCAAGAACTTAAAACCAATCTTGGTTGAAATGCTTAAAAAAAAAGAGAGACATGGTTTTAATATTTTTTTGTCTCTGTTTCATGTATATGGAATAACGCATTCTTTCATATGTAAAGTGTGTAAGTCTTAAATGTGTCACTCAATAAATTACTGTAAGGTGAATTACTGTGTAAGCTCAACTCAGATGAAAAAAAAATATATATATAGATCATACACAGCACTGCAGAAAGCCCGTCACAATCAGACCTTTCTTAACTACCCTGGAGTCCCACCCTCGTGGCATTATTGTGTCCATTTCCTTGATTTAATTTAGACTTTATTGTGTACCAGCCAGTTCTGGACATACAAGGCCCTACACGACAGAGTAGAACTGCTGCATAGCCTGACCTAGTTTGAATCTTCACAGACAGTCCACAGTCTTTTCCCTGGAAGACCCAAGGGTGAGTTAAAACCACAGATCAATGATCATTTAACCACTGTACTACCAGGCCTCCTTTTTTAGAGTTTACCACTTAAATGTGTGTCTCTGAACAATACAATTCCTATTCGCTTATCTTTTTTAATGGTATGTAAATGAACTCATTGGGGGGGAAATTAACATGACAATAACTATAAGGAACATATTGTAAAGTATACACAAGAGAGTGATATTAGTCTCTGTAAACCTGGTATGTGGGGATGGGGCATTGGATTTCAACCCTCTGGCGCAGGTGGCTGGTCTCACAATTTTCGTGTTGAACTGTTCCACTCAGGTCTAAACTTCATCACCCCTCCAGGTGGTCAGCACATGCTCATGTCACGAGCCCATCCCATCTGGTGAAATTTCTTGTGCCGCCTGGATGGAAAAATACTCACCTAAGGCTGAAAGGGTCTGTAAATACTGCTGTGTTCATAAACTCGCAGCCTTCTCTCTGTTGAGTGAGTTCCCCAGCTATTTTCAAGGCTCTGAGGTCACATCTGGTTAATTCTTGGCTAGAAATCAATACACAGAGAGCGATGGTTTCTGATAAGAGCTTACAATAAGCAAGTTCAAGTTCAAGGCAGTGCCTGTCTTTCTGGCTTTCAGATACTAAAAAGAAGGTATTAATCTTCTCTTCAGTTGGAAAAGGTATATAATCCTATTATGCCACTATATTATTCAACTATATACCATATATATGATGTATATATGTAGTGGAGTGTGTGTGTGTGTGTGTGTATTGTTGCTATTGATTGCCATCAAGTCAAGCACAACCCATAAGTACTCTATGCATAAAAGACCTGAAGCCTTTCTATAACTATCATCATTTCTCAAAGTTCATAGAATTTACAGAGGCATGTTGTTTAGGAAGTGGATGCCACTCCTGCTTCCAATATGTGAATGTATATGAGTCGCAGGCGACTCGACAGCACATAACAACAACAACAAATATATATATATCTTGTATATATATACGTTATTGTGTGTACCATAAAGTTGGAATCAAAGAATAGCTGGTAGATTTGAAATGCTTACTTTAATGTTAGCAGCACAATTACTTATCATTAAACCATCAGAGCATATATGATTATCTATATAATGTTGGTGTTGTTAAGTGCTGTCAAGTCGTAGGCAACTCATAGTGACCCTATGAACAAAAGACTTGAACACTGTGTATAACTTTCATCCTTTCTCCAGGTTCATAGGGTTTCCAGAAGCAAGTTATTTCAGAAGTAGATGCTTCTCCTGCTTCCAAGGTTGTTTTAATTGGGAAGCTCCACCAAACACTGTCCACCATGGGTAACCATTATTGCATTTGACACATCAGTGTTACAGTGTTCAGCTTCACAGCAACCATGAGTTACCTCTGTACAGCAATTCACAGTGCTATACAACCTAGAAGAATGTGTAGAATATATACATGATAGGCAATCTTTTCCCATGTGATTAACTGCCTCTGACTCGCTGGAGGGTCAGCTGTGAGTCGGTTCTGACTAGATAGTACACAACAACAACAACATATACATATGTACACACATACAGTGAGAGGGAGCGAGCTTAGTTTTCTCCTTCTCTTCATCAATCAAAAGCCTAAGGACTCATGAATTTAAGAACCATGGTTTAACAACCACTTCCCCTCCCCCCAAAAAATAGCATTTTTTTTTCCTCTGGCATCACAAGGCCTAGGGGTTACAGTTTACCTTTATCCTAGTTCTGGAACAAGCCCGCCGACCTTTGATGTTGCCGGCCACTTTGTTAACTGATCCATGGGACTCCCAGTGCCAGAGGCTCAGTATCACTGTGGGTTTCCCAGCTGGCCCTTGGCCAATGCTTGTCATTCTTCCTGTGCAACCATCCATGCATGTGGACTTGAGCACATGCATGTGTGAATGAGTGGGTGTGTTGAAGCGTGTGCAGGCATACTGTCTGCTCATTCTACCAGTTGACAACATTACCGTGGACTGCAGCAAGCACAGTAAAAATGCCTTTTATGCAGTAAATGGTGGGTGAATAAGTGAACAAATGAGCAATACTCCATCTGGTTCCCTGCCCTAAACATCCTTCCCTTTCTACAACAAGGCCACTTGACTTTTACCTTTAGGTTCAATACTACATCATTACTAGAGACAGTTTAGGACATAATCAAATATGATTTCAGGGCCCCTAATCTAGATTCTCAAAGTCTTAGAATTTAGTGGATTTACTAGTGTGGCAATCTCCTCCCATGCGATTAACTGCCTCTGAAAACCTGCTGGAGGGTCAGCTATGGGTCAGTTCCAACTCTACAGTACACAACAACCACCAGTCATTTTACAGTGATGCTGAGTCCATCTGTGGGTCACTGCCTTGTCCTTCACACATAGCTTTTTTTCTGGGATTCTAAAATATAGAGCTCCCAGCCCCATCCTACAACCCACACCAATATTTCTGTTCTACTACAGGCCAGGCCTCATCCTGTGGAATTTGTGTTGCTGGGGACCTGCTTCCTCACCCTCCAAGATGTCCTGCCTCTGCTTGAATTGGCACAGGGCTCTGACTCAGCATTGCAAGAGTTTGTACTAGGATATTCACCTCTCCCTGGTCCTCCTTCATCTTAACCAACAGCCACCTTTCAACGTATTCTCCACATTCCAGATCCACTCGATGAATTGCTCACCACACTAGATCCTGAGTCGGCCCCAGCTGGCCACAATGAGCCCCTTTAACTTCACATCTACTCTGACAATTACCTTCTGAAAAGCATCTCAATTTTTAAAATAAAGATAAGAATACATTTTAAAAGTAACAAACTTTCAAAATAAAGAAATAAAAAGAACACAATTATAATCTAACAATTATAATCTATCTTATACTGTTAAAATCTTAGGCCTAACAAAGACACATACCATGTTCATGGATTGAAAGACACTATGTAATTAAGACATCATTTCTTTATCAATTAATCTAAAGAATTTATGACTTGCCAATCAAATTCCAATTAAGATTTTTTTTAATTGATATAAAGGAGCTGATTTTAAAGTTTATATTAAAAAAGCAAAGGATCTAGAATAAAGAAATTTAATAAAGAAGAACAAAATTGGGGGAATTACACTACTTGATTTCAAGATTTACTTTAAAAGTACAGTAACGAAAATAATATAACAAAAGAATAGACTCATATGTCATTAGAACAGAATAGATTTCAGAAACAACTCTATAAAACTAAAGCCAAGTGATCTTTCACATAAATTCAAAGGCAATTTCATTTGTCTTCAAAAATTATGGTGGTGCAATTGGACATCTATTTGCTAATTTATAAACCATTTCAATCTGAACTCCACACCTTATAGGAAAAATTTTTAAAAACTTCAAAATCATATCTTTCAATGTAAGTTATGAAACGAAAAGAAATAGATTTTTATAACCTTGGCTAGGCAAAGATTTCTTATCTATAAAAAGGAAAAAAATACATTGCTTTAACTCCTTCAAAATTTATCACTAAATATATTACCAAAAGGTCTAAGAGATAAGATAAACACTGAAATAAATAGTTTCAAATGATATATCTGACAAAGAGCTTTTATCTAAAGTATATAAAACTCTCAAAAACTAACAGTAAGAAAATAAATTAATAATTTCCATCTGCCATAGGCAAAGGATTCTAATAGATACTTTGATTATAGAGAATATACAGGTGGTAAATAAACACATAAAGTGGTGCTTAACATCATCAGGCATTAGGAAATGTAAATTCAACCATGATGAAGTCTTTTTTCAAAACTAAACTCCCTGTTATCTAGCCCTTTTCTACTTACTTATAACAGCTGTACACTGACTCCTTGCAGACACCAACTACTGCATCTTTCTTCAGTGCAACTCCTGGTGCGTTCAAAGTGTGCTGATCTTTTTTAGCTGCAAGAAGCTACACTGCAATCCTGAAAGCATGCAGTTCAAATTCACCAGCTGCTCCGTGGGAGAAG
The DNA here is from genome assembly GCF_000299155.1 of Elephantulus edwardii. NCBI lineage: Eukaryota > Metazoa > Chordata > Mammalia > Macroscelidea > Macroscelididae > Elephantulus > Elephantulus edwardii. The sequence goes on from NW_006399781.1 coordinate 14,033,877, forward strand.
GATGGATAGATAATCTCTTCCTATATGATTTAACTGCCTCTAGAAACCTCCAGCGATGGGTAAATTCTGACCAACTCTTTCAACTAGCACTCCTAGATGAATCCTACTATACATGTGATAGAATTGACTATTTGTTAAAAAAGAAAAACACAACAAACAACTGTCAATACCATATGTCAAGAAACTGGAATTCTTATCCATTGCAGTGTTGGTTTTAGTGTTGTTACTATTGTTGTTACATTTTGTCAAGTTGAGTATGACCCACAGTGGCCCTATGAACAACACATTCAAACCCTGTCCTATCCTGTGTCATCACATCAATTTTTACATTCAGGAAGGTAAAAAAGTATAGCCAGTCTGGAAAAACAATTTGATAGGTCCCTGTGTCGTTAACTACCATATGATCTAACAACCTCACTTGTAGACATTTCCCCCAAAGAAACATAAATATGTCCACATAAAACATTTGTTTACAAATGTTGATGTTAACTCTGGTCATAGTACCTCTAATGGGACAGCTCTACATTTTCAACAAGTGAATGAATAGATATCTGTGATACAAACAATGGAATCCTAGTTAGCAATAAAAGCCAAAACATTAATGCACATATCAAACATATTATGCTGAGTAAAGAAGCCAGTCTTTAAAGATTACATACCAAGTAATTGCATATAACATTTTGGAAAGCAAAACTCTCTTGATAGAAAACGTATTAATATTTTCTAGAGGCAGCAGGAGAAGGATGGGCAATCTCCTCCCATGTGATTTCACCTCTGAAAACCCACTGGAAGTTCAGCTGGAGTCTGTTCTGACTTGATGGCACACAAAATCAGAGGTTGATAGAGTAGTTAAATCATTTTACCTGCTGATCGCCAAAAAGTTCTTGGTTCAAACTCATGAGCCACTCCATGAGAGGTAGATGTGATAGATGGTTCCCATAAAAGTTCAAAGCCTTTTGTTCACAATAGCAAAGAGTTGGAAACAACCTAAGTGCCCATCAACAAACAAATAGAGAAGCTGTGGTATAGTCACACAATGGAATACTACACTGCATTGAAAAATAAGGAATTAATGCAATATTATACAAAATGGGTGACCCTAGAGGACATCATGCTGAGTGAAATATCTCAGTCACAAAAAGACAAATACTCCATAGTGCCACTGTTATAAAAGAGGACTGACATAGGGGTTGGGGGAAACTGAGAAAGAGGGGATAAATAATGTATACTGTATTGAAACAGATGAGGGAGAAAACTGTTTAAAAGGGATATATGATTAGGTATTATTATCATGACAGGAGTCCAGAATGAAGGCTGTATAGTGGAATGGACCTGGGGGGAGGGATTGTATAACAATGAAAGAATTTTTCTTTTACTTTTCAAGAGAAGAGTGTACTGGGGGGGAGGGGTGGGCAGGGAGAAAAGTGCAACAACGAATGAATGGAAATCCAAAGTTTCTGTAAACTTTCATTAAAATTAATTTTTTAAAAAACCCAAACAAACAAAAAAGAACAAGGAACTGTACTACATGTAGAAATATAAAGTAATAGAATACATGGATCGGGGAGCTCTGGTGGCCTGGTGGCAAGAAGCTGCAACTACAATCCCAGAGGTGCACGGTTCGACTCCACCAGATGCTCTGCCGGGGAAGGAGGGACAATCTCCTCCTGTACCAGTCAGATCTGATTTGACGGTACACGCAC
>NW_006399781.1:14036894-14052101 GCF_000299155.1 Elephantulus edwardii
CTGGGATAATTGGGATGGGAGTGTCAGAGACAGTGCGATTGGCACAGGACAGAGCGGAGTTTAGGGCTGTTGTACATAGGGTCGCCATGAGTCGCAGGCGACTCGACGGCACATAACAGCAACAACAACAACAACTGGTTGGAATAGACTTGACACAGTGGGTTTGGCTTGTCTTTGTTTTTTGACTTATTTTTTGTAGAATTGAGGGATGAGAAGAAGAATACTTTATTTGTGTATTTATAGGTGTGTGTACTTAACACAGAAAGGTGACAGACCTCATTGGTATCCTGATTGCTGTGGTGGTAAAGGCAAACCCATAATGCTGTGCACCAAACCAAAAAGGGTCAATTTTATAGTAAGTCAATTTTAAAATTAATTTTTTTTAAATTTCAAACACATTCAACTTAGATACCTTTCTATGTGAATATATATGAATAGAATCATCCTGTAAGAGATAACACTACATAATCCATTTTAATTTAAAATGTTGTAAATAGCTTTCAGTAATTAAATATGGATCTACCAAAAATTTTTAATGGTTTCCTATTAAAATTAAATTTTAACTGTATTCCAGTAGAAAGGTTAGAACATGTATTATGAAGGAATCCTATGTTATTGAAGATTTGAGTTCTGAGTTTTCAATATTAGAAATGATATTGTAATACTCTTTAATTATACATCAGGAAAAAAGTTTTAGAAATAGACCTGCTAGGTCCATCAGAGGTTTTACTTTTATAAATTTAAGGATTTGTTACTTTATTGAATTGTCAAAATGTCCTTCCAAAAATTAATAATATCATTATTACCCGTCCATGAGGCAATGAAAGGACCAATTACCACATAAACGTGGGCCAGTACCACAAAACTAATTACTATTTAATGACTAAGCCACCCATAGAATCTAGCATACCACTTCACACATGTTGCTATATACCATCAAGTCAGAACCAAGCCATATCTAATCTTCCTGTGGCTTTTCCGAAGCAGTAAATTACATAAGAGGAGATTGCTCACCTATCTCCCATGGAGCAGCTGGTGGTTTTGAACTGCATATCTTTGTGTTGGCAGCACAATTCCTTACCGCTGAACCACAAAGGCCCTTCTTACGTCACTTCTCTCACTGTCTACCTTCCTCTCCTTCCATTTCTAGTCTACCTCTTTCCCTTCTTCTATCCATCTTTTCTTCTCTATTTTTCCTCTTTCTCCCTACCATCTACTCATTTATTCCTCTAAGGCCTAATGGCTGTTAATTCCCTACTCAGTCCCTCAGCAAATTCTAGCCCCTGGAGTCAAAATGTGGAGGCCAGCAAAGGCTTCAGCCTAGGGAGTACTAGCCGCTACTCTTCCTTGTCTTGGGTTTTCAGGTCAGTTCTAAAGGGTGAAAGTTTGCTTTTTCCCCTCAATCGCCAGTCTTCTGACTTGAACAAGATATCCTAGGTTAGGAAATTGAAGGCGTCATCAACTTTCATATTAGATTTGACACTTGCTGCTCAAAAAAGAGTTGGTCTTTGTTCTCAAGCCAATCCATTCTACCTACTTCTGCATTATTTTTCTCTTGGCCTCCATGTTACAGAGCTTAAAAATCCTCACCTACAATGAGCAGCTTGCTTTAACCATCTCCAAAACCTGCTTGTTTTCTTGGCAGCCCATGGTATGTTCAATACTTTTCTTTAGGACCACAACTCAAAGAAATTTATTCTTCTTCTATCATCCTTAGTCTAGCTCTCTGATGCATAGCGAGTAATTGCAAAGACCAGAGTCTGGATCAGGTATATTTTAGTCTCTAGACTGACATCGTTGCTCTTCAGCACTCTGGAGAGGTCCCTGACAGCAGATTTACCTAATTCAGTTTGTCTCTTGGTTTCCTGATGACCTTTGCCAGAGCCCTGTGGCCTGGTGATAAGAATCTGCACTGCAATCTCAAAGGTTTATGAGCTGGATCCATTGGTTTCTCTGTGGGAGAAGGATGGCAATCTCCTCCCTTACAATTACTGCCTCTGAAAACCTGCTGGAGGGTCAGCGCTGTGTCAGTTTGGACTCAGTGGTACATAACAGCAACAGAGCCTGGATCAGGTGCATCTTAGTCTCTAGCTGACATCATTGCTCTTCAGCACTCTGGAGATGGCAGTCCTTGACTTTGTGCAGCAAATGCTTTAGGTCTTCCTCAGTTTTGGCAAGCAATGTTGAGTCACCTGCATAGCACAGGCTGTTGATGTGTCTTCCTCCAATCCTAATGTCATGGACCTCCTCGTAAAATCCATCCTCCCAGATGATCTATTCTGCATACAGATTGAAAATGTCTGGAGAATCCCTGACAGGATGAACTTCTTTCCTGATTTTGAACCATGCCATGTTTCCCTGCTATCTTCTAACAATTATCTACATATTATAAATGAAGAAAACTTCATCTCTTTCTTATTTTGATTTGAAAATAAGCTTGAAAAACAAAAAGAAAATACGCTTGAGTAAAAGTTCTAAAATTTTCTTCACAGTCTCAAGGCTGGCCTCTGCATCCTGCAGACTGCATGCCCTTTGCCAACCACTGCCCCAAGAAACCTTAACATCAGGATTCTACACTGGTAACACAGTCCCTACCTTCAGGGTTTCAAACACAGTCCAGGAACAAATGTCATGAGAACTTTCCAGATACCAGAGGGCCATGTAAAAGCAGGAGCTGTTACTGCTGTTAAGTGCCATCCATATCAACTATGACTCATAGCGACCCTATGGGCATTGCATCTGAGCCCTGCTCTGTCCTGTGGCGTCTTCATCATCTCTGACATGTCCGAGCCACCACTACTGTCATTGTGTAATCAATCTTGTTGATGTTCTCGCCCTCCTTTGCAGACTTTCCACCTCTCCAAGGCCTGGCCCTTCTAACTTAAGCTGGAGAGAGAACTATCATTCTAGTTAGGGAAGAGTGTCTTCATGGAAAAGGGGGCCACAGAGACAGAGATAAGTATTTTTAAAAATGTGAGTTCTATACCTTGAGGAAGAAGCTCTTCTTTGTCCATATGTCTACTCCAACCTCAGTAACCATACAGGATAGATGGTGAGCCTAAGGGACAGGTACTGAACAAGGATAAAAACTGTACATCTGCCATGTATGACTACTTATGGGCTTTTCTGTTGTAGCCTTTCTCCCCTTTTGTTTGTTTAATGTATGCGTTTTTCTGCCTCGACTTTAGGGCACAGTAAAACACATTTTAGCTTTGACAAGGACCAGTATCAATAGAATAGAAAGGAAGAAATCCTGGGTGGAGATGACTGAACTTTGGCAAGTTAATCTCCCATGCTATTTCATTGTGTGTGTGTGGTTTCTTTTGTGTGTGTGTGTGTGTGTGTGTGTGTGTGTGTGTGTGTAATCAAACATTTGCCATTTTTACATGTATAATTCAGTGACATTAATTATGTCCTTTTGTATTTAAATAAAGGGACCACAACCTCCAGAGTAGGAACAAAGAAAGGCATACCTACGATCTCTCATGAGCTTTTCCATTTTACTGACTCCGAGGATCTCAGTGATAACTTTAGAAAACATTGTGTATAAACACCAGATGCATAGGATACTTAGAGTATTTACTTCCAAAATATGGTTTCATCCTCTCACTTTGCTTAACAGTTTTAGTAGCTCCCTCCCACATACGGAATGAAATTCCAAACTACCCAGGGTGTCAATCAACACAGTTCAAGTTCTAGCCTTTGTCTCAACAACAGCTATTTTCCTGTTTCTTACCACACATCCTCAAACCAATGCTCCTCCTGCACACATTGACGTTCTCCCACTAACAGCTCAAGTACTTTCCTACTATTCTACTACCTTACTCCAATAGCCTTACACTTACAATGGCTTGCCTGTCCTAGTTCAAAAGCCCAGTGTGAAGACTCCTTACTCCCAGCTGCAACTTTTCCAGACAGCTTCAAGTTCATGGCCCTCTGAGTTTCTATAATCATTCCTTTCTTTGTTAGTGCACTTTTCTTAAACAACTGCAGGCAGCAGGCAGCTCCAGTCAAGTAAATCTCTTGCTGAAGTCTAACAATTCTTCAAGGGTAGGATGAAATTCTGAATTATGTCTTTGTCTTTGTTACACAGCACTTAACCGTAAACCAACGAAAAGGCAGGATAGCTAACCTCCCATGGTAAATTGAGGCAACTCTGATCTCATCCAAGAAGCTGTTTAAATTTTCTAAAGCTTCACAGATCTGCTTCACACTGAAACAAGGGCAGGTTAAGTAGGCTATGGAGGCTTTGAGAGTTTTATTTGGATTTTTTGTATTTGACAATCCCATGACACTTTCAAGTGGAGATGTCTGGGATGTGGTTAGCTCTATTGATCTAGATCTAAGAAGAGATAACAATTCCTTATTCATCCTTGTGCAGGCAGTAAAAATTATGAGAGTATATTAAATTTCCCAGACAAGTTGTAGAGTGACAAGCGTAGTTAGCTAAGGAGAGAACCTTAGGGAACACCGATAATTTGTAGGCAGAGGAAGAAAGGCCTCAAAGAAGATCAAGGAGGTATAGTCAAAATGATAGAGAGAAAAGCAGGGAATTGGAGGTTTCCAAGAGGAAGGATGTGGTCAACTGTACACAATACTCAGAAGCCAAATAAAGTGGGTGCTTCTGAAAGTGTTCATGGGCTTTGCCTATGGGAAGATCCTTCATGGTCTCAGCGAGAACAGCTTCCATTGTTGTTGAGTTACGAATTGGTATTTGGGGAGTAGAACTAAGAACAATGTTTTCCAAAGATGGAATGAGACCGCGAAGAGGAGACCCAGGACTCAAGAGGAGAATTTGACTCTCTAATGCTATGAAGTAATTTGAGTATGTTTATAAACTAAAGAAATTTTGCACACCCATGTTTATTGTGGCTTTGTTCACAATAGCAAAGAGCTGGAAACAACCCAAGTGCCCATCAACAAACAGATGGATAGAGAAGCTCTGGTATATTTACACAATGGAATACTATGCAGCATTGAAAAACTAGTAACTCATGAAGTATTATGCAAAATGGAGGACATCATGCTGAGTAAATATCTCAGTCACAAAAGGACAAATAATGCATAGGGCCACTGTTGTAAGATGGGACTAACATCAGGGTTGAGGGAAGACAGAAAAGGAGGGGAGGAATGATGTATATTGCGTTGAAACAGATGAAGGAGAGAATTGTCTAAAAGGGATACATGAATGGGCATTCTTGTCATTACAGAAGTCCAGGTGGGGGCAGGACTGCATAACAATGAAAGAGTTTTTCTTTTTCCTTTCAAGGAAAAGAGTGAATTTGGAGGAAGGGGGTGGGTAGGGAGGAAAGTGCAAAAATGAATGACCGGAACCCTAAATCTCCGTAAACTTTGATTAAAATTAATAAAAAAAGAAATTGGTATTCAAAATATTGAAGACATAAAAGATAAAGCTCTAGCAACTCATTAAAAGGATTATGCATGATGATTAAGTGGGATCTTGCCTATAAAATGCCAAGACTGGTTCAATTTATGAAAATCAGTGTACAATGTTAATAAAGGACAAAATTCAAATGATTATCATAATAAATGCAGATAATATGTTTGAGCCAATCCAGTATTTTTTTCTTCCTTTAATACCTGTAAAAAGGTATTTACTAAAAGTTCACAGCTAGCATCATGCTTAGTAATAAAAGACTGAAGTCTTTCCCTAAAAGACTGGAAACAAGACAAGGATAGCTGTTCTCTTCACTTCTGTTAAAAATTTTACTTGAAGTACAAGCCAAGGCAGTAAATAAAGAAATAAAAATATAACACACTCAGATTACCAAGAAGAGGTAAAGTATCTCTGTTTAGAGATGGTGTGATTTTTATAAAGAAAATCCTAGTGAGTCTTAGAAAACTACTAGAACTAATAATTACTTTAGGAAGATTGCAGGGTGCAAGGCAATATAAAAAGAAAAAAACAATTGCATACTACTTAATTTGGGAGGCACTGGAGAGTATTATGCTAAGTGAACTAACTCAGTCCCATAAGGACAAATACTGTATAAAAAAACGTTATTGTAGAATAAGTATGAGGCCCAAAGGGTGGAGGGGAGCAGAAGGGTGAGGATGGGTGGGAAGAGGGGTTAATCATAAGATCACACAATTTGATGAGTGGGAGGGGTGAAGGAAATGGGAAAGATCCCATGTGAAAAACAATGTATGCGAGCTTTGAAGTAAACCAGTATATAATAAATATTTTATTAAGAAAAACCAATTGCATTCCTCTACATTCTAGCAATGAATAAATTCTTAATTTATAAAATTATATTTCAAATAGCAACAGATAGACCAAAATAATAATACATTTAACTGCAAGATTTATACATAGAAAAATATACTGTCTTGTTGATAGGAATTTTTTTAAAAATCTAAAAATAAGGAAAGATAGCTCATGTCCACAGGACCCAAAGGTCATCATTAATGTGGCAATACTCAACCATTATCCAAAGCCAGAAACCTTTGGTTGCAGAAGTTACCAGTTGATATAAAATGACAAATAGAAATTCGAGAAACTCAGAATAGCCAAAAAGGATCCTGAGAAAGAACAAATTTGTAAGACTTCTATTTTCCAATTTCAAAACTTACTCTGAAGTTCCAGAAATTTAAAAAAAAAATCAAGGTACTGACACAAGACTTGAGCCTAAAAATCAGTGGAATCAGATTGAAGGTTCAGAAGTAAACTCGCCACATTTAGCGTCCCTATGAGTTGCAATCAGTGGGACAGCAATGAGTGATTTTCAGCAATTTATTACAGGGGGAATAACCTTTTTAGATAAATGATGTTGAGAAAACGGGACATAACTCATGGAAAAGAATTGCATATGTAGTTTCTAATTGATGCCATTAATTCCATGAGAGAAAAATAGGTAATCTCCTCCTGTGTGATTTGCAGCCTGAGAAACCCACTGGAAGGTCAGATATGAGTTTGCTAGAACTCAACAGCAAAAAAGAGAGAGTGGTGTTAGTGGGTTAACAGTTGAGCTGTTAAACAAGAAGCCAGCAGTTGGAGCACACCAGCCATTCTGAAGGGAAAATGATGAAGTTTTCTGCTCTCTTAAAGCTTTACAGCCTCAGAAATCATAGAAAGCAATTCTTCTCTGCTCTGTAGGGTTTCTATAAGTTCGAGTCGACTCAGTGGTGGCGGGTGTGTGTGTGTGTGTGGCTCATCATGTTAAAATGAGGACAAATTCTTAGACAAGTACGAGTTGTCTACAAATCAGATGTTTGTAATCTGGGGATTTGCTGTGTGTGAATTATGTCTCATTAAAGTTCTTAGGCAAAACAAGACACAGATATTAAATAAGATTAGCAATAAATTGAAAGTCTAGAGGATCTTTAAGAAAAGCTTAATATCCACGCCCGTGCAAGAGTCACCTCAAAAGGCTCCAGGACTGAGAGAGAGAAGGGAGAAGAATGCATGGAAAGGTAGGTTTGCTGGCAAAACATGAAGACAATGCAAAGAATTTGCTCAATTATCTCCATTTTCTACTAACTGAAAGTGCTATTTTTAAACAAGGGTGTGGGAACTGGATAAGGAATTTGAAGAAAAGGGTGTTTATAATTCTATGTAGCCCCGAGAAAACAAAGAGGAAGCTGCCTAGAAATGGACTAGAAGGAAGCTGGAGTCTCCCAAGACTGTCTTTAAAGGGTCAGACATAGCTTGTGCTCTGTTCATCTCAGCCCCTCAGTCATCTCCACGAGAGGCCTAAGCAGACAGCCAGGCTGGTAAACTATCAAACAGGCATATCTGTAAGGGACCTCAGGGCTGCACACGACTCCGTTTTCAACATCACTGACCAAAGTGCAACAAGGTCAAGTACTGCAAATATTTGCAATAGGAAGATTCTTTTCCTCCAAAATTTGCCATGAGATAGTCCTGCAAAATGCAAATATTAGATCAGGGTGATGGCCAGCAACGGAAAACCAAACACAGAACACAACACCATGTCCAGGCATCATCCACGGTCCCAGGAGGAGGAGGAGAGTCACATCCAGACAACATCTGGGAGACGGTCTCCTGCACCTAGGGCTTCAGGAATGAGTAGGGTCAACTCCTCTCTGCGGCCTCCTTCTAGATTACTGCTGGACTGGCCAAAATCTTGACTCCCCATTACCTCTAAAACCCAGACCACTCTTCCTCTGTAATAGTAAGACCAAACAATTAAAAAAAAAACAAACAAACCCACAACTTAATATTAACAGGAAATCACAGGATGCAATAATTTGGTAGGTGGAGGGAGGAGAGGGAGGAAATGGGAAAAATCTGGTGAGGATCTGGAAAGACAGGGGAATGGTGGGCATTGGCGGGAGATGGTGATTACTTTTATAAAACACAAAGAATGAGAATGATTGCATGAAACACAATGTGAGAGGATAGTGTGAAACACAACATACACAAACTTTGTATGCAAACCAATATAAAATAAAAACATTTTTTAAAGGAATATAAAGGTAACTTTGGACTGGTTTAAAGAGTGTTTGAAGGCATGTTAATGTCTCTAGGCGAAGTAGCCTGTTACATGGTGTGGTGGGTTGAAGGTTGCCCTCCTAGAAATTATTATATCCTAATCCTTGGAATTCAGAAATATTATTTGGAAAAAGGGTCTTTGCAAATGCAAGAAAGTTAAAAATTTTGAGCTGAATAAATGACCCTAAATCAACCAAATGGATCCTAAATATTATTACAAGAGTCCTTGTAAGAGATAAAAAGGGATAAGACAGACCAGCAAAGGGAAAAATGATATGACGAGAGCAATGATATGAGAAGAATGATATGAAGAGATACAGACACAAGCCAAGAAGCATGAACCACCCCCTAGAAGCTGCAAGAACTAAGGTTCAGACTCCCTCGAAAGTAGAGCGCCAAGGATAACTTGGCCTTGGTAGGTACGGTACTGAAAGTAATGGCCTTAACCCAGAACTGACTTGAGGAGTGGGAGCAGGACTGAGAAAGAGAAATTATGGCATTAGGAGATGCAGCAAAGGTGGTGGCAGCTGGGGTTCTCCTTGGGGCAAGCTGAGGCCCAGGAGCACATTTGGTTATATTGTGGTGCTGCTTTATGTGAAACAAAGGTACACAATGTCAAACAATTTGCAAATGCTACTTTAGCTATTATTATTGCCTTCCTTTTATTTAAACCTTGACTGTTGTGAATAGTTTTAAGGGAATGGTGCATTATTCTTTCATGGCCATCAAAAGATCTTCGGGGTAGACAAATTTTTTAGAAGGCTTTGGTGAATAATTACTTCTTATTTAGGAAATATGAAAAGTGGCTCTGATGTTCATGTTGTTGCTGTTAAATGCCATCGAGTCACAGGCGACTCATAGTGACCCTATGAAGGAAAGTCCTCGACGCTTGGGTGCCTTTCATCCTCTCTCCAGGTTCATAGCATATATATAATTATTGCTGTTGTTGTGGTTGTGATTGTGGTTGTGGTTAAATGCCATCAAGTCGTAGGCAACTCGTAGTGACTCTATGAACAAAAGACCTGAACACTTACTTGTATAAGTTTCTTCATTTTTCCAAGTTCATAGGATTTCCACAGACAAGCTATTTCAGAAGTGGATTCCACTCTTGCTTCCAAGCTTGTTTTAATCAGGGAGCTCCAACAAACACTGTCCGCCATGGGTGACCAATATCACATTTGGCACGTCAGGGTCAGAGTGTTTAGCATAACAGCAACCAAGAGTTACTTCTGTACAGCAAATCGACAGACCAGTGCCATACCACCTAGAAGGATGTTTGACCAAAACCAATTAAAACCAGGTACGAGGGCCCCACAGGATTTAAAAATTCACTACACACTAGCTCTGAGCCCAAGCATTTCAGCATTTAAAAAATCTAGCATACCCATATGCTGGTGGACTGTCAGCCAGACACCCCCAGTTCATCTGGCAAGTCCCATCTGCTAACATCCACTTGGGATGAAAAGAAAGGAATGGGAGCACCTAGCATTCCACACCTGTCCCTCCTCGAGATGTGAGAGGCCATCACAATTTACAGCATCAAAACCAGCTCAGGACACACTAGTCCTAAACCTGAAGACAAGGCCAAGCATTTCAGCATTTAAAAGTTCTAGCATGCCCACATGCTGGTGGACTGTTAGCCAAAGACCCCCAGTTCGTCTGGCAAGTCTTATCTGCTGACACCCACTTGGCACAGAAAGAAAGGCATGAGAGCGCCTAGTGTTCCATATCTGTTTGCTATGAGTTGTCTACGACTCGAGGGCACTTAACAACAACAATATCTATTGAGATATAGATAGATGGATGGATGAATAGATAGATAGATAGTCTGGTTGTGTAGTGGTAAGAAGCTGTAATGCCAATCTAAAGGCATGTGCTTCAAAACCAACAGTTGTTCTACAGGAAAAAGATGAGCAATCTCCTCCTGTGCAATTTACTGCCTCCAAAAACCTGCTGGAGGCTCAGTTATGGACTGGTTCAAACTCAATGGTACATAACAAAAACAGTCAGTTGGTAACCATATACAGCCCCCTTTACCACTAAGCCACCAGAGTTCCCCTCATGGAGAAAGAGCAAATACCAATCTGATGGGCTTATAGATGCTCACAGGGTCTGGAGCATGTGCTCATTGTAGCTACTCTGTCTCTGAGAACGTGTTGGGCACCAAACATCAATGTCCTTGTATCTTTTCCTCCCATCTGGCCACTTGTTTTCAAGAAGCAGCTTGGACCCACTTACTCTATGCTGTCCTACTTTCTATTTGTGGCTGGTTCAGGGAGCTGTTGACTGAAGGGTTTTTCCACTGTCAGAAAGTCAAGCCTGACCCATAGTGACCTAGTGTGACAGAGTAGAACTGTGCTCCACGGAGTTTTCTTAACTGTAACTTTTCTGGAAGCAGGTAACCAGACCTGAACAGCCAACCTTTAGGTTAATGTTGCTCTTGTTGTGTGCCTTCAAGTCGGAACTGACTCAGAGATGACCCTCCAGTGAGTTTTCCGAAGTAGTTAATCGCAAAGGAAATTGCCCATCCGTCTCTCATAGAGTAGCTGGTAGATTCAAGCTACATGCCTTTACGGTTACAGTGCAACTTCTTACCATCAGCCCACCAAGTACAAACTCTTTGTGCTCCCCAAAAATCTTGGTGAAGGTCCAGATGTCTGCAAACTCTGGGACAGAGGAAGAGACCCATTGCTGCCTTGCCATAAGGAGGTTTGCTCTAACAACTTCCTGGATGTATATTTGTCATCAGGTGCTATTGAGTTGGCTCTGACCCATAGCCATTCTGTGTATAACAGGATGAAACACTGTCTTGTCCTCCTGATCCTCCTTGCAATACTTGCAATCTTGGAGCCCACAATTATAGTCCCTGCATCAGTCCACCTCATTGAGAAGCTTCCTTTATTCACCGATCCTCTCTTTACCAAGCATGTTGGCCTTCCTCAGGAATGAGTTCCTCCTGACAATATGCCCAAAGTATGGAAGACGGACTCTTGCCTTCTTACTTGTAAGAAATATCTGGTTCTAAAGTAGGTATGTTTGGTCTTCTGGGAGTTCACAGCATGTTCAACATACTTGACCAACTCCAAAATTCAAATGCATTAATTTGTCTTTGGTCTTCCTTACTCATTTTCTGTCTTTCACACACAGGCAAATATGATGTGATTGAATATAACATGAGGTGGGTCGGGGCCACCTTGCTTCTCAAAATAATATCTTTGCTTTTTAACCCTTCCAGCAGGTGTTTTAAAGTAGATTTGCCTGATACAGTATGTCATTGGAGTTCCTGACTTCTGCTTCTATGAGTGTTGATTGTGGATCCAAGTGAAATGAAATTCTTGACATTTTCAGTCTTTATTCATCATGATGTTGCTTGTTGGTGCAGCTGTCGGCACTTTTGTTTTCTTTGTGTTGGGTTAAAATTGTACTGACTGTTGATAAAACTTTTCCCCCCAATTCTTATTTGACTAATGTTCTATGGGTCAATATGATACAGTTTTTATTTTTTAACAAATATTTATGAAGCCTGTAGTATGCTCCTGGATCTGTGCTACGTGTTAAGAAAGTGACAGTAAATAGGTAAGGTTCTCTCTTTTATAAATTTACATTTTACTGGGTGTAGAGAAAACAATACGCAAAATAAATACACCATGTCAGGTCATGAAAGTGCTTTGAAGGGGTTGAAAGAAGGAGTGACAGTGCAGTGGGAGGAGGAATAGGGTGAAGACAGCTAGCTCAGACCAAGTAGTTCTTTGAGGAGAAGCCATCTAAGCTTAGACTTTCATGATGGGAAAGAATCAGTCATGCAAATGTATCGGGAAGAGTGCTCTTTCAGAGGAAATGAATGGTCCGTGCAAAGGCCCTGAGGTAGACATGAGCTTGGCAAGTTTAAGGAACAGAAGAGCAAGCCAGCGACCAGGCATGTTTTAAACAAAAGAAGCATATTATAAGAACAGAGAAGACACCAGAGGCCAGATCATGGAAGGCTGCATACAGACTCAATCATAGTTATTTTCCAAAGTAGGCAATGCATGTAAATATTGGGGCTGGTATATGTACAAATATTTTTAGTTGAATAATTATAGATTTAATCTAAAGTATATTAAGAAAATGTAATTATTACATCAAAATAATACTTTTTAAAGAATCAAATTAATGAGAATATTAAATAAATTATAGTACAGGTGTTATCCAGATATGGCAAAAAAATTCAAAGAGAGTGTCTGCAAGACTGACTCTTAGGAAAACATCATCTACAAACTGGTGTCAAGAGTGGAGGAAGATAGATGTACCCGGGGCCTCTGTCACCTAACACGTTCCTGACACTGGCTAATAAAAAGGGAAAGGTAAAAATGTTGCATCTGGTTTGGCAGAGATGGCCACGTTTCCTCCACACATTGTTCTCCGTTTCCATTCTCAGACTGCCGGGTTGCTTCTGAGAGGAGGCAGCCCAGCCAGGGACTGCATATCCCCTTTCACCTTTTTCTATGAGCCACAGAGCTATTTCTCCCAAATGGATTAAGACTGGAGAGGAAAGTGTCATTCCCATCTAGGCAAGGCATTTTGTGCCTTCTCCATTCTTTCTTTCTGCATTTGTCAGTTAGATAGGATTTTATCAGCTCTACTGCCTAGAGCATAGTGGAGACAAAAAGCAGCAGGACACTAAGAACTTTAATCACCTACTAATCATAAACTCTTCTCTAAGAGAGACATAAACTTCTTTTGTGTTAGGTCACTGACATCTTGGAGTTCATTGCTGTAGAATTAGTTACCTATATCTAGAATCTTTGCCCTTTCTTGTTAATATCTTTGCCTGGTTTTGGTAATAGGGTATGCTTGCTTCATAGAATGACTCTGGGAGTGTTCCTTCTTTTCCTGTTTTTAGAAATACTTTAAGTAGAATTGGTGATAGATCTTCTTTGAATGTTTGGTAGAATTCAGCTGTGTAGCCATCTGGTCAAGAACTTTTCTTATGGGGAAGTCTTTTTATGACCTGTTCAATTTCTTCTTTTGTGATGGGTCTGTTCAAGTGTTCTACATCTGCCCATGTCAATCTGGATAGGGCATGAGCTTCAAGGAACTTTCCATTTCTTCTAGGTTTTCTAATTTATCTGAGGATAGCTTTTCATAGCATTCCAATATTAGTGACTTAATTTCATCTGGTTCTGTTGTGATGTCACCTCTATCATTTCTTAATCGAGTTAACTGTGCTGTGTCTTCTCTTTTTTCCTTTTTATTAAGTTTGCCAGTGGTTTGTCAATTTTATTGACTCATTCAAAAAACCAGCTTCTGGTCTTATTGATGGCTTCAATTGTTTTTCTGTTGCCCTTTCTTAAGATTACGGCAACTGTAAGAGAGGACTGAGTTTAATTTACCAAAGAGAAGAGTTGAATGGGAGTCAGATATAATTATTTTTTCATGCAGATAAAACATGTGTTGGATGTACAAGAAAGTTGTAAGTGCTAACAAATGAATTCTGCAAAGTGGAGGGATATGAGGTCAACACACAAAAATCCATTAAATTGCTCCATCTCAGTGATGAGCAATTGTTGTTGTTGTTATTATGTGCCATCGGGTCACCTGCGACTCTTAGTGACAACTACGAGTTGTCTATGTACAACAGCTCTGAGGCCTGCCCTGTCCTAAGCCTGTCTCACAGACTCCAACACACCTATCCCCATTTCCCCAGTTATTGTATCAATCCATTTCATCTGGCATCTTCCTCTCCTGTGCTGTTCCTCCACCTTTCCATGCATGAGGTCCTTCTCCAGGATCAATTCTTCCTGGCCAGATGCCTAACGTACGTGAGATAAAGCTTCAAAATCCTAGCCTCCAAGGAGAAACTAGCTTTTACCCTCTCCAAGACAAACCTATTTGTTTTCTTGGCAGTCCATGGAATGTTAAAGACTCTTCTCCAGCACCACAACACAAAGGCATCTATTCTTCTTCTGTCATCGTTAGTCATGAGCAATAAGAAAAGGAAATGAAAGAAAAAAATTCCATTTCCAATAACATGTAAATGAATGCATGTGTTTAACCAGGGAGGTGAAAGGCATAAAACTAGAAACAATACAACTTTGCTAAAATACATGACTAAAGATTAAATATTAAAGGCTAAATAAATGTGAAAACTTTCTACAGTCATGGATTGGAAGACTTAATACCATTCAGATAATAAAAGTAGTTCATATATTCAGTTTGATCCTTAAAAAAAAATTCCAAGGTCCATATTTGCAAACATGAAACAAGAAATTCTTAGATATGGCATCAAAAGCATGAACAATAAAAGACAAAATAAACAAATTGGATGTCATCAGAGTTTAAAATGTTTGCACATTGAAGAAATTTATCAACAAAATAGACAATCTATACACATCCAAGATCATTATTGTATGATTTACAATACCAAAATGATGGCAACAACTCAAGTGTTCATCAACAGATAAGTGGATAAAGAAATTATGATACATTCACACAGTGGATCATAATAATACAATACCAAAAAAGAAGCCCCAAAGAATTCACAAAACACTGCATAGCATGGATGCATCTAGAGGACACAATGCTAATTTAAATAAGTAATTTACAAAAGGACTACTACAGAATGGAAGTACTATTATTGAAAGCTAAGAAAAGGTTTTTATGTATATAGAGTCATTCTCCAGAGTAATATATCACTCACGATGTTGTACTTCAAGATGGATCTAGAAATTACTTTTTTATCTAGAAATTAC
>NW_006399781.1:14054199-14058014 GCF_000299155.1 Elephantulus edwardii
GGATGGGTGTGTCAGAGGCGGTGCAGTTGGCGCAGGATAGAGCAGGGTTTAGAGCTGTTGTGCATAGGGTCGCTATGAGTTGGAAATGACTCGCTGGCACATAACAACATAACAGAGTCATTCTAGAATGATTAGGGCTATCAGGGTTATCAGGGGCAAGGAAAGAGAGATAGGAAAGTGCCAAGCAAAGAAATAGTAATCAACCAATACGTGCATAAATGACCACATGAAAAACCAATATAATTTGTTAACTTTGACTCAAATTTTAAAAATGCTAAAATGTAGACAATCTATATATATTATTGACTCATTCAAAAAACCAGCTTCTGGTCTTACTGATGGCTTCAATTGTTTTTCTGTTGCCCTTTCTTAAGATTACAGCAACTGTACGAGATGACTGAGTTTAATAGAGAAAAGTTGAATGGAAGTCAGATATAATTATTTTTTAATGCAGACAAAACATGTGTTAGATGTACAAGAAAGTTACAAGTGCTAACAAATGAATTTTGCATATATCTGATAAGAATTTAATATCAAGAATTTATAATTAATACATAAATCCCACAATTCAACAATAGAAAATTATGTATTTAAAAAAATAAGCAAAGAACATTTTACCAAAGACAAATAGCCAATGCTCAGCATCAGGGCAATGCAAATTAAAACCACAATGACGTATTCCGGCGCCCTCACTACCGTGAGTGCTGTGTGAAAAATGAGAACTAAATGTGGGTGAGAATGTCGAGAAATTGGAGCCTGCATCCATAGTGTGCTGGTGGTTGTTGCTGTGAGGTTGGAACTGCATCAACTATGACGCGTGGTGACCCTAAGGACGGCATATCTGAACGTTGCCCTGTGTTCCGCTATGCTTCAGCTCGTTGTTACAGTCACTGTGCCAATCCATCTCATTAAGGCCTTTCTTTCTCTCTCCGACCCTTCTACAATTAAGTTTCACCCTCTTTGCCTCTGAGTAGTATTCTGGCTGTACTTCCTCTAAGACAGACTTGTTGGTTCTTTAGACGGCCCATAGGAAATTTGGTATTCTTCTCCAACATTGCAACCCAAAGGCATCAATTCTTGTGTTATCCTTACTCATTGTCCAACTTTAAGGTGTGTAGGATGCAATTGAAAATACCATGGCTTGCTTGGATCAGGCACACCTTAGTCTTTAAATTTATATTGTTGCTCTTTAGCACTTTGCAAATGTCTTTGACAGTAGACTTTCCTAATGTAGTCTGTCTTTTTATTTCTTTTTTTTGTAACTTCAAATTTTTATTCCAATTTAATTTATTCTTGGTTGCACAGTTAAAAATATAAAGAATGTTGTTGCAAATAAAAGAGTAAATGTTTAAAATTTACTTAGGCAATTACACAAGGACATTGTGTGTTCCCACCAGTTTCTCCTGAGCTGCCCTCTATACGCTATCTCTGCTTTTTGCTTAAATTTATGTGTTTCTTCTCTCGGGAAATGCTTACATTATGCCCTTTTGGAAGATGATGACTTCTTTCTTAAAGAATTCAGAAGTCTTTTGATTTCTTAAATGCTGCTACCATGGATGTTGATTGTGGATCCAAGTAAAATAAAATCTTTCCATTACTAGTAGGATTATAAAACGGCACAGCCATTACTAAAACCAAAGTGGTGATTTAGCAATTCAACTTCTGGGTTATTTCACCTCAATAAACATTAAAAGGGGTGGGATTGTATACCAATGAAGGAATTTTTCATTTACTTTTCAAAGAGAAGAGCAAACTAGAGGGGAGAGGTGGGCAGGGAGAAAGATGCAACAATGAATGAATGGAAATCCAAAATCTCTGTAAATGTTAATTAAAATTAATAAAATATTTTTTTAAAAAAAAGCTTTTGTTTTTTTAAAAAAAGGGAGTGGGGGGAAGCATGATCAGAACTATGCCTCAACACAGCAAACACATTGTCCTCATCCTCAATACCCAGCCCTCAGTGACTTTGGGTCAGAGAGGCCAGCAAAAGCATGGAAAGGGAACACCAGACGTTCTTCAGCCGGAAGGAGCACACTGCACAACCTAGGGGAGCACAACTCTGAAAGAGAGGCTCCTCTGCCCTGTAAGGGCCAAACTGCTCTGAAACAAGCAGATTACAGAAGGACACAGGGTCTCAGCATGAGCTCTAAATCAGGATCTCAAAGCCTTAAATACTTCAGGCTCAGGCAGATATGTCTCAGTGAGCACCATGGACCTAATCTAAAAAAAATCAAACAAGAAGTCAAAAAACCTTAAAGAAGGAAAAATTTGAAAGTGCATGTTACTTCTAAAGACATTAAAAATAATCTAGGCCTCTGTGTTGTGCTGGCCAAAGTTATGGCCCCTCTTATTTGTAGTTGAGAAGATGGAGACCCCAAGAAAAAAGGCTCTTATTCAAAGACGTAGTGTTTTAGGAGCAATCTGGAGCAAAGGAGTCCCTGATTGGTGCAATGGGTTCATAAACTCAGTTATTATTGTTGTTAAGCGCTGTCAAGCATAGCTCAGAAGGACCTTATGAACAACAGATCTGAACCCTGGCCAATCCTGTACCATCTTCATCATCCCCGATACACTTGGGCTCGTAGCTGCAGTCACTGTGTCAATCCATCTTGCCAAGAGTATTCCTCTCTTTTCCTGCCTCTCTACCTTTCCAAGAATGGCATCCCCTTTCCATGGAATGGGCTCTTCTAACAATATGTGAGACAAAGC
This sequence comes from Elephantulus edwardii, assembly GCF_000299155.1. Classification (NCBI taxonomy): domain Eukaryota; kingdom Metazoa; phylum Chordata; class Mammalia; order Macroscelidea; family Macroscelididae; genus Elephantulus; species Elephantulus edwardii. The sequence goes on from NW_006399781.1 coordinate 14,056,909, forward strand.
TTTGTCAGTTATGTCTCCAAGTTACACCAGTTGCTCTTTCTCCAAGACATATCTATTTATTTTTTTGGCAGCTGATGGGATATTCAGTGCTCTTCTCCAACACCACAGCTCAAAGGTATCAGTTCTTTTCCTGACATCATTGATCTCAGTGGCTAATAGAAAATTTCGCAATTTAGGTCTAGTAGCAGCATCTCTGAAGAAAGGCCTGGAGATTTCTGTCCAGTGAAGTCCCTGTACAGTCCTACTCTGATGGACATGAGGGCACCATGATTTAGAGTTAGCTCAACGGCCACTGATTTCTTGGAAAGAGGAGGAGGTGATTATGAATGAGAACTTAGCTCTATGTCCAGACCAATGTTTTTTCAGCAGAGATGGAATTGAGGGATCACAGGTCATTTAAAAGCAGCCTCTACAGAAGAAATCACCTTGGTCAAGTCTTAGGAGCCTGGGATTCCATGTTAACTCTGTTCCAAGATAGACAAGAAACTACTAGAGAAGTAACCATCTCTCATGTCTCTATGCCACAAAGACACTTGTGTAGATCCTAAATATCCCTCCCAATTGCAATATTTTCAAAGGACAAGGATGTTAATTCATGTTCCAAAAAAACCAGATATAGTCAAGTCTTAACCCCCAGTATATGAATATAACATATTTGAAACTAAAGTTGTTGCCGACATAGTTAGTTAAGATCTTTTGAATGGGTTCTGTTCCCTTTACAGTTGCTGTTCCTATGAGAAGAATTGATGCAAGAAAGTGGCCACATGAAGATGGTGACAGAGATTGGTTTATGTTGCCACGAGCAAAGAATGCCTGTGGCTATGGCACACGGGAAAAGACAAGGCAGGATCATCCCTGACAGCCTTCGGAGAGAACATGGCACTGCTGGACACCAAATTTAGACTTCTGGCACCCAGCACTATAAAAGAATAAAGTCTTGTTGTCTGAAGAGAATTAGTTTGTGGTGATTCTCTACAGCAGCCCTAGAACAGTAATTTAGAGGTGAGTTGTCTTCTCTTGCTTTTGTTGCTATTGTTGCTGATGTTGTTAGGTGCCATCAAGTTGATGCTGATTCTAGTGGCCTACATACAAAGATTGAACTCTTG
>NW_006399781.1:14058904-14086180 GCF_000299155.1 Elephantulus edwardii
AAAAAAGAACATTCTGGGTACCCTTGTAAGACGGATTTGGTAGTTCTTCTAATAGTCCATGGTGTATTTAATACTCTTTGCAACATCACAAGACAAAGACATTTATTCTCCTTTGGCATTCCTTATTCACTGTTTAATCTTCATATGCTCATGAAGCAATTGAAAAGACCATGACTTAAGTCAGAAATACGTTAGTCTGTAAAGTGACATCCTTACTCATTAGCACATTAAAAAAAAGCCTGTGACAGCAGGTTTGCCCAATGCAACAAATCTTGATTTCTCGACTGCTGTGACCAGGAATATTGATTGAAATCCTTACCAGCTTCCATCTTTTTTCTACTTACCATGAAGCTGACGATGGATCTAGTTGTGAAAATTTTTGTTTTCTTTATTTTGAGGTGTAATCCATGCTGAAGGCTGTTGACTTTGATCTTCTCAAGTTAATGTTTCAAGAGGTTTTTTTTTACCTTCATCAAGCAAATTTATGTCATCTGTATAGTGCAGGCTGTTGATGAGTCTTCCTCAAATCCTAATGCTACATTATTGTTGTTGTGTTAGGATCGAGTTGGAACTGACCCATAGCTGCCGCTCCAGGGAGTTTTCAGAGGCCATGAGGCATAGGGAGGAGACTGCCCATCTTTCTCTTGCAGAGCAGCTGGTGAATTTAAGCCACATGCCTCTTGTGTTGACAGTGCAACTCCTTACTGCTAAACCACCGGAACTGCCTCGGTGCCTCATTAGGAATCATCACTTGGACTTTTCTTCTCTCGCCCTCACCTCCAATTCTATCTCATGCTCTTAAGTCTATGACTCAGCATTGATAGAAACCTTGTCTCTCCTGATCACAGCAGGGACCTCCTCAACAGCTTCCTTCACCTCCTCTTATCCATCTTCAGATGTCAAAGGGCTGTATCAACAGTGAAATTTATTACATCATGTTCCTGCTGCTTGAAAAAAAATCAATTATTCTCTAGTGCCTTTGGGAACAAAGCTCAAACTTAGCCCCTCCAGGAATGGCCTTACTTTTTAGTTCTTCTCTAGCTCCCCTTTTCTAAATATTCCAGACGCCATCATGCCAAACTGCTTGCTGTTCTATTATCAAGTTCTGCATGTTCCTCCTTCAGCGCCTTTGCCACATGCTGCTCCCTGCTTTCCCATCTTGTGTGTCTACTAGCCGTGAGGAGAGCAGTCTGGCTTGGCACAGGCAGCAAGAGTATATTGTTTGTGGGAATTTAAAATCAACAAGAAAATGTGCTAAGGATTAGTTGTCACCAGACATGAACAGTTATAAACTCTTTTTTTTTTATTATTCTTTTTTTTATGTGTGTACCGTCAAATCAGTTGCAACTGGTACAGGAGGCGATTGTTCCTCCTTCCTCAGCAGAGCATCTGGTAGATTTGAACCGCACACCTCTGGGATTGCAGTGCAGCTTCTTGCCACTAGGCCACCAGAGCTCGCCATAAACTCTTAATAGTGATAAAATATCTTTGCCCCTGAGGAAGACCATGCTAACCACCACATCTCTTGCAATATCACTACAATATATGATATACTCCTATTTATCCTTCAGGGAGCTCTGATGGCCTAGTAAGAAGTTGCACTGGTAACTCAAAGACATAGTTTGAATCCAATAGCTGCTCTGTGAAGAAAAAGGTGGGCTATCTCCTTCATATGCTTAAATATCCCCTTACTGGAGAAGACTTTCCTTGACCCTCAGCACTACTGTGACTTTCCACCATGCATACTTACACTTCCTCTCCTAAATTGCCCATGTTGTACTATACAGAGCCCTTGGGTGCCACAAACTATTAAACACTCAATACCCATAGGTGCCTCTTAAGACAGGTAGGTGTCTGGGGATTTGCATCCAAAAGGTTATAGGCTTGAAAATTCTATGGAGCAGTTCCACTCTGCATATATGGAGTAACCATGAGTCAAAACCAACTGAACAGCAGCCAACAACAATACACTTTACATCACTGTAGAGATATTAACTAGAAGAGTGACAGAGACACAGACTGTGCCACGTGACACTGCCACATGGGATGACACCAAAATGATGGTCTACAAAATGTCTAGACTATGGTTCAGCACAGATTTATGCTTTTTTTTTAATAGAAATAACCTTTTTGCTAGCTATAATAACAACAGTGTTTGTAAAGCCAGCTTACATGTATCAATATAGTGGTAAAGCTAAAACTTTATGGTAATTTACCTGGAAATTGATCAGACATGCAACCAAGATACATTAGTAATAATGGGTGACTGGACTGCAAAGGTTGGGAATAGGGAAGAAGGATCAGCAGTTGGAAAGCATGGCCTTAGTGACAGAAATGAGGTTGTAGACAGAATGATAGAGTTTTGTACAATCAATGATTTTATTCATTGCAAGTACCTTTTATAAGAAACATAAATGGAGATTATACACATGGACTTCACCTGATGGTACATACAGGACCCAGATAAATTACATCTGTGTAAAGAATCGCAGGAGAAACTCAATATTAGTTGTGAAAACTAGGCCAGGTGCTGATTGTGGAACAGAACACCAACTACTTATATGCAAGTTCAAACTAGAGCTGAAGAAAATGAAGTCAAATGCACAGGAATCAAATTAGAGCTTGAGTCTATCCCACCTGAATACAAAAATCACCTCAGGAAAAGGTTTTAGGCATTTAACACTAATGGATGAAGATCAGATTAGCCTGGGAAGATGTAAAGAACATCATTCATAAAGAAAGCAAAAGGTCATTATAAAAACAGAAGAGGAAGTAAAGATTGAGATTGAGATCAGTAGAGACTCTGAATATTGCACTAGAGCACCAAGAAGCCAAAACAAAGGGAAGAAATCAGGAAGTCAAGGAGCTAAAACATTAAATATCAAAGGGCAGCTCAGGAAGACAAAATGAAATATTATAATGAAATGTGCAAAGAGCTGGAGTCAGGAAACCAAAAGGGCCGAATTCGGCATTTCTTGAACTGAAGAACGAATTCCGGCCTCAAGTTGCAATACTTAAGGATGCTATGAGCAGAATATTGAATGATTTAGGAAGCATTAAAAGAAGATGGAAGGAGTACATAGAGTCTTTGTACCAAAAATAATTGGCTGACACAAAAGAACTTAATGAAACAACATATGATCAAGAGCTGTCATTATTACCTTCAGTGCGGTGAATTACTGATGTGACTCTCTGGCCATAGTCTGTAACTCTGACCACACGGCTGAGTTTTTCTTGCTGTTAAGTACCATGGAGCTATGACTCATAGCAACCTTAATGAACAGTGGATACAAACCCTTCCCTATCTTATGCCATCTTTACAATCTCTGACATATTCAAGATCACTAGTACAGTCACTGAGTCAATTTATTTTATTGAAGATCTTGTTCTACTTCGCTGACCTTTCAAAGTATGATGTCGTAAGGAGTAGCCTCTTCTGCACCTTTTCCAAGACATACTTGTTTGTCCTTTGGCAATTTGTCCTTTTGTAGTCTTCTTCAACACGACAACTTAGAAGCACTGATTCTCCTTCTCTCATCCTTAGTCATTGTCCAACTCTCGGACACACATCAAGTAATTGGGAAAAAAATCATGGTTTGGATCAGGTACACCTTAGTCTTCAAACTGATATCTTTGCTCTTCAGCACTTTGGAGTAGTCCCTGGCAGCAGGCTTTCCCAGTGCAATATGTCTTTTGAATTCCTGAATGCTGGTGTCAAAGGTGCTGATTGTGGATCCAAGCAAGAGGAAGTCATTGACAATATCTATCTTTTTTTCTATCATGATGTTGCCTCTTGGCCTGGTGGGGAAGACTGCTGTTTTTTTTCACATTGCAATGTAGCCCGTATTGAAGGCTGCAGTCCTTGATCCTCTGCAACAAGCATTTCAAGTCTTCCTTATTTTCAGCAAGCAAAGTCGTGTTCTATGCACAACACTGGTTGTTGAGTCTTCCTCTGATCCTGATGCCAGATTCTTCTTCATATAGTCCAGCTTCTTGAATTATTTATTCTGCATACAGATTGAATTGTTGTTGTTGTTGTTGATTGCCTTTGAGTCAAGCAAGACTCATAGCAATCCTATGAACAAAAGGCCTGAAGCCTCTCTATAACCACTGACATTTATCAAAGTTCATAGAGTTTCCAGAGGCATGTTGTTTAGGAAGTAGATAGGTATGGAGAAAAGATACATCTCTGATGCACACTTTTGCTAATTTTAAACCAAGAAGCGTAACCTTGCTCAATTAGTACCACAGCTTCTTGGTCTCAATATAGATTTTGCATGAGCACAATTAAGTGTTCTGGGATTCCCAGTCTTCTCAATGCTAGCCATATCAGCCATAATTTGTTATAATCCACACAGTCAAACGTCTTTGTATAGTCAATAAAATATAAATAGACATCCTTCCACTATGTTTGCTTTCAGCCAAGACCCATTTGACATCAGCAATAATACCCCTCATGCTATTGCTTCTTCTAAATCCAGCCTGATATCCTGTCAGTTTTTGTCAATTTATGGTTCTAATAATTTTTTTAATGATGTCCATCAACATTTTACTTGCACGTGATGTAAATAACATTATTCAGTAATTTCCACATTCTGTTGGATTATCTTTCTTGGGGAGTGAAAACAAATATCAGTTCCACTATTCCAATCACTTGACCATGAAACTATTTTCCAAGTTTCCTGGCATTGCTTAGTGAGCACATCTAGGGCTGCATCTATTTGTTGAAGCATGTCAATTGACATCCCATCAAATCCTTGCACCTTATTGTTGGCTAATGGCTGAGTAGCACTGTATAAATGTGATGTATTTATGGCCCATCAAGAGGACTGGATAGCTTGCTGATGGTGTAAATAAGGTAAAAGACAGCTTTAGAGTGGGAACATGCAAATAGGATGGAACACCACATGGTAATTGGTTAGTTTCATCATCCTGTCAAACTTAAAATAGGACACAAGAGAATAAAAAAATGGAGATCTCCCCACCACAAAAAAAAAAAACAAACCACACACACACACCTGGAAATTGTAGGACATTCATTGGACCTGAGATTCCTGTACAAACTAGAAGTGAAGAGCTGTGACACCAGAGAGATGGTGCAGGAATGCATGAGATGAGATGGAGCGTGGCAGCAGAGGTGACAGAAATTAGGAGATTGTTGTGGGATCCTTACCTATGCAGCAATAAAGCTGAATACTTGCTGATAATGTGGATATCTTTCTTGGGAAGTGAGTTTTGCCAACTCACAGAGTTAGAGCCCAGCACCTCCAGGTTTACTGTCAGAGTCGGGGTACCAATAGATATACGGTTGAAAAGACTAAAAGAACTCATAACATTTTCCTGAGTAAGGTAGAGACTGAGCCATGAAGCCAAAGGTCAAAGAGTGTCTTGCAGCACAAATGAGAAGAATTCTCCTGACTAAGAATTACATCCTGAGTGTTCCTGAACCTGAATTGTCTGTAAATTCTGTGTGGCCATTATAAAAATGATCGTAATCAATAGATAAGTAGTTCATGCCATGGGAGGGATAGTTTGTATGAGAATTGTAAGAACTGTTAGACAAGAATGAGAGGATGGAGCTTGAGGGCAGGCATGACCTCCTAGGAACTAGTTGTTGGTGCTGTTGATAGGGATTCTCATCCCTTGTGAAGATGGTGGAGGTAAGATTATTCCTCCCTTATACCTGTGCCATGTGTTACATTAATCAGTTACAATCACATAGTTTCATCAGCATTCACTACAAATACCCACTGTTGTTTTCCTTACACTTGAAGTTTTATAGTAACTGATTTTGTAAAATTTTCTGATGCTTTTAGCGACAATATTGTGGTTAAGTAGTATTTGTAAAGCTGTATCAATAGCTTTTTTGAGAAAGAAGGTACCCTTAAAAGAAAAGGAGAATTTCTTTTTAAAGCCTTCCTCTCTGTTACTAAAGGAGAACCAGTTTTAACCAGAAGGTATGTGGCTCAAATCTAACAGCCAAAATCCACAGAAGAAAAATAAGCAGTCTCCTCCTGTAAATATTTTCATCCTCAGAAACCCAGTGGAGGGTTGCTTTGAGTTGAAATTGACTCAGTGGCACCAAGTGTGAGTTTTGGTTGTGTGTTGTTTGGTTTGTTGTTTTTGGGGTTATTTTTTACTTCTCAGTCACTGATACAGTTATAACTAATAATATAATTCAATGTAGAAAAATTTTACAAAATGATTTTATTTTTAATATTCAAATAACCAAAGAAATAGTACAGCTAAGAAACTTACAACTATATTTGTCTCAAATTATTCTATGGTCAGGATTGATAATAAACATTACAATGGCTTCGGTATGATCTGGTACAGGAAAAAGTCCATGGGGAGAAGTGACATTATGAGTTACTACACTGGGTAACACCAACCTTTGTGACGTCACTGTATCACTGCCTTTGAAATGCTACATTCTACTCCCATTTACAAGTCTATCTCACCCAGTGGATTGTTAATTCTTTGAAAACAGAGGCCATGGTATACCTATGCCTTCTTAAAGTTTAGCATACTGCCTAGAATGTAACAGGAGCTCAGAAATGTATAATAGGTGGATGAATGAACACAGTCTGAATACTGATTTAGGCCCAATGGCCTTTCAAGTCACAACCCAATTAAAAGCACGAATGTATGCTTAAATTGTTGCTGCAAGTCAAATTGTGATATTTCAGCTGGAGAGGTGACTCTTCTTACTGTGGCAAAAAGGTGTTTGGGTGGTATTGAAATGATTCACTGCCCCAGCAGTTTAACAGGATTACCAAGTGGCTTACGCTGCTCAGTGAAGCATCACCAGCCAGGTCAAACTGAAGCTGATACATAGTGACTGTTTCTCTGGTGCCTGAGAATAGAGGAAATGAAAAGTCACTACAATCCACTAGCAGATGGGGATAAGGCTGGGGGGTGGAAAAACCAACAAAAACCAACCCATAGAGAATACCTCCCCTGATTGTCTGATTGGATTGTTTTCCCTCTTTTCTGCCTTCATATCCCAAGAGACCAATCTGAAAGGGACTTCAGATAAAATCTGGAACAATCATCTTATCTTGCAGATTGGGAAACTGAGATCTAGAAAGAGGCAGAAACGTTTCAAGGTCACAGAGCCAGTAAGTGACAGAACTGAGACCTGGACCTGCATGTTTTCATTCTCTGTCCAGTAAGGGAATGTCAGGGTATGGAATGAGCGATGCAAGGAAGTTCAGAGAAGATGGTACTGTAGAATACATTCATCCTTGATTTTAACCAAGTTGTGTGATGCTATTGTTAGTTGCTGTCAATTTGCCTCTGGCTTATTGTCAGTAAAATATGTAACAAATGGAAACATTGCCTGTTCCTGCACTCTGTTCAGCATTAATGGTGGTCCTGAGCACATCTTTGCATCTGTTGCATCAATCTATCTCATGGAGGAGTTTCCTTGTTTTCACCGACCCTCTACTTTACAGTCTACTTTACAGTGTCTGCTTTTCAGTCATAACATGTGGTTGAGAAGGCCCTGGTCTTTTCAGTCACTTGCTATGTATCTGAGAGCTGAACAGTTGCAAAGGATGACAGAAGAATGGATGCCTTTTAACCGCGTTGTTGGAGAAGAGTGCTAAAGATCTCAAGGACTGCCGAAAGAACAAACAGGTATATCTTGAAGAAGGTGCAGCCAAAGTGCTCCTTGGAGGCAAATATGATGAAACTTCATCTCACATACCTTGGGAATGTTGTCGTTATTCCTTGAAAAGGGACATCATGCTTCAGAAAGTGAAAGGGCCGCAAAAGAGAGGAAGACCCTCAATCAGATGAGTTGGCATGGTGACTGTAGCAATACGCTCAAATGTGTCAGAAACTGTGAGGATGGCACCAGATAGGACAATGTTCAGATCAGTTGTTCATAAGGTACTATGAGTTGTATTTGACGTGATGGCACCTAAAACAACAACTACTACTTTATCAAACATGTAATAATTGGCCTTTCCCAATAACATGCCTAAAGTGAATCAATGTTTCACCATCCTCTCTTCTAAGGAACATTCTGTTTGTAATGATTTCATTCTTCTAGCTGCCCTTGCCAAATTCATTGATCTCAAATGGAAATGGACTCATAGCAGACCCTCCAAAGTCTGTAAATTGCTTGGGAGGAGATTGTCCTTCTTTCTCCTGCAGAGCATCTGGTAGATTCAAATTGTTACCTTGGTAGCATAACCTTTACCCACAAGCCCACAAGAGCTATCTTGGTAGCCAATGGTAGGCAATTTTCTTTGTCAACTCTACCATGTTAATGCAGTGAGTCAGGTTGTTGCTATTGTTGTTATGTGCAGTCAAGTCAGAACCAATTCATAGCTGACTCTCCAGCAGGTTTTCAGAGGCTGTTAATTACACGGATGGAGATTGCTCATCTGTCTCGCGTGGAACAGCTAGTGGATTTGAACTGCTTACCTTGGGTTGGCTGGGTTTAAAAGGAGCACACTTCACTTTGTGCTCCTAGAAAGCAGGCACAGGGTGAAGCTTTGGTAATGTCTACTGAAGGAGCATTCATCAAATACCTGGCATGTTTACAGCTCTGTAAGGGACACAAGGCTATCAGTTATAAAGAAGAACTATTCCTTGAGATTGAGAAAAACTTGGGTTTTGGTTCCAGCTCAGGAGGTTATCAGCTCAGTGACTTGAGATTGGTTCTTCCTTTTCCCCTCAGCTCCAAGCCAGTATCATAGTGATTTTCCCACTAGCCACCAACCAAGACTAGCAGAATCTGGAATGAGATAACAATTGCAAATAGAGTCTTGCAAATAAAATTATTAACAGCTCCTCACCTAGCTACCTGTAAAGGTGTGGTATTGATAGGAATTGGAGAAATAGTACTCACCAGAGCTCCTTTCTGGAAAAGATTTACATTGACCTGGAGGAAAGTATATGGATGAACACCAAAATGATCCAGAGGGGATCGCTGTGGAGAGAGATGGAGAATGGGAGGAATTTGCTCAAAATTAAGGGAATGAGGTTGAGGAAGATTTGGAAAGAGGTCACCAAGATAGCAAAAGGCTGCTCAGTCACCTTTCCTCCATATTTCCCTTCAAGGAGGGAGGTCTGTCCCTTTGGGGTATAATTTTCTAATAAATGTATCTTAACTTTTAATCTTAAAAAAAAGAAAGACGAGAAATGCTGTTGAGTCCATGAGGAGACTCATTCCCAGTCTCCAGGACAGTAACAAGCTCACAAACTTCCAGGCATAAGGGGATATCTGCGTGTGAGAGAGGACCAGGAATTGAAACAGTGCAGAAGTAAGTGGCAGCATGCTCAGATGAAGGGGGATGAAGGTTGATGGAGATGAAGTAACATAGCTTAGACGCTCACACAAGTTAAAGTATGGACTCAGGACTCGCTCGGGCTTGCAATTGGGGTTTCAGCCAAATTTAACCAGTTCTCTGAGGACTTCAGCTGATCTCTGCATTGCACATAATTAGCTGAGTCCCTGGGAAGTGCCGCTTACGAGGGTCATGGTGACCCAGGACTGCAATATAGTGACCCACACATTCCAATTCATTGCAGCTCTTACCTCTGCAGCAAGTACTGGGATCTCATCTTTTTCTCCCAAATGAAAAAAGGTTCTCACATGGCAACAACGAGTGTTTGTGTGAGCTTTGTAAACAAGGCAGACTCCTTGAACGGCCTCAATGTTCCTTCTGCTCTCACCAGGAAAAAATTATGCAATAACAGGTCTCAGGGACTGGTTAACCCCTGCTTTTCTGTTCAGTTTCCAGGTAACCTGCTAGCTAGCGACTTAGAGCATCAAGCCCATAAGACCAGTATATAGCTCAGCTCTGCAAGCTACAGCTCTGTACCAGAGAAAATGCTCCTCTCTGTAGAGGGCTCTGTACTCTTTCATCATGTCATCTGTGCCTGGAATTTGATCCTAAGAAAATCTACAAAAGCACAAAGTTAAGTATCCTAAGATGTTCTCCACAAAACTATTCTGAACACTAAGCAGCTGGAGGGAAACAATTCCAACAATAGGTAAAAAGCAAGAAATACATCATGAATCATCACAATGGCATCTCTGTAGTCATAAAATAAAAATTGGAGCAGTATGAAGAATGCTTATGATATAATATTAAGCCAAGCACAGAGAACCCTAATGAGTATATGAGGTAGGTTTGCAATGATGTAAAAAAAACATGCACCGTAAGAGGTCAAGAAGATTGATGATAGTATAGAAAATAAAAATTCATGAAAAGAGACAAAAGAAATGCAGGTAATTTATTCTTTACTTTTTCTCTTTTATATCTTGCCTTTGTAGTTCTGTATGTTCAAATCTGCTTCTTCTCTAGCTGTTCGTCTGCATCTGTTTTCCCCACCCAGTTAGGCTTCATACAACTCTCTGTGCAGTTATTTATAGCTCTGTTTGTGCTGACATGTTCCTACCTCCCTTACCATGAAGATCCTTCTGTAAGTGAAGCCCATACAATATTGGGCAAGTGACTAAACAATAGTGTTCCACTTGCTGTTGCTTGGAAGATGTGTAAGGATATTGCGCTGAAAGGGTCACAGTGCATGCAAATGGAGAATCTATTTTCAGTTTGGACTCTAATCGGAAAGAGACACTTCCCACCAAAGAGACTATAAACCCTTCTCATCAACCTGCATGTGGAGACCAGGGCTACCAGGACTGATGAATTCTGATCTGTAATGAGAAAATGCAGCCCAAGCATCATCGATGAGTGAGACAGAGTTGCAGTGCTCCCAGTCCCAGGGGGTGCAAACCAATTAAGAACTCTCTGTGATCAGTAATAGTTGTTATACGCCATCAAGTCAGAGCTGACTCATAGCTGACCCTCTAGTGGGTTTTTAGAGGCTATAAATTGTACAGGTAGTGATTGCTCATCTTTCTTCCAAGAAGTAGCTGGTGGATTTGAACTTCTTGTCTTTGGGTTAGTAGTATAACTCCTTACCACTAAGCCACCAGAATGCCCTTAGCAGTTCTTAAGCCCCAGATCAGAAATTATAGGTTCAGGCAAGCAATAGACATTTAGTACAGGGCAGAGAAATGTGGTTCACAAAAGGAACCCTAACACCAGGCCTTCAAGATGCCTTGACCTTTCCACATTTGCCACCAGCACTCACAGCTTTTTGCATGATTCCTTTTTCTTTAGAATTACACTGATCTCATACTAAAGCATGTGTATGGACATCCTCAGAACACCTTTGTAAAGGGTCATATTCAAAATCACCAGGAGTCTGTGCCAGAGAAACCTAATCCAGGTCAGATTTATTTGAATCTGGTATCTGGAACACTTAGACGAGCAGCTGCTCCTAAAGAATTCTGTTTGAATAGGATTGCTCCTTTTGGAACAAGCAATGCCTAGTGGTTGAGAAAAGTCCTTCATAACTATTTCCATGAAAACGTCACAGAGGAGAAGGACAGGCGAGAGAATGATGGTTTGGAAGCTCTGGGAGAGAATGTCTGGGTGGCTAGGGAAAGATGAGAGGAAGACTTTCACTGGATTCCTTTACTACACCTTTTGAAGCTTTGAACTGCTCAGTGCCAAATCAAAGACAGGACTGACTAATGAATGAACAGTTGAGGAAAATTAAATAAAGTGATTAAAAAACTACAATATCCTTGAGTTTGGAAAGTAGAGATGGTAAAAATTAACTTCTGAGAAAGCTCTCACAAAACATCATCCTAGCCATTCAGAAAGTTTACCATTTGAAATTTACATTTTAGAATTCAAGGTAATACTATGAATGGAGCCCTGGTGGCCTAGGGAGAAGAAGCTGTGCTGCAATCCCAAAGACAAGAGGTCTGGACCCACCAGCTGCTCCACAAGAGAAGGATGGGCAGTCTTCTCCCACAGGAATTATTGCCTCTGGAGAATCAGCTATGAGCCAATTCTGACTCAGAAGAACACAACAAAGCTATAGTGTCACCATAAAATGCTCATATACTCCCTGACGAGAATCATTGTCATCTAGCACAAATTCAAAATGAGCCAGCATCCGTCTAAAGGAAGGGGAAAGACTTGTTCCTCCATGACTGAAACTGTGTATCTCTGTGGTTGTAAGGACAAGCGTCTGCATTGTCAACGTAGAAATAGTTGGTGACAATTAAGATTTGTTACGTAGACATACAGCATCGTCTCCTCAGGTTTGGTACCACACGGCTATGAGACAGGGCCCAAACCAAGCTAGGCAGTGGACCAAGGCCACTCTGTCTAACTGTAACTGAGGGTTGGAGAGCTGAAGGGAGCTCATTGTTATGCTCCAAAGTGCCTTTTATTTTCCCAAAGAACAAGAAGTTGGTCCTGCATGTCAACCAACAATGACCCCAAACTTCTGTCAAGGCCTTGTGTCTTATAGGTGTTGGGTTGTCATGAAAGAAAGACAGCCTTTAAACAATGAAAGAAGTGGGAGCAAAAGAGGGGAGGGAGCTGCTTTCTGGTCTCAGCAAGCTGGTGTGAGACCAGCACAGACATGTGAGGAGTGGGTACCACACATAGGACGAGCTCCTTAAAATAAAATAGCATTGCTGTGTCCTTGCCATTTAACCCCAGGTTCTTTTTAATAACCTCTCACCAACATAAACTCAAGATTAAGTTTCTGAACTGTGCCTGAAGAGAAAGGCTTGTGTAAGAAAAGCTTCAAAGTGAAAAGAGAAAATGAACCAAAGCGGCCAGTCCTAATCTGGGAGAAGGGTGGCTGATTGTACCAAAACACCTCTAAGACTGAGCAGTCCTTGAGACATTGGATCTAGGTGGTCTCTGGAAACCTAGGCCCCCACATCCTGGGCAAAGAGGTCAGCCCACCCAGAGCCTTGCGTGGGGTAGGAGCACTGTCTGACTTTGCTGAGATAAAAGAATGCTAGAACCTTTACCTCCAACTTTCCAGATCACACTTCCAAAATCAGAGTCCTGATCACATCACACTGTTTTACCACACCCTTCTATGGCTTTCAGCTGTCTGCCCCTTGGATCTCCTACTGACTCTGCTGTTATAAAGTATAGTGCTGTCTTGATGTCTTTCTGTTGCTGAAACAAATAGCAAGACTGTGTAGTATAATGAATAGAAATTTATCTTCTCACAGCTCAAAAGGCTGCTTTATTTCTCTGCTTCTCCTCATCTTCATGTGGCCTAGCATCTGTTCTTCCTTTATCTCTAGTCTATTCTGTGCCTAAGGTACTTGTTATAAACTCAGAAGGTAGATGTTTAAGACATATTACTACCACCTTAAATATGGATTATATCTGAACATCAAGAAGACAGAAATCCTCTCACCACTGGCCAGTAGGTAACATCAGCATAGATGGAGAAAGATTGAGGTTGTCCATGATTTCATTGGTACCAGCAGTTCAGAAATCAAAACAAGTGTTACATTGTGAAAAACCTGCTGTCAAGGACCTCTCCAAGATGTTAAGGGGCCATGACATCAGTTTTAAAGCTTAAGGTGAAGCTTGTTCAAGCCATACTCTTTTCAATTATTTGCTATGCAGTTGAAAGTTGGACAGAGACTAAGGATGAATCGATGCCTTTGAGTTGTGGTGTTGGAGAAGAGTACTGGTTACCCAATGGACTGCCAAAAGAAGAAACAACTACGTCTTGGAGAAAGTTCTTCTTATAGACAAGAAAAGTGAAACTTCATCTTGCATATTTTGGACATGTTATTAGGTGAAGCCCATCCTTGGAAAGGTCAACGAAAGAGGAGAAGACCCTCAAAAGATGGATTGATGCAGTAACTGTGACAATAGGCTTGAGTATATGAGAGAAGATGAGGATTGCACAGGATGGGGCAAGGTTCAGACCACTTGTTCATCAGGCTGCTATGAGTCATAGTCTATTTGATGGCACTTAACAGCAACACACACTCTGTTGAATGGCCTTTTTTTGGAATGAGAATAAATATGGATCTCTTCCAATCAGTTGACCAGGTGGTTGTCCTCCAGATTTCCTGGAACAACCTGATGAGCATATCTAGGGCAGCATCTGTTGAAATATGTCAGTTGGTATTCTGTCAATTCCCCAGGCCTTATTTTTTTTCCAATTCCTTCAGAGAAGCTTGAATTCCCTCTTTTATCACCATTGCCCCCTGATCAGATGAAATTCTTCTGTCAGTCAGTTCTTTCTGGTATAGTGACTCAGTAGTGTTCTCCTTCCATCTTCTTTTGATGCTTTCTGGATCATTCAATATTCTGCTCACAGCATCCTAGATTGAGTCTTGAATTTGTTCTTCAGTTCCTTCAGCTTAAGAAATGCTGAGCAAGTTCATTCCTTTTGATTTTCCATCTCCAGGTCTTTGCACATTTCATTATAATATTTTGTTTTGTCTTTTCAAGCTGCCCCGTGAAAGCTTTTGTTTAGCTCCTTAATGCCCTAATTTCTTCCCTTTGCTTTGACTTCTTGGCATTCTAGTGCAATTTTCAGTCTCTTCTAATATCTATCTGGGTCTTTTCTTCTTCCTCTGTCTTTATAATGGCCTTTTTCACTCTTTATGAGTGAAACTGTCTGACAATATCACTAATATCACATGCAAGAAAAATCCTGCTGAAGATTATCCCAAAACGACTAGAACAGTATATCAGCAGAAAACTACCAGAAAGATAGCTGGCTTTAGAAAAGGTCATAGCACTAAGGATATCACAGCCAATGGCAGATGTATCTTGGCTGAAAGCCAAGAGTACCAAAAGAATGTTTATGTTTCGTTGAGTATGCAAAGACGTTGGAATGGGTGGATGACAACAAATTGTGGTTAACATTGAGAAGGATGAGAATCCCAGAATCCTTAATCATGCTCATGCAAAACCCAAGAAGCAGTTGACAGAACAGAGCAAGGAAACACTATATGGTTCAAAATCTGGAAAGGAGTATGTCAGGGATGTGCCTGTCTCCATACCTTTTCAATCTATATTCAGAACAGATCATTCAGGAGATCGAACTTTATGGGGAAGATTGTGGCATTAAGATTGGAGGAAGATTCATCAACAACCTGCATTGTGTAGGTGACAACCTTGCTAACTGAAACTGAAGAGGACCTGAAGCATTTGCTGCAGAAGTTCAAGGACTGCAGTCTTCAATATGGATTGAACTCAATATCAAGAAGACAAAGATTTTTACCACTGGGTCAACTGGCAGGACTATGATAGATGGTGAAGAGACTGAGATTGTTAACAATTTCAACTTGCTTGATTCCAAAATAACACTTTTGGCACCGGCATTTAGGAAATCAAAAGATGAACTGCATTGGGAAATTTGCTGTCAGGGACCTCTTCTGAGTACTAAAGAGCAACGATGTCAGTCTGGAGACTAAGATGTGTCTAATCTTCACAATTACTTGCTATCCATCAGAGAGCTGAATTATGAATACAGATGACAGCAGAAGAATTGATGCCTTTGAATGGTCATGCTGGAGAAGAGTACTGAGCATACCATGGACAAACAAGAGAACAAACAAGTCTGTCCTTGAGAAGGTGAAGGTTGCTCTTTTGTGGTGACATTTTTGAAGCTCTGTTTGACATACTTTGGGCATGTGGTCAGGAGTGACCAGTCCTTGAAGAAGGACATTATACTTGGAAAGGTGGAGGGTAAGAGCAAGAGAGAAGGACCCAGGATGAGATGCATTGACACAGTCACTAGGGTCACAGGGGCAGATGTGTCAGTAATGGTGAGATTGGCTCAGGACAGGGCGGAGTTCAGAGCTATTACGCATAGGGTCACTATGAGTCTCAGTCAATTTGATGGCACATAACAACAGTGCAAGGTGGGAGATGGGGGGGTATAATTTACACTACATATTTTGGCAGGACACAATTAAATCCATAACAGATGCTAACTCATTTTGCAACCCTAGCTCCCTCCTCCCCCATCTGTGCACACTTGACCATGCACATCTCTCCACAAGCACCAAACATGTGCCATGCTCTCCTACCTCCACGCGCTTGCTCTGGCTCCTCTCTTCCCCTAGAATCTTCATTCAGTCTCCACTGTCCCAAAAGATCTCTTCTTGAAACAGCAGCTTGTCTTCTCCCCAAAGCTCACCTCTTTTTAACAAGATCTTTATTCATCTCCTGCTTCCTGATACCCAAACAAGAGTCATTTCTCCCTTCTCCAAACCCTACGTGAATCTTCTGCTTTCCTTAAAGCTCATAACTTTTTTTTTTCTCCTTTGCATTTTGATCAGTGCATTCTGGTTTCTCATATCTTTGCTGTAGGTGGTGAACTCCTGGCAAACAGGAGTCATGCCAGGTCATGCTGTCTCCTTGTGGCACTCTCAGGGTGGAGCAGAAGGACACACACTGGGGTTACCTGTGAATATCCTGGCTGATGGGCGGAAGAAGCACAGGCAGGTTGACTGCCCTGTCTTGGTAAGTTTCCTGTAGAAGAGATTTAAGCTTTAGATGGAGAGCTGGACTGGCTGAACAGTTTTCTTGTAGCTCCAGGGTTTCATGTATCTAGAAGTCTATGAATAGTAAAAGCAAAAGGCCAAAGGAGGCATCTTTTCTGTGGAGCTCTGGTGGCTGAGTGGCAAGAAGCTGGGCTGCAATTCCAAAGGCATGTGGTTCGAGGCCACCTGATGCTCCTCTAGAGAAGGATTGGCAGTCTCCACCCTTGTAATTAACTGCCTCTGAAAACCCACAGGAGGGTCAGCTATTGGTCAGTTCTGACTGGATGGTAAACAATCACCACCACCAATCCTAGTTTAGGGGACATCCTTCAGGGATCAATGCTTTAATCACCCCACATTAATACAGTGGAAGGATGCCTTCCAGGATCTGACTAATGCTTACAGCCGTTTTCCCAAGACTTGCTGTCTGTCGATTCAGGGAAGGCTGTGTTTTTCCTCTCTGTCTGCAGAGTCTCCCAGGCCCTCTGGCCTGCCTGGCCCAGGTGAGGAGCTTTCCAGTAGCTCTGCCCTCCCATTGGAGTTGGAAAAGCATGGGGCTCCCTTCTTCCCACTGTCTCAGCTCAAGGCCTTTCTGAACCGGACAGAGCCAGCCCATCCCTAAGAGTTCTGTGGCCATCAGGATGAGGTGACCAGGATACCAAATAGGAAGGATAGAAAGAGCGATCCCTTTACTCGTGCACTCTGCAGGCAAATAGAAAGAGCGAATTTGACTTGAGCCTGTTTTCTGGGTAATTCGGCATCGAACAGCATTGAGACCAGGACCTAGCCAAGTTTTTGTTTTGTTTGTTTTTTTCCTTTCCTCCAATCAGCCCAGGGCTTTGGGGAGTGGGAGGGCATGGAGTGGGTGGGGGGTGCGCACACACTGAGACTGAGGGGGGAATGCTGAGCCTGCAGAAGTGGCCCATTGAGAGATCCTGCTCACAGCGGAAGGGCGGTGGCACCCCCAATCTACCGCCACAAGGGCAGCTCTGTCCTGTGGGCACAGGGCTCCCTCCCAGCCCCACTGGCTGGGAGAGAACAACATTTCCTTATAAGGCCCCAGCCGACTTGCCAAGGCTGGACGGCTCTGACAGACTGTAGCTTTCCATTCTCCTCGCCCGGCTCCAGTGCAGGCCTTGAATGTAGCCCTTGTTGTCAGGCCCCTCCTCTCCGCCGGCCCCCTCCCCCCCACACCCCGGCCTGAGCCAGGCCCATTGCTGCCGCATAAACAACCCAGAGGCCTCTCCCTGCGCAGAGCCTGCCCCAGCTCAGGCCTGCTGGAGGCAGCACAGGGTAGCAAAAAGAGCGCTGGACGCAGGGTTCCAGCTGGCCTGTCCACTACTTTACCTGTGCATGTGGCCTCAGCCACCCTTCAGACTTCTGTGAGCCTCGTTTATCATCTGGAAAATGACAATCTCATTGCCACAGGGCCCAAATTCTTTGCATTGCTTTCAAACCTTCTCAGGGAGCAGCCCAGCTTTCCAGTCCAACCTCTAGATTCCTTTAGTCAGGTTCCTCATGCCCCTCCCCTTTCCTTTTCCTCCAAAGGTATCCCGTGTTCCTCCATCTAGAGTAGTAGTTGTTGTTGTTTGGCTTCAAATCTGAACTGACTCATACCTGACCCTCCAGTAGGTTCTCAGAAGTGGTTAATTACACAGGAGGAGGTTGCCCATCCTCCCCCGGCGGAGCAGCGAGTGGATTCCAGACTCGTGCCTTCGGGATTGCAGTGCCGTTTCTTACCACTAGGCAACCAGTGCTTCCGTCTAGCATTTGGATGCACCCCTCCTCCTATTGTGTGTTTTACAATTGTAGTCCCTAGGTGATACCCTGACTGCTATTCAAAAAGCTGGCGGTATGAGGCCCCTCAGTGACACGACTGAATGAAGAGCCCAAGAAATCAGCCATTGAAAATTCTAATGAGGTACTTTCCTATCCTGAGTTTGAAATGAGTTTGCCATGAATTCAAACTGACCTCAGGAAAAATTCCAAAGAGAAAAAAAAATTATCCTGGCATGGAATACATTGTTTAGCAGAAGACTCCACAACCTCGCTGGCTAAAAGGATGACTTGAAACACTTGCTGCAGAAGATCAAAGCCTTCACTATTGGTTAGATCTCGACTTCAAGAAGACAAAAATCCTCACTGCTGGGCCAATGACAGAGAAGACTGAAACTGTCAATTTTGTCTTACTGGAATCCACAATCAACACCAATGGTACTAGAAGTCAAGAAAAGAAAAGATGTGTTGCATTGGGAAAATCTGCTGTCACAGGATCCCTTCAAAGTATTAAAAAAGGAATGATATCAATTTAAAAATTAAAGTGTGCTTGATCCAAGTCATAGTCTTTTCAGTTACTTGCTATGCATCTGAGAGCTGGACAGTGAATAAGGATAACAGAAGAGGAATCAATGCTTCTGATTTGTGGTGTTGGAGAAGAGCATGGACTTCGGGGGGAAAAAAAATCTGTCTTGGAGAAAATGCAACTAGAGTGCTCCTTAGAGTAAAGGATAGTGAAACTTTGTCTCACATACCCTAGGCATGTTGTTAGGAGGGATGAGGCCTTGGAAAAGACATCCTACTTGGAAAGGTGGAGGTTCAGTGAAAGAGAGGAAGACCTCAAGTTGGATTGACATAGTGACTGCAGCAATGGGCTTAAGTGTGTCAGACATGTTGAGGATGGAGCAGGATAGAGTACAGTTCAGATATATTGTTCATAGAATCACTATGAGTCATGGTGATGGCATCTAACAAAAAATAACATCATCATACTCCTTTGAATCAGAGATGAGGTATGTAAAAGCCCAAAGAATCACACTAAGGACATAAGGCAAATCGGCTTTGGATTCTTATCTATCCAAGGGGACTACTTGACTATCAAGAAGACCTTTTTATAATGAAGTATCATCTATGACATATATATATATATATAATATATCAAGAAGTGGGGGGGGGAAACTCCTTGGTCAGGAGAACAAACTCACATTCCAACTCTGTCACTTTCTATGAAACTCTCTGAGTAAGTCAGCTACCTTTGTAGGTCTCCACTTTCTTACCTAAAAACAAATGGGCATGTTATCATGAGAGAACAGTTCTTGAGGATGGCATCTGATAGAGCAAGGTTCAGATCTATTGTTGATAGGGTCACAATGAATCATAATTGACAACAGCGCCTAACAACAACAAACCTCATAGTAGAAAGAGTTTATCATGTCTCACTGGTAAATATTTAATGCTCCTCTACCTTCTATGCCCTTACTTATGCTACTCTGTGATTGTTAAGTGTTAATCTGAATTGACTCATAACTGACCCTCCAGTGGTTTTTCAAAGGCTGTGAATTGCACGAGAGGAGATTTCCCATCTTCCCCTGTGGAGCAGTTGGGGGATATGAGCCACATACCTATTTTTGGTTGGCCACACAATGCTCTACCTTGAAGTCACCAGTGCTCACTTACTGCTGATGAGTACTAGAAATTCCTGTGCTAACCACAAGAAGCAAAAATTACAGCCAGTCTCTCCATCCCAAACCTGGGAGACACTCACTTAAATCAGAGGCCTTACCAAGGAGCCAAAGTGATAGCCTCGTCATAAATCAACATAGCTCTGGCAAACTTTGCTCAAAGCCCTATTATTTCTAGTTTATGACTTATGCTGAGGTCACCACTCTATGCATTTCTCCAAGGAATTGTCATTCATTGTTGTCATTGCTTGAGTCCAAAACATCCCAGAAGGTGGACGAAACATTCCCCAAAACATGTACAGTTATGACTTATTCCTAACCCTCAAGTGCAACAGCACGGTCAGACTGCGATTCTGAGCTAAAGGCCCGCAATTCATGATGCTCTTACTCACCAGCCTTCCCTGTAGGTGGAAAGTGAAAGTGGCTGCAATCAACCCAACACTCCTTCCATCTCCAACAATTTCTCTACCATATGTGTCCACTGATCCATCAATGCATTCATTCTTCTATCATTCTTTCATGAACCTATTAGTCCCAAGACCAATGAGTCCCTTAAGTTCTAGGATCAAACATTCAGAGAGCTGATTTACAGCTCTTGGTAATTCACTGTCAAGATCAAGGGCAATGGACTGTATCAGTTTCTTCAAGAAATTAGGCAAGATATCTCTAACAGTCCTCCCCTACAAAGTTCCTATTTGCTGTTCTCTGGATTACATGCTCAAGGTTCAGTGATAGGATCCTTCCCTGTTATCCTGGAGACCCTGATTGAGTTCCTGGCCAATGCTTCTTGGACACAGTCGCAGTCCATCTGCCAGGGAGGTTTGTATGTTGCTATGATGTTGAATAGGTATCAGCGGAGCTTTCAGACTAAGACCAACAATGAAGAAATGGTTGGAAATCAACTTCCAAAAATGGAAATAAGGTGAATGACAGTGATATTATTTTGTGTGTATGTAAAATCCTACGGATCATCACAAAATCTGAAGCCAAAGTGCTAAAGAGCAAGAATAGCCATTTAAAGACAAAACTGTGCCTCATTCAAGCTGTGGTATTTTCAATTAATTCCTTTCCATCTTAAAGTTGGATAATAAATAAAGATGATGGGGGAAAAAGTGATGTCTTGGAACTGTGGTTTTGGAGAAGAGTATTAAATATCACATGGTCTACCAAAAGGACAAGCAAGTCTGGCCTGGAAAAAGTGCAACCAGGGTGCTTCTTAGAGGCAAGGATTTTGACACTTCATCTCACATACTTTGGAATGTTGTCAGGAGGGGCCAGTCTTTGGAAAAAGACAACGTGCTGGGAAAGGTGGCGGGTTGGAGAAAGAGAAGGAGACCCTCAACAAGATGGATTGACACAGTGACTCTGGATTGACAATGGGCTCCAGCTTTGTGAGCAGTGAGGGTGACACGTGATGGGACCAGGTTCAGATGTGTCGTTCACTCTGAATTGTAGTCATCTCAGTGGTACCCAACATCGAAAACAGCATGGATCACAATCAATCATGGCGATGACACAGGACTGGGTAACAGGAGCATCTTCTCAATTCCAGTGTTGGCAGCTAACAAGAAGTGCAACATGTTAAGAGATACCAAGACCCATAGTTGTGATCCTTGACCTCAAGCTGCTCCCAGCTAAGTGAGGAAAGTATGCAAATGGTGTACACATGCTATATTATGACGGAGTGCAAAATGAGTCATTTATGAATGTTTTAAATAAAACAAATTTGACCTGAATCCAACATCTTGAGGTGGTCAGGAAAGTAAATTTCCAATATATTCTGTGGGTGGTAGTGTCTTCTTTCCTCCCTCAGATATATGAGCACAAGAAACTCAAACAGTGTTGCAAACCAACCTCCGCCCCTGTCCAATGAGGCCCATAGAACTGTTTTACCTGACCTATACTTTTTTGGTTTTGTTTCATTTTTCAAATTTAAGTTAACGTTTAACAGCTGTGAGTTTCTCATTAAAACCTAGGTCTCAGGCAACTTTTAGAAAAACATGGGATCTAGTGCACTGGCCTGAAATGTTTCCCCTGGATGGTAATGAACATCTTTGGGCTTTAACTTAACCTAGTTAAAGGTGAAAATTTGGCTTTATCTTGAAGCATATTACTTGTGTTTAGGGGAGGGGAAGTCCATTATAGTGTTTGGGTGGGGTTTTTTAATCATAAATTTTTTTTTTCCTTTTGGCTGGGAGGAATCAGAATATTTTCTAAAAAGCTCAATCTTTAGTGCATGTTCTGGTGGTACATATGGTTAAAGCACTGAACTATTAGGCAAACACTTGGGGGTTTGAAGCTACCTCAGAAACATGTCTAGTTATCTATCTGTCAAAGGTCATCATCATCTTGAAAAGTCATCATTCTATTCTAACACTTTTGGGTTACCATGTTTTGTAATCCACTTGAGGGTTGCTGTTGCTGTTGTTATATGCCATCGAGTCACTTGCGACTCATAGCGACCCTATGTACAACAGCCCTAAACCCTGCTCTATCTTGTGCTAATCTCACTGCCTCCAACACACCCATCCTGATTACCCCAGTCACTGAATCAATCCACCTCAAAGACTGCCTTCCCCTCCTGCGCCATCCCTCCACCCGCCCAAGCATGATGTCCCTCTCCAAGGAACTCTCCCTCCTTACAACATGTCTAAAGTATGTCAGATGAAGCCTCAGAATCCTTGCCTCCAAGGAGCAGCCTGGTTTAACCCTCTCCAGCACGAATCTGTTTGTTTTCTTGGCAGTCCATTGTACATTCAATCCTCTTCTCCAGCACCACAGCTCAAAGGCGTCAATTCTCCTTCTAGCCTCCCTAGTCCTTGCCCAACTCTCTGATGCATAACAAGTGATTGCAAATACCATAGCCTGTATCAGACACACCTTAGTCTCCAGAGAGACACCGTTGCTCTTGAGTACTTTAGAGAGGTCCCTAACCACAGACTTTCCCATCGCAATACGTTTTTTTATTTCCTGGCTACTGGTGCCAAGAGTGTTGACCGTGGAGCCGAGCAAACTGAAGCTCTGAACCATCTCAATCTCTTCACCATCCATCCCGATGCTGCCAATTGGTCCAGTGGTGAGAATCTTTGTCTTCTTGACATTGAGCCTCAATCCATATTGGAGGCTGCAGTCCTTGACCCTCTGCAGCAAACATTTCATGTCCTCCTCAGTTTCAGCAAGCAGGGTTGCATAACGCAGATTGTTAATAGATCTTCCACCAATCCTGACACCACACTTCTCCTCACAGAGCCCAGCCTCTCGGATAATCTGTTCTGCATACAGGTTGAAAATGTATGGAGACAGGAAACATCCCTGGCGTACACCTTTCCCAATTTTGAACCATGCAGTGTTTACTTGCTCTGTTCTGATAACTGCCTCTTGGTCCAAGTATAGATTTTGCATTAGAACGATCAAGTGTTCTGGGATTCCCATTCTTCTCAGAGTCAGCCACAGTTTGTTATGATCCACACAGTCAAATGCCTTTGCATAATCAATGAAACACAGATAGACATTCTTCTGGTATTCCCTGCTTTCAGCTAAGATCCATCTAACATCAGCTACAATATCCCTAGTACCACGACCCCTTCTAAACCCAGCCTGGACTTCTGGCAGTTCTCTGCTGATGTGCTGTTCCAGTCGTTTTTGGATAATCTTCAGTAGAATCTTGCTTGCATGTGAAATCAATGATATTGTTCTATAGTTTCCACACTCTGTTGGGTCACCCTTTTTTGGAATGGGAACAAATATAGATCTCTTCCTATCAGTTGTTAAGAAAGAAACGGAATGCATAAATATTGACATACTAGGTATTGGAGAGATGAGATGGACTGGCATAGGGAATTTTGAGTGAGATGATCATATGATCTATTACTCCGGAGATGAAAAGGCAAGGAAAAATGGAGTTGCTTTCATAGTTAAAGAACTAATTTCTAGATCCATCTTGAAGTACAACATTGTGAGTGACAGGATAATATCCATACGCATACAAGGAAATCCAGTGAATACCACTATCATTCAGATATATGCACCAACAACCAGAGCCAAAGAAGAAGAAATAGATGAGTTCTACCAACTTTTACAGTCAGAGGTCAATCGAACATGCAATCAAGCTGCTTTGATAATAATGGGTGACTGGAATGCCGCAGGCCCGTGGGCCCGACAGGTTTTCTCGTGAGCCCTTGAAAGTTGCCACTTTGTTCTGCTTTGATAATAATGGGTGACTGGAATACAAAATTTGGGAATAGAGAAGAAGAATCAGTAGTTGGAAAACATGGACTTGGTGACAGAAATGGAGCTAGAGAGAGGATGATTGAATTTTGCACAATCAATGACCTATTCATTGCAAATACATTTTATAAGAAACATAAATGCAGGTTATACACATGGATTTCATCTGATGGTACATATAGGAATCAGATAGATTACATCTGCTGAAAAAAACTGCTGGAGAAGCTCAATATCAGCTGTGAAAACAAGGCCAGGATTGTGGAAAAGACCATCAGCTACACATATGCAAGTTCAAGCTGAAGCTGAGGAAAATTAAATCGAATCCACGGGAACCAAAATATGACTTTGAGTTCATCCCACCTGAATTTCAGAACCGCCTCAGAACCACTCCAGAGTAACTACAACAATAATAATAATAATATGCATCTTTTACATTGGCATAAGATTAAGTTTAGATTTCATTAAATTTAATTTTCTGATCTGAATGTAAATTGTGTTCTTATTTCTGCATCTGGTATTTCTTTGGGAGAAATGTTTCTAAACCCAGAAATAATTACTTACCACAGATAAACCTTCCTTTCTTCAAAGGGAATTTAAGATGGTGACTCTGTCCCTTACCAAGATGGACAGGTAAACCAGCTCTCTAAAGGAAAAATCTGGATTTGTGGAATTTTCCAATTTCCATATGTAAATACCCTCACCATGGCCAAATTAAAGGATGACTTGAAAATTGCCTTACAATATTTCTGAAAAATTAGCAATCAACTTTTACAAGATAGTACAAATCAACTCAGTACACTAGGCCTACCTAAGTTCTACACATGCATTTTAAAAACATGTAACTTGGCAATCAATCACCCTGAATTCGATGAAAAAGATAGAGGAAACATGAACTAAAACCTAAGGCAGCCCTCAATAGAGTTGTGGTCTAGTTTAAGAGACAAAAACTGCATCCTTAAAAAATTAGAAGACCTTTCAAGAAGAGTAAGTATCCTACCAAGTACATTCATTCAAAGGGCCAATATTAGATACATACAAAATCATTTTTTCACATCTTTTCCAAAAGCTATATTTAATTTCCTCAACCTTCTGTTACTGTTGTTGTTGTTGTTGTTAGGTGCCCTCGAGTCAAGTACAATTCATAGGGACCTTATGTACAACAGATCTGAACTCTGTCCTATTCTACATCATCCCCACAGTTCTTGACACTTTAGAGGCCATTGCAGCAGTCACCGTGCCAATCCACCTGGTTGAGGCGGTAACCAATCTTCTACTATCAATAAATAACTTCCCATGAGCTGCAATCTCAAAGGCACATGGTTAAATCCACCAGATGCTCCACTGGAGAAGGAGAGACAATCTCCTTCTGTGCCAGTCATATCTGATTCAAAGGTACACAACAAGAAATAAAGAAATAAAACAAAACAAATAAATAGCCTTCCACTCAGTTCTCAGATTAACAGCTAAGGAGTGCCTTCACTGCTCCCAAAGCTGACCTTGGATCTTGTACTTCTCTCATCTCCACTGTGACAACCTACCCACAGTCCGTTCACACTGCCCTGGAGCACAGGCTTCCTTGCTGCCTTCCTATCTCATTCCCAAAAAGTAGTCAGAGGGGTTATATAAGAAAAAAAAGTTAATCATTTACTGACCTGCTTCCAATTCTCAATGGTTGTCCATCAAACTCAGAATAAAATCCCAAGGACACACAACTATGGCCTCACACTCCCACCTGTGATGGTCTCCGCTTATCTCTCTCTGAGCTTACCTTAAGCCTTCACCTCTTCAATTTTTCCCAATCTCCTCATTCCTTCTTCTAGGTCTTCAAACTCTCCAAGCCTCCACTAGACATTCCTTCTCTCCATCACTAAGCACTTGCTGTGACTGGTTCTGTCTCATCATTCAGAGACAGTTTAAGTATCATTTCCTCAGAAAAAGTTTCTTTGATATCCCTGTAAAAAAGATTTCTCCCTACCTGTCCAGGTATTTCCTCATTCCTTTAATATAATAATGATCGTGATCTTTGTTTACTTGTTTATGATCTCTGTCTTTTTCTGTCCCTTACTCCTGTCCCTAACACACACATAAAATGCAAATTCCATGGAGACTGTTGCTAGTTGTCATTAAATTTATTTCAACTCATAGTTACCTTGTGTGTTATACAGTAGGACTTCTCTACAAGGTTTCTTCCAAATCATTCTTTTGACAATCCATGAGGTATTCAGTACTCTTCTACAACTCAAAGGCATGAATTCTTCTTCTGTTCTCCTTATTCATTATGTAGCTTTCAGATGAAAAGCAAGTGACTGAAAATATCATAGTCTAAATCAGGTGCACCTTAGTCCTCAAACTGATATCACTGCTCCTCAATAATTTGGAGAAGTCCCTGACTACAGACTTTCCTAGTTCAATATGTCTCCTGATATTTTTTTTTGTCTCCTGATATTTTGACTGCTGGTACCAAATATAGTGACTGTGGTTCCAAATAAGATGAAGTCACTGATAAAATCTATCTTTTTCTCCATCTATCATGATGTTGCTTATTAGATTTTTGTTTTCTTGATATTGAGATGCAATCCATATTGAAGGCTGCAGTATTTAATCTTCTGCAGTGAGTGCTTCAAGTCCTGCTTACTTTCAGCAAGCAAGTTGTGTCCTCTGTGTAAAGAAGGTTATTAATGAGTCTTCCTCCAGTCCTGATGCCACATTCTTTTTCCTAAAGTCCAGCTTCTCAAATAATTTGCTTAGCATACAGATTAAATAGAAGAAGGTGCAGACAGAGTGCTCCTTAGAGGCAAAGATGATAAAGCTTCATCTCACATATTTTGGGCATGTTGCTAGGAGAGGCTTTTCCTTGGACATGGACATCCTGCCTAGAAATCTAGAGGGACAGCAAAGGAGAAAAAGACCCTCCAGGTGAATTGAACAGTGACTACAGCAATTGGCTTGAGTATGTCAGAGATTGTGAGGAGGTTCCAAGATAGGACAGGGATCAAATCTGTTGTTCAAAGGGTTGCTATGAGTCATGCTTGACTCAATAGCACCTAATGACAAAAACAACGTAAGTTTTCTTGGCTGTCACTAAGTCTTCTGCCATACTCTTAGGTGAATTTGAACCATCAAATTTAGGTTGTTGTTGTTGTTATGTGCCGTCGAGTCGTTTCCGACTCATAGCGACCCTATGCACAACAGCCCTAAACCCTGCTCTATCCTGCGCCAACC
>NW_006399781.1:14087520-14131214 GCF_000299155.1 Elephantulus edwardii
AGCTTGCAGTTGAATTAATCTTTGCTACTAATTCGTGCCTCTTTGTTATCCTGTACCTACCACAGTACTTAGCATAAAATGATAAAATGGAAGGTGAAGGTGGGGAGATTTTGTGATCCAATGTTTCTTTTATACCCTTACTATATTACAAGTTTGTGGCTTTAAAAAGAAGCTCTAGCAGTCTTCTCTGCAGGAGATTGAACTACGGAAGAAAAATGACATACTCTCAAGTGGCTCAAATCCACGAGTTGTACTGGGGGGAAAGATGGGTTGTCTCCTCCCATTAAGATTTATAGACACGGAAGCCAACAGAGGACAGTTTATGAAAACCTAATCTTGTTGTTCTGGTGGCCTAGTGTTAAGAAACTGCACTGCAATCCCAAAGGCATGTGGTTTGAACCTACCAGCTACTTTGTGGGAGAAGGACGGGCAAGCTCCTCCCATGAAATTTATTTCCTCTGGAAACCTGGTGGAAGGTCAGCTATGGGTCGTTTATGACTCAACAGGACTCAACAACATAAAAATCGAGGGTAATTTGTGAGTCAAAAGTAACTAAATGACCAGATGTTCTAATGGAGAAGGAGGGACAATCTCCTTCAGTGCCAGTTGTATATGACTTGATGCTACACAACAAGAAAACAAACAAACAAACAAAAAAAAACAACAAACACAACGGTAACTAAATAGTGGTAAGCTGAGTGACTTTCAAGTGTAATTTCACACTGAGTGGTATGTATCCAGCTCTTCAGCGGAATAGAATGCAAAGAGAGGGAGACAGGTGGGGCTTCAGCAGGTAGGAGCCACTCCCTGGAGGAAGTTGCCCATAAATGAGACTTTTTCAGCCTTAAAAATTACTTCTGTGAAAGGTAGTTGTTATCTTATATACAGTTTCACCCTAATCTTCATCTTAGTTGTCAACTACTCTACTATGTCTGGAATGTGATTATGTTTACAAAAACTTGATGCGCAGCCTTTTCAGGAACACCTAGCAATACCTTTAAAAGTCCTTGAGTGTGAGTCTGTGTGGATTACCAGGTTTCATATGATGCAGATAAAGAACACCCAGAAATTGCCTGGAGGCCTATGGACTCAGACCCCTTGCCTAGCAAGATATCTGAAGGAAAGATCTGTTCCACACCTCAGAGAAGACCCATTTAGGACAGGAAGTGAGTCATCTGTGTTCCACAGAGGATCTGTCACAGGTTGGACGACACTAAATGTGAAAGAGATTAAACTGAAAGGAAATCATGACATATCTGTCCCCTCCCACACTGTTTGATGTTTCATAACCCTTTGTACTTTGCTCTGGAACTTTCAAAGGTGAAGAAGGCTTCCTTCAGAAGTCACCTATTGGAGCTCTAGCTTTATGTTGTTGTTGTAGTTGTTTGTTGTTAGGTGCTGTTGAATGGGGACCAACTCAGCTGATTCGCCTGCAGGTTTTCAAAGGCTATAAATTGCAGGAGGAGACTGCCCATCTCTATCCCACAGACCACTTGGGGGATTTGAACTGAATGTTTTTAGACTAGCAATGCAACTCCTTACCATTAAGCCACCCGAGCTCCCTAACTTCTTTGGAGGAAGAAATTGAGGCTTACAGAGTGAAGGTGCTCTGTTCACTTTTACACTAGCCTCGAGTTCCAGTAAATGTTTTTTTAAAACATGTCCCAAAGAATCTGATTTTAAAAACAACAACAACAACAAAAAACATGGAAAATCCATTTTGTTTCATTTTTTATTAGTGACTTAAATGACTGACTTGATATAGTTAAAAAATTAAACTTTTAGCAAGTAGCTTCCAATGATACTGGGATTCTATGATATCCTCAAAGAATTGCTTTAAAATGGTGGAAAAAGACCTTTACCTAATAAAGGATAAAATAACGTGAATGAATTTATAGCAAGAAGTAAATGTTATTTTAACTATCAGCAGTTTTTAAAGAAAACATACCATTTTAAAAATCAACAGAAGGGTTCTTTTTATTATCTCTATAGTTAATATTTAGAGATTACCACACATGGTGTTCAGAAATTGAAAGACTGAAATGGAAAAGCCAGAGAAGGATGCATGCCAATCTGTTAGCGTGTTTATATGAAGTATTGGAGAGTGGCAAGGAGCTATTAATAAAAAAGGATTTATGTGAATTTTTTTTCATCTGTCAAGTCATCAGTCCTAGTTTAGAATATAAGAGTATTTCAAGACACAGATACATTTCAACCTCATGGTGCAAACAGAAATCCCTTGCTTAATTCTGTTAAACACAAAAATCCTATTACGCCAATAAGAGAAATTGCTTGAAGTGTATTTAGGATCTTGCTGTGTTTGGGTGACATCGTATTGACTTATAGCAACCCTATGAACAAGCAATCTGAACCCTGTCCTATTCTGTGCTATCCTCTTCATCTTTGACACACTTAAGCCCATCGGTGCACAGTATCAATCCATCTCATTGAGGGTCTTCCTCTCTTTCACTGGCCCTCTCTCTCTTTCCAAGCATGATGGCCGTTTCCAAGGAATAGCCACTCCTACCAACATGCCCAAAGCATGTGAAAAGAAGCTTCACCATCACTGCCTCCCAGGAGAACTCTGGCTACATTTTTCTCAAGATACATCTCTTTCTTCTTTTGACAGCCCATGAGATATCCAGTATTCTTCTCCAATATCACAACTTAAAGGTACCAATTCTTCTGCTGTCATCCTTATTTATTTTCCACTGCTCAACAGCATAGTGATGGAAAAGACTACTGCTTGAATCAAGTGCACCTTAGTCCTCAAATATACATCCTTACTCCTCAGTAAATTGGAGAGGTCTCTGACAGCAGACTTTCCCAATACAACTTCTGATCTCTAGACTGCTGGAACCATGGATATTAGTTATAGACGCAAACGAGAGGAAATTGTTGACAATTACAATCTTTTCTCCATCTATCATGATGTTGCCTCTCAGTCCAGTGTTAAGAATTTTTGTCTTCTTGATATTGAGATGCAATCAACTTTATCTTTTGGAGCAAATGTTTCAAGTCCTCACTTTCTACAAGCAACACTGTGTCATCTGCATAACTGCATGTTGTTAGTAAGCCATCTCCTATCCTGATGCCATATTCTTCTTCACGGAGTCCAGCTTCTCAAATGATTGGTTCAGTAAACATAGTGAATAGGTATGAAGAAAGAATGCAACCCTGACACACACCTTTCCTGAGCTTCAGTCATGTGGCTTTGTTCAGACAACAGCTTCTGGATCTAGGTATAGGTTTCCTATAAACATAATTAAGTGTTCTGGCATTCCCATTCTTCTCCATGTTAGTCAGAGTTTGTTATGATCCACACAGTGAAGTCCTATATTTAGTATATTATTTACAAATTAAAGTAACTTTTAAACTGAAAAACAAAACTAAATCAATTCTGACTCAGCAACCCTGTAGAACAGAGGAATTGTTGTTCCTGCAAACTGTGAAGTTGGAACCAACTCATAGCTGACCCTCCAGGGTCAGAAGCAGTATAATCACAAGGGAAGAGATTACCCATCTTTCCACCACAGAGCAGCCCGAGTGTATTAAACATCATTGCTCCTCACACATCTACTAGAAAATCTCTATCATCAAGGCGAACTTTCCAGATGTGCTTGGGGAAGTAGAGGGCTCGTGAAGGAGAAGGCCCTCACCCAGGAATTAGCACAGCACTGCAGAGATGGGCTTGAGTACTGCAGAGATTGTGAGGAGAATGCTGGATGGGGACAAGTTTTGGCTGCTCGGGTTTCTTTTTTTTCTTTTTTTTTTCCTATAATTATATTTTATTAATTTTCATAAACATTTACAGAGATTTTGGGCTTCCACTCATCCATTGTTGCACTATTCTCTCTACCCTCCTCCCAGTTTGTTCTTGTCCAAATGCCACAGTGCTTCTCAAAGCCAGTTCTGATTAATCTTCTTTGTCAGTGTGTCCTTTGCCATTCCCTATCACTCCTCCCTGAGAGAGACTTCACCCTGAGTTATAAGGAAAAGGGGATGGCGTATTCTCTTAGCTACTTCCTGCTGAAAAGGGACGCTGTGGGTTTCAGGGTGAAGATCTTCTCTCACTACTCTAAAGGGCCCCTTTGGCAGTAGGAAACACATAGACTATTATGGAGATTGATTTTGGAATTTAGATGCACTCTTATTGATTGTGCTTGGCTGTACATGTTCATATCCTTGAAGATGCATCATGGGGGTGTTTTTACAAACCCTCCCCCAGGTCCCCTCCACCATGTAGCCCTCGCTCTAGTCTCCTGTGATGACAGAAATACCCAGTTATATCTCTCTTTTAAACGGTTCTCTCCCTCCTCTGTTTCAGTGCAGTATACATTATTGAACCCATCTTACTCAGTCTCTCCCCAACCCCAAGGACAGTCCCATTCTACAACAGTGGCATCATGTAATATTTGTCTTTTTGTGACTGGGATATTTCACTCAGCATAATGTTCTCCAGAGTCAACCATTTTGAATAATATTGCATGAGTTCCTTGTTTTTTAATGCAGCATAGTATTCCATTGTGCGAATATACCACAGCTTCTCTAGCCATTCGTTTGTTGATGGGCACTTAGGTTGTTTCCAACTCCTTGCTATTGTGAACAAAGCTGCAATAAACATGGGTGTGCATATATCTGCTTGGATGTCAGCTATGGTCTCTTCAGGGTATATTCCCAGTAGTGGAATTGCTGGGTCAAATGGTATCTCTATTTGCAACTTTTTGAGAAAGCGCCATACTGCTTTCCACAGGGGTTGCACCATTTTACACTCCCACCAACAGTGAATCAGGGTTCCAGTTTCTCCACAACCTCACCAGCATTTGTTTTGGCTGCTCGGGTTTCTAGGAACTGCAGTCGACTAAATGACACCTGAAAACCCAGCATGCTCCAGTCCATTGCTAGTCATTATGTATTTTCATAGAAACAGAGCCAGGCACCCGCTTACATAATAATTTGTTGGCATGCAACATTTTCTTGAGGAACAATTCAGATAATTATTGATTTACTCTAAAACATAGCTCTAGCCTGACCTTTGGGGTTTCTGTTGTCAAAACTGCACATAAATGATTCTTTCAGAAGGGTTTAATGCCCCAAGGCCTGACTTAAATGTGACTTTTATTTAGTTTTAAATGTGACTTTTAGGAAACCAGTTTTTTTTCAAGGTTCAAGATCAAAGGCTTCAAAGATCATCTCAGGGTAATAGCCTGGGTGGTTCACCCTCAACTTCCACAGAATCCACAAATCCATATTCCATGAGAATTAAAAGGTCTGTTCTTTTCCTAATTCCCCCACCCCACTCCCTAGGTCAGTCCTGCTTTAAACAGTGGTGTTATGCATTATTTGTCCTTTTGAGACTAAGATATGATAACAAACATTGCATTGAAACAAATGAGGAAAAGAACTATTTAACAGGAATATGTGAGTAGGCATTATATGCCTGAAAACAGTCCAGAATGAGGTGCATTCCAAAGTGGACTGGGAGCAGGGGAGGAAATTGTGCAAAAGTAAGTGAATATTTAAAAAGAAAGAAAGAAAGTCAATGAGGGAGGAAAATATGCAAAAATGAATTAATGAAAATTGAACTTTTCTGTAAACTTTTGTTAAAATCACAATAAATAAAAAAAGGAAAAAACCTAAACTCGGTTCTCCAATTCTTTTGCATCCTGTTTTTGTAATTGTTAGCTGTCATCCAGTTGATAGCTCCACACTCAGTGTTGTCTGGTCCGGCATGATCTCCATGATTGATTGTGAACTGGACAACTGCGATTCACTGGCTGGTCTTTGGAAGCAGATAACCAGATCTTTCTTCCTAGTCTGCCTTAGTCCAGAAACTCCACCAAAACATACACATCAGTCAATCACAGATGCATGAAGTACACTGGTTGCGAACTAAATCCAACTCACATATAGGAATCACTGAACTACCCAGTAGAAATCACAACAGAAGCAATACTTCACTATCTGTAGCTCCTGGATTCACCTCTGCAGAGTCACCCTTCTCCACTTACCAACTCAACAGGCCTTTGATGTGAAAGAGAGGATGCTGAGTCCGGAGTTAGGAGAACGGCTGCTGTCAATCACAAAGGTTGGAACTTTAGGTGGTAATTCTCAAACTTGAGAGTGTTAAGAAACACCTGAGGTGCTTGCTAAAATGAAGATTCTTAGGTTCACTTTCAAAACATCTAATTTTCTAGTTCTGGCATTGGTCCAAGAATCAGAATTTGAGCAAGTGCCCCCAATCAATTCTGATAGAATTAGATGAGGGATCACACAAACAGAATACTGCCAGCTTTAAAGAATTCTTCCTCCCCCCCCTGGCCTCAATGCCTCAGTCTTTGAAATGAGAACATTAGACCAGGAATTACAGCTAAGTTCTCCCATACATTTAGACAACAAAGAGTTCATGATTTAGGAACTGCCTGGGCCCTGCTTTACCTCTGGGTTGTCTTGGTAGCCTAAACAGAATCAAAGTTGACAGAGCTAATAATGCAAATATAAGCACAGAATGTGACCCGAAGAAAGGTTCATGTCCCAGTCAGGCCTTATGTGTTGCACACCATCCACAGTCTGAGGTAGATGAGCTCTCCTCTCCAGAACTACTGATTCTTGAATGTTGTTGTTGTTATTGATGTTCTGTGCTATTGAGTCACCTGCAACTCATAGCGACCCTATGTACAACAGCTCTGAAGCTTACCCTGTGCTGAGCTAGTCTCATTGACTCCAAACAACCTACCCCCATTGCCCTAGTCACTGTATCCATCTCATCCGGGGTCTTCCTCTCCCACACTGTCCTCTACCTTCTGAGCATGATGTCCTTCTCCAAGGATTGGTCCTTTCTGGCCACATGCTTGAAGAATGTGACATGGAGCTTCAAAATCCTAGCCTCCAAAGAGAAACTTAGTTTCATGTCTCCAAGACAGAACTATTTGTTTTCTTGGTGGCCCATGGCATGTTCACGATTCTTCTCCAGCACCACAACTCAAAGGCATCACTTCTTCTGTTATCCTTAGTCATTGTCCAGCTCTCTCAT
The DNA here is from genome assembly GCF_000299155.1 of Elephantulus edwardii. NCBI lineage: Eukaryota > Metazoa > Chordata > Mammalia > Macroscelidea > Macroscelididae > Elephantulus > Elephantulus edwardii. Next base: position 14,094,554 of record NW_006399781.1, read on the forward strand.
GCATAGGAAGTAATTGTGAAAACCATGGCCTGGAGCAAGCACATCTTAGCCTCTAGATTGACATGGCTGCTTTTCAGTACTCTGTAAAGGGCCCTGACAGCATATTTTCACAGTAAAAATCATCTTTTGATTTCCTGACTGCTTCTGCTAAGAGTGTTGATTGTGGAGTCAAACAAGCTGTAACTGGTAACAACCTCACTTCTTCTCCAATCATCATGATGATGTCTATTGGCCCAGTAGTGAGAATTTTTGTTTTCTTGATGTTGAGCTTAAGCCCATATTGAAGACTACAGTCCTTGACATTCTTCAGTAAGCACTTCAGGTCCTCCTCAGTTTCAGAAAGCAGGGTTGTGTCATCTGCATGACATAGGAGGTTGATGAGTCTACCTCCAATACTGACGTTACATTCCTCTTCATAAAGCTCCATCCACTAAAGATCTGTTCCACATATAGAATGAAAAAGTATGCAGACAGGATACATCCCTGACAAACTCCTTTCCTGATTTTGAACCATGCAGTGTTTCCTTGCTCTGTTCTGAGAACTGCTTCTTGGTCCAAGTATAGGTTTCTCATCAGTACAATCAAGTGTTCTGGGATTCCCTTGCTCCTCAAGGTTAACCACAATTTATTGTGATCCTTGGATATTCAAAAAAATTTAATCTCATTGCTGTTGAGCCAGAACCAACCATAGCTGATCCTCCAGGGATTTTGGGGAGGAGTACAGGAGAAGACTGCCCATGGATTTTTTGGTTGGTTTTTTTTTTCTCCCCTGCAGAACATTGACAGATTTGAACCACTAGGGAGGTGCCACCATTGGATTGGCATGACAGCTCCCTACAGACTGCACCACCACAGCTCCATGGTCCCAAGATAGCACCCTCCCACCCCAAGTCATTGTCAGTCCTGGGAAGGAACATCTGGGAAAGTCCTTGTTCTCTAGGTTCATTCCCTGCCTCAGAGCCAACCATAAATGACCCTTCCAGCCCACTATACAGGATGAAGTTCAAGATCAATCAGATTTAACTACACAGAAAACAACAAAGAGAGTGAGTTCATTAAAGATTAGAAGTTCTTGTTATGTTTCTTTATCCTTTCTCAGGATAATCTAATGAATGACAGCAACTTTGCAGACGAGCTCTCTTCCTGTCTCAACTACCTCCGGTAGAGTGGCTGGCAGGTTCGAACTGTCAACATTTTAGTTAACAGCAGAATTCTTTAACTTCTATTTCACCAGGAACAGTAAATCAATCGCAGAATGTCTCTTTACTATTTGTATAGACTTGTTTCGAATAAAGGACACCTGGGGGCATAATGCAAACATATCAGACTGTGGGCCTAAGCCAGTTGTTTGAATCCACCAGTTGCTCCAAGAGAGAAAGATGAGCAGTCTTCTCCTGCAGAGATTTGCAGAAAAACTTTGGAAACCCAATGGAAAGTAGCATTGAGATAAGATCAACTTGATGGCAGTAGGATTTTATTATAGTAAAGTGATTACAATTTTTGTTTCTTTATTCCAATATACAATTTATATATTGAGGGAGCTCTGGTGGCCTATTGGTAAGGCGTTTTGCTGCCAACCTAAAGGACGGTGGTTCAGATGTACCAGCTGCTCTGAGGGAGAAAGATGGACAATCACATCCTGTGTGATGTATTGCCCCTGAAAACACACTGGAGAGTCACCTCTGAGTCTGTTGTGATTGTTCAGTACGCAACAGCATTTACATGTTGAGGATACATCATTTTGAGCCAATAAAGACTGATATAATAGAGACTCAGTTTCTGTGGAGATTATTTTCAGCTTGCAGAGGAGGAATGTGACATCAAGATTGGAGAAAGACTCATCAACACCCTGCATTATGCAGAGGATACAACTTTACCTGCTGAAACTGAGGAGGAGATGAGGCATATGCTACAGAAGGTCAAGGACTGCAGTCTTCAATATGGACTGAAGCTTGACATCAAGAAAACAAAGATTCTCACCACTGAGCCAATTGGCAGCTTCATGATAGACAATGAAGAGACTGGAATTGCTAATAGCTTCACCTTGCTTGGTTCCACAATCAACACTCTTGGCACCAATAGTCAGGAAATCAAAAGACAGATTGCCTTGGGAAAGTCTGCTGTCAGAGACCTCTCCAGAGTACTGAAGAGCAACAATGTTAGTTTCAAGACTAAGGTGTGCCTGATCCAGGCCATGGTCTTTACTTGCTTCTTGTCAGAGGGCTGGACAGTGACTAAGGATGATAGGAGATTATGATGTCTATGAGTTGTGGTGCTTGAGTGTTGAACATACTGTGGACTGCCGGGAACACAAACAGGTCTGTCCTGAAGAGGATGAGACCAAGCTACTCCCTGGAGGCAAGGATTTTAAAGCTCCGTCTTACACACTTTGGGTACACAGCCAGGAGGGATCAGTCCTTGGAAAAGAACATCATTCTTGTAAATGACAGCACAGGAGAGGAAGACCCAGGATGAGATGGGTTGACTCAATGACGGAAGAAGTGGGATTGAGTCTGTTGGACTCAGGACAGGACAGGCTTCACAGCTGTTGTAAATAGGGTCTCTAGGAGTCGCAGGTGACTGACAGCACAAAACAACAACAACTTGCCCTTGGCCAGGACTTTGCCCTGTAACCATCACTTTTTCTCTCTACTCAGACATGTTCATCACATGCTCCAAAGGTCAAAGAATCTAACGGCATTCATCTCTTGTCTCTATTGTTACTCTGTACCATGGAGTCAGAACTAACTCATAGGCGACCCTCCAGTGGTTTTCAGAGGCAGTTAAATGTATAGGAGGAAAATGCCGATCTTTCTGCCTTGGGGCAGCTGATACATTTGAACCATCTATCTTTAGGTTGGCAGTACAACTCCTTACCCAAAAGGCCAGTAGAACTCCCATTTCTTAATACGTTCCCCTGACCCTTGTGTTTTAAATGCCAGTAAGCTACTCAACTCTGTTTCTTTTTTTAATTATTATTTAAATTTGTTATTCATTTCAATGAAAATTTACAGAGACTTTGGATTTCCATTCATTCATTGTTGCACTTTTCTCCCCTCCCAACATTCCCCTCTAGTACACTACCCTCTTGGAAAAGTAAAAGAAAAATTCTTTCATTGTTTTACAATCCCTCACCCGAGGTCCACTTCACTATGCAGCTTCACTCTGGACTCATGACAAAAATCCCCAATAATTTTCCCTCTTAAACAGTTTTCTCCCTCATCTGTTTCAATGCGGTATACATTATTGAACTCATCCTTCTCAGTCTCCTCCCAACCCCGATGTCAGTCCTGCTTTACAACAGTGGCACCATGCAGTATTTGTGCTTTTGTGACTGAGATACTTCACTCAGCATAATGTCCTCCAGGGTCACCCATTTTGAATAATATTACATGATTTCCTTGTTTTTCAATGCAGAGTAGTGTTCCATTGTGTGACTATACCACAGCTTCTCTATCCATTTGTTTGCTGACGGGCACTTAGGTTGCTTCCAACTCCTTGCTACTGTGAACAAAGCCTCAATAAACATGGGTGTGCATAGATCTGCTTGGATGTCAGTTATGGTCTCTTTGGAGTATATTCCCAGTAGTGGAATTGCTGGGTCAAATAGTATCTCTATTTGCAACTTTTTGAGAAAGCGTCATACAGCCTTCCACAGTGGTTGCACCATTTTACACTCCCACCAACAGTGAATAAGAGTTCCAGTTTCTCCACAACCTCGCCACCATTTGTTGCTTGCTGTTCTGTTAAATTTTGCAATTCTGACTGGGGTGAGATGATATCTCATAGTTGTTTTAATTTGTATCTCTCTTAGAGCTAAGGATTTTGAACATTTCTTCATGTGCTTGTTAGCCATCTGAATGTCTTCTTTGGTGAAGTGCCTGTTCATATCCTGTGCCCATTTTTCTATTGGATTATTTAACTTTATCTTGTTGTGGTGCTCAAGTATGTTATAAATTGTGGATAAAAGTCCCTTATCTGATATGTTATTACCAAACACTTTTTCCCAGTCTGTGGCTTTCCTTTTTACCCTGTTGGAGAAGTTTTTGGATGTGCATAGGGATTTGATTCTTAGAAGATCCCATTCATCTATTTTATCTTCTCCTGGTTGTAGGTTTCAACTCTGTTTCCTAATCATCTTCCAATATTTAGTTTCCCTTGCCCTTTGTCAACCATAAGAACCAAAACTATGGAACAAAGTACAAAATAAATGGCACAAGGTTTGACAAACTAATAGCTATCCAGTCAATTCCAACTCATGACGACCCTATGCATGTCAGAGTAAAAGAATGTTCCACAGAATTTTGATCCATAATTTCTCAGAAGTAAATTTTCCAGTTTTTCTTCCCAGGTGCTGGGGAGTAGACTTGAACTTCCAACTTTTTGCTTATCAGTCAAGCATGTTAACCATTTGTACTATCCAAGCTCACCAAAGGAGATGCCAAAGACTCAAATCTCAAAGTGCAATGAAGTGGTCACAGCTAAAATTGTAGTGCAGAGCAATAACACTCATTGACAGAGTAAATAGTCATTTATTCAAAACTTACTGCCTGGCTGTGCTAGCCCTCTATTCTAAGTAGTACTATACTTGGCATTATAAGATATGATATATGCTTCAAAGGGGAAAATGTCATAGAAATTAAGGTTATAATGAATCAAGACTATTAAGCAGGGTGCACAATAAATTAATTTCATTTCCATTTTCTAAAAGGCTTCTGGTTAACAAGAGATTAACCAGCATTCATTCACACAGTGAGCTGATATAATTTCAGACAAAGGCAAAGCAAGCTGATATGTTCATTAACTTCTATGGCTTTAACATTAGTAAATGGACTGTTTCTGTTAAGCTTTTCTGAAGTACTTATAATATTTTAAAAATATCCCCCATTGGCTTTGTCCTGGATATCAGTTTTCCTTCTTTTTAAAAGAGAGCACTCCCTTTTTTTTCCTTTGGGAAGACCCTCCCCACCCCATCTTCCATTCATCCCTGTTAGGTTAACCTGGTCTTATAAAGCTCAAGACAGTCAGAATATGCCTATTCCTCACTTATGAACTATCTCATTTCCTGGCATATTCCATTTATGAAAATGGAAAAAATATTAAGAAAACAAACTACTATCTTATCTTAAAATTTTTCTTATTGAAGATAGGCATCTGGTAACTAAAAATGCCAAGGCAGTAGGAGAGAGCTGTGATGGTAAAGTTATACATAACCCTGACTGGGCCATGGTTCTTAGTGACTTGACAGGCAATGATGTAATTTGGAAGTTATATAATGTTAAACAGTTATTTAAATATCAAGTTATATAAATTTTATATAGTGTTAAGAAACTGCATTGCAATCCAAACGGCATGAGGGTCGAATCCACCAGCTCTTGCAGGAGAAGGATGGGCAATCTCTTCCCATGCTATTAATTGCCTCTAGAAACTCACTGGAGGGTCAGCTATGAGTTGGTTCCAACTCCATGGTACTCACCAGCAACAACATAATGATTCACTCATTCTTCATTTTGTGATATGATGTGATCGTCCTCAATTTTCGTGTAACACCTGTTTTCACAAAACAACCTGGGCTTTGGTACTCAAACAAATCAGTAAGGAAGGAAAAGGCATATTCCTTCACTCTTGGCACAAGGGCTGTAACAAATAAAATTGCTTAAGGACACACATAGTATCCTTTTATGCCCTTTCTGAAAGAAGAAGAAGAGATTGTTCTTTCTGCTGCTGCTACCAGTCATCAGTCATCACACAGGGTTAGCTTGACCATAGAACTGGCACAGGAGGAAGCAATGAGGAGAGATGGAGTGCAGAGGCTGACACGGTTCCTCGACATGGATGGTCAGTCCAGAAGCCAAATCTGCCCTCAGTAATATTCTTTTGCTGAAGCTAGCTTGATTTGAGCCTTTGTCACACTAAATCCTACTTCATGTCCCATTCTCTTCACCATTACTATCTAAATAGACGCCTGGATTCCAATGATCTTGGGTTTGCCACCATTAACTAAGCACTAAGTAGTTTTTGGAAATATGTTTGTCAGCAACTTACAACACAAATGTACACTTAAGTTGAAATCTTTAACTCCTCAGTTCACAAATTCATGCTTAGTGAGCGCCTCCCACATACAAAACCTCACCATTGCATAGGATTTTTGTCTTAGAAGCACAAAGAACTACAGAACATTGGCTGGCAATCTATGGGGAAACAGTTGCCTTTGCCTTATCCTCACCATTCTAAAAGGAGGACGTGGTTAATTAAAAGATCCTGTGGAACAAGACAAGTACCAGAGTGCTAAAGAATGTGTCATGAGAGTTCAGAGGAAGGACAGAAACCTTGTGGATATGAATCTGGCAATGTCAAGTTGGACTTTTAAGGATTAAGTGAGTCATAGACAAACAGAAAAAAACCTTCCACTCTACACTTGGTTCTTGGTCTTATCAGCCAGTTGTTTTGCAGTTTGGGGTCACTGCGTCAGTTTCTAACTCTTAGTGGTTCCATGTGACACCAGAAAATAGCCCATAGAGTTTTCTTGTCTATTACTGTTGTTACTAGCCATTGAGTTGCTTACAACTCATAGTGATCCCATGTACAACAGCCCTAAATCCTGCTCTATCCTCTGCCAACTTTATTTTCTCTGACACACCTGCCTCCATCATCCCAGTCACTGAATCAATCCGTCTCATAGAGGGTATTCCTCTTCTATGCCATCCCTCCACCCTCCCAAAAATTATGTCCCTCTCCAAGGACTAGTCCCTCCTTGCAACATGTCCAAATATGTCAGATGGAGCCTCAGAATCCTTGTCTCCAAGAAGCAGCCCAGTTTCACCCTCTCCAGGATGAATCTGTTTATTCTCTTAACAGTCAATGGCATATTCAACACACTTCTCCAGCACCACAGCTCAAAAGCATCAATTCTCTTTCTATCATTCCTAGTCATTGTCCAACTCTCTTACGTATAGCAAGCAATTGCGAAGACTATGGCCTGGATCAGGTGCACCTTTGTCTCTAAGCTGACATTATTGCTCTTCAGCACTCTGGAGAGGTCCCCGACAGCTTACTTTCCCAATGCAATTTGTCTGTTGATTTCCTGGCTGCTGGTATCAAGAGTGTTGATTGTGCAGCCAAGTAAACTAAAGCTAACAATAAAAGCTAACTAAAGTTAACAATCTCAATCTCTTCAACATCCATAACGGTGCTGCCAATCTTTACAAAATCAGATAACCTGGTCATATTCTTACTGAGCCACTGAGTAGGTTCAGTAAGCCTTTAGCTTAGTAGGTGAGTGTTTAGGCATTGTACTACAATGTCAGGATTTATATACTAATTTACATTATTATAGTATTATTCTATTCTATTCTATTCTATTCTATTCTATTCTATTCTATTCTATTCTATTATACTATACTATACTATACTATACTATATTATATTATATTATATTATATTATATTATATTATACTAATACTATATTATGAAGTCATCTGAAGCAGTTGGATTCTACAGAGGCTTGTTTGCTTGTTCTGGTGAGGATTAGGGTGGAATGTTGATTTCCTAATTGGTGTGAGATAATGTGATTCAGCCTTCTATTTAAAAACGCATTTGAGCCCTGGGGCCTGGGGCCCTCGGGCCTGGTTTTTCATTGTTTTGGTCAAACATTCTTCTAAGCGGTATAGCACTGGTCTGTCCATTTGCTGTACAGAGGTAACTTGCGGTTGCTGTGCTTCTAAGCACTATGACACTATGTGTCAAATAGGGTAACGGTTACCCTAACGGTGGAAAGTGTTTTGTGGAGCTTCCAGATTAAAACCAGCTTGAAAGCATGAGTAATATCAACTTTTGAAAAGGCTTGCCTCCAGAAAATCTATGAACGTGGAAAAACGACAAAAGTTATACAAGTGCTCAGGTCTTTTATTCATAGGGTCGCTATGAGTTGCCTACGACTCGATGGCACTTAACAACAACAACAACATACTGTATTATATTGTATTGTTTTATAAGTTCTGGTAGCCTAGTGGCAAGAAGCAGCTCTGCAATCACAAAGGCATAAGGTTCAAGGCCACTTGCTGCTATGTGTAAGAAAGATGGGCAGTCTCCTCTCATGTGATTAACTGCCTCTGGAAACTCACCAGAGGATCAGCTATGTGTCTATTCTGACGTATGAAAAACCAAACCAGTTCTGTCAAACTGATTTTGACTCACAGTGTCCCCTTGTGTGTCAGAGTAGATCTCTATAGAGCTTTTGGTGGCTCATTCTTTATAAGTAGAGCTTGTAATCTCTCTTTTGAAGCATCCCTGGGAAAATCTGAACCTCCAGCCTTTCAGCTAGCAGCCAAATGCATAAACTGTTTGCACAATATATTGTTGTTATTGTTGTTGCGTGCTGTCTAGTTGAGCACAACTCATAGTGATCTCATGAACAAAAGATCTGAACCCTGTTCTATCCTTTTCCATCCTCACACTTTCTGACACACAAGTACCCATTGCAGCAGTCACCATATCAATCCACCTGGTTGAGGGTCTTGCTCTCCCTCACTAAAAGAGGGTTTTTTGTGTTTGGTTTTTTTTCCCCAATCCCCAAGGTGTTTTACTGGGCACACTGGGATGAGGCAAAGAGGCTGTGCCTAGAAGAAGGTGTTGGGCTGCTTGGTGGTGAACCGTGGCTTGTACTGGTGAAATAGGACCCTGTGGGACAGTGGAAATTTGATCTTGGGTCATGAAACTGCTTGACTGCAGGTCAGCGACACTTGTTGGCTCCGATCTTCTCCACCTTCATGATCTGGATAGAATGGGCCCTGGCACGATGCTGAGCACCCATGTCGCAGTAGCACTGGGTGACAGCTCCTGCAGTAGTCAGGTCCTGGTACTCCTGGTACATGTTGTGGGTCCCACTGTGGGAGTCATAGCGCAGCCAGATGCCAAAGTTCTTCACACACAAGGGGGACTTCTCGAACACCTGTCCACAGTATACAATTTCCCCCAAAGACTTATTCATCTTCTTCAGCTGTGACACAAAGTACAAGAAGAGGGACTTGGCAACAACATGATTCGGGGCGAAGATGTGCATGCGGTAAAGTGGTGGAGTCTGACATTTGGGGGTGGGCAGGCAGCGCCCCACCACCTTGTACTCACGAAGTGTTCCTGAAGCCTTCATAGCGATCTCTCGGCACTCGCCGCGACCCACAAAAGGAAAAGAAGAGGTTTATTTTTAAGAAAGTGTTACATGCTTACTGAGTCTGAGTCATATAGATCTGGTATATAGAGTTGTTTTCTTGGCCCGAGGGCCACAGGGCCCAAAGATTTTAAGGTGTCAGCCTTGACCTACAGGCTTCTGGGAAATGTAGGCGTACCTGTGTTTGTTTTTTTGTTTTGTTTTGTTTTTTGGTTTTGGGTGGGTTTTTTTGGCATACCTGTGTTTTGAAGGCCAGTTGAGACAACACCTCCAGCACACATTTTGCCTCCCACATGTCCTGCTCACTGCACCCCACTCCCATCTCACTCGCCACCCCTTGCACCTTATTCTCCAAAACTTTTAAGGTGAGATGTATAGAGCAGGCAGGTACCCTAGAAACCCAAATAACAATTGAAGCTCCAGTCTTAAGGGATCCATGCTAGCATAGAGCCAGGCCCTAGAGGATTAGAATGTGTGGTGATAGTGCCCTTAGCCCCAGAAATAGAAATGTAGGTCCCTATGTGGAGACAGAGATTCATACCATTCATAGATACAGTGGATATTTATCATGACACAAAGCTCCAAACCAAAACCAAATTCACTGTCATGGAGTTGATTCCAACTTATAGCAACCCTGCATCAAGTTTCCAAGGCTGTAAATCTTTACGGCTGAAGACTGCCCACCTTTCTGCTTAGGAGCAGCTGCTGGATTTGAACTGCTGGCTTTTAAGTTAGTAGACTACTGTATTACTCACTAGATAGCTTAGAATGCATCTTGTTGTTATGTGTAGTCAAGTAAAAAATTACTCATAACTGACCTTTCTCCACGTTTCCAGAATCTATATCTGCATAGGAGAAGACTGCCCATCTTTCTCTTATAGAGCAGCTGGTGTATTCAATCCACCTTCCTTTGGGTTCGCAGTACATCTCTTTCCTCACTAGGCCACAAAAACTCTCTAGAATTCCCCTTAGAAGATCCTATAGTTAAAGCCCAAAGCCTTCAATATGTATTGCATCTCCTGTCAAGAAGACAAAAATTCTCACCACTAGACTAATAGGTAACATCATGGTAGAGAAAAGACTGAAACTGTCAATGACTTTATCTTACTTGAATCCTTAATCAATATACTTGGTACCAACAGTCAGGAGATCAGGAGATACAGTTTTGTATTAAAGTAGGAAAGTCCGTATTCAGTGGCCTCTTCATATTATTGAGTAGCAATGATGTTAGTTTGAGAACCAAGGTGCACCTGATTCAGGCCATTGTCTTTTCAGTCACTTGCTATGCATCTGAGAGCTGAATCTTTGTTTATTAATAAAGATTATGGAAGAATAATTTATGTCTTTGAACTGTGGTGTTGGAGAAGAGTACAGAGTATCCCACAGACTGCCAAAAGGACAAACAGATATATCTTGGAGAAGAAGCCAAAGATAATAATTTGCTTCTTGGAGACAAAGATAATAAAGGTTCATCTCATATACTTTGGGCATGCTGCTAGGAGAAGCTATCCCTTTGAGTGGGTCATTATGCTTGAGAAGGTGAATAGATGGCAAAAGAGAGGAAGACCCTCAACAAGGTGGATTGACACGGTGACTGCAGCAATGGGCTCGAGAGTGGCAAAAATTGTGAGGACAGTACAGAACAGAATGGGATTCAGATCTGTTGTCGGATCACTCTGAGTCATAGTCAAATCGACAGTACCCAGTAACATAATCATAAAGCAGGGAGCTGTTCTATGTTCATAAGCTCATATCATTGCCCATTAGTGCTTTGGAAAGATCCCAATGCAACATGTCTTTTTGTTCATTGATTGATGCTCTCACGGGTGTTGATTGTGGATAAAGTAAAATGAAATCACTGAAAACTTTGGTCTTTTCCCCATCTAACATAATGTCATTTATTGGCCCATTGGTGATGATTCTATTTTCCTTTATGTTGAGATGTAACCCACAAAGAAGGCTTTCGTCTTGGATCCTCTGCAACAAGTGTTTCAAGTCCTCTTCATATCCAACAAGCAAGAGTGCATTATGTGCATAATGCAGATGGTTGGTGAGAAAGGACCTAGGAATCAGGCAACCTGCTCATTTGATTGTCAAGAGTCTGGAGAAACTGAAGAAGGTGAGCAACTTGGCCAAGGAGAGACCTACAGAGCCAGGCCCAAGGCCTAGTCCAGGGTTCTGCACTAAGACAGGTTCCATGATTTGTCCTATAGTTTTCATCCCATCCCAGTAGGAATGAGAGGAGAATTCTGCAATTATATTAGCTCAGCTAACTTCCTGTGCTTTGACTTCCGTTACTTTGGCACGTCTCTTGACCTTAAGATATCCATGAACACCTGTCCTGAGGCTAAGGCACACAGACCTGAAAGGCTTTCATTGTTCTTTAGCAATAAATTCCCCACAGGAAGGCCCTCATCAGCGATGTACTCTTCCTCAAGTTCCAGCCTGAGACCTGATGAAATTTGAATGTTGCCATATCATGATAGTTTGGGATTTGGTCTTATTGCTCATCAATCCACTATTCCAGTGTCACTATAACATTTAAGTGGAGAAATACATATTCTAAACGGGAAAAGCCTTTTCTGAAACATGTGAAAAGTCCAAAGGTAGAATAGGAAAGAATCACTCAGTTCCGTAAAAACCTTCCCTGTGCATGGTGTCCTCTTCACCATTCACACCCCATTCCAGATGACTATCTCAACAATCTTGTGAAACAGGCAAGACAGGGTTTTATTGTCACTGTTTCCTAGATGAAGAAATTGAGCCTCAAAGAGGGAAAGCTGGTTCCTCATCATTTATCTAAGAAGGAACAGAACTGAGGCATGAAAGCCCAGTCTTCTGAATGGGTGGCCAGTGGGCATTTCACAATACTCAAAGGGTCTCTTCTCCCACTGCCAGTCCTGCACTGATAAAAGGTAGAAGCCTTGGGCTTTGTGGGAGTGAGAAGGAAACCAAGGGATGAAGACACTTTGTCTTGCTTCGTGAGCCATGCTTGATACTTAGCTAAGTTACTCCTGCTTCTTGTTGTTGTTGTTGTTGATTGCCACTGAGTCGAGCACAACTCATAGCAACCCTATAAACAAAAGACTTGACGTCATTCTTTAACTATCATCATTTCTCTAATGTTGATAGAGTTTCCAGAGGTATGTTGTTTAGGAAGTGGATGCCACTCCTGCTTTCAAACATGTCTTAAGCTGGGGGCCCACCAAACACTATCTACCATAGGTAACCATTATGGCATTTGGCATCCTAATAACCCAGAGTTTAGCATCCCAGCAACCCCAGATTACCTCAGTACAGCAAATTGACAGACCAGTGCTGCACTACTGAGATGGATTTTCCTCTAAATTATTACCCCTGCTTAGAAACTGAAAAAAAAAAAAAACCACCAAAAACTCATTGCCATCACATTAAAACCAACTCATAGCTGAATTTTTATTGGATTTTGGAGGCTGTAAGTCATTTGGGAAGTGATTACTCATCTTCTTCTACAAAGCCGCTCATAGATTCAAACTACCAGAGAGGCACAGTGTTTGTATTAGGAACTTAATTCCAGATAGACTGATGAAGTGTAATACAGTAGACCACCACCTGATTGTCAGTTTGCTGTGGTTTATATACTGCTATAGTGCTAGAAGCTCTGTCACTAATATTTCAAATACCAACCTTTTTAAGCTAACTTCCAGGCTACCCAAGAGTAGGAAGAAAGACTTGGTGATCTATGTCTGAAGATCAGATGGTGAAGATCCTATGGATCACAGCACAGGTTGTTCAGTGTACTGTCAAACAATGTGTCTCCTAGGTTAGAAGTCACTCAAAATGCAGAGTGTCTGCTGCAATGGTCTCAAGCATGTCAACAAATCATGGAGACAATGCAGAGCCAAGCAGTGTATCCCGCTGTCATAGGCAAGGTTGGCAAGAGTCAGAGCTGATTCAATGGCAGTGACAACAGAAGCAGCAAGAAGCAACAGACAATGGATGAATGAATGAATGAAATTGCTTGCACATTAGCACAAGCAGCAAGCATTAATCATGTTTCAGCGGTGGCACTGAAGATGCACATAAGACCAGGTCGAAGATCCTATCTCTGCCCCGGAGGAGGACATGCTCTTGAAAAAGTAGATACACAGACAAATAAATGACTGTCGCCTGACCAAAGCCATGGCACAGACCAGAATGATGAGTGCTGGAAGGTGAGAGAGGGAGAGGATGACTAAGCCTCCTTCCATGTGACCAAGGCTCCAAGTCTCTCTCTGCTGTGAGCCTCCCAGGGACCAATATGACTCATCTTTCTCTCCTTATCAAACCTAGCATTAGGAACATCCAAGATCACCAGTTCTTGATTGCTGAGTAAATTCTCTTCCAGAATTCGTGAAAGGTTGGGCAGTATAGATAACCCAGACCACGTGACTGAGTTTGCAAAGCTCCCCACAGTACCTGCTCTCAGACACGCACTCCAGCCACTAGGATTTGTGCTCAGAATCAGCTGGCCCCAAGCCTCTCTCCTTTGTTGGTTATCTTAAAAGGTGGTGTAAGATCAAGGCTCAGGGAACATTGCAGTCACGGTAGCACTGCTCATCCGTCAGGGCTTGAACACCTCACCTTGAACAAGGGAGATAAGAGAATAAAATAGTGTCTGACATGGCCTTATCACTTGATAATACAACTTCAGTTTTTTCCATTAAAATAACTGAGAGCTATATAGCTCTGTACTTTGGCTGATAAAGAGATCAGAGGAAACAAAGCTATTAATTTTTATCTCTGCTGTGCAATAGTGCATTTGAGTTAATACAATATATCCAAGAGGGGAAAGTACTTTTTCTAACAGTAGAAGCTGGTTATTAATTTTTTTTTCTGGATTTAACTTCCATTTCTCAAACCTCATTCATTCACTAACCTCTAGGAATTTTTCATTCAACATATGTTAAATCTGGTGGATCTGACTATGTTATCACCATTATGCAGTATCATAATCTTCTTTTTCCTGTTTCTACCTTCATCCTTGTAGGACATGACATAGATGGTTATTATAACATTTGATGGATATGGGCTCATTGGTTGCAGCTCGGAAACCTCAATATTCTCATACAAAAGCATGAGAGGTCAGACTATTCACTCTGTGTTCACTTCCAGCTTCAAAAGTACAGGATTTAAAAGGGAGGGGGGAGAAGTAGAGGATTCCATAAAGGTCTCTTGAGCAAGTCAGCTTTGATGACAACAACAGTCTTTCTGATCATGAGGGCTGCCAGATGTATAAAAGCTAAGAGTTACTACCTTTTACTCAAGGCCTCACACTTCCAGTTCTGCTCTTTCCCCATTAAGGGGGAAGCCCATGAAGCTGCATGAGCCTATACAATATACCAAGACCACCTTTCTTCCAGGTCAAACTCTACATAACTCACCTCATTGCTGTAGAGGTGAATCAACCAATAGCTGCCATTCCAGAGAGATTTCAGAGGCTGTAAATCTCATGGGAGACTGCCTATCTTTCGCCTGCAGAATAACTAGTGGATTTAAGCCATCATGGGTTGGCAGCATGACTTCTCACCCACTAGGCCACCAGAACTCCCTCTATGTACTTTTTGTTGTTGTTGTTGTTGTTGTTGGGTACCATTTTGTTGAGTATGATTCACACAGACTTTATGAACAATAGATGGGAGCCCTGTCCAATCCTGTGGAATCTTTTTCATCCTTACCACACTTGGGTCTATTGCCACAGTCACTATCATTTCGTTTTGCTGACCCTCCACACCTTTCCAAGCATGACGTCCCTTTCCAAGAAATGGCCTCTCCTAACAACATGCCCAAAATATGTGAGATGAAGCTTCACCATCCTTGCCCCCAAGGAGCACTCTCGTTCGTTGCACCTTCTGTGTAAATGGGCCTTACGTCACCTCTGCTCTGGTTACTCATCCCAAGAACAAACTGCAGTCCCAGATGCACACCTCTAGGACTGGGTGGTGACCTGGGTGGGTAGTGGCAACAGAGCTGATCCTGCACTTCCAAATCTCATTCACTCTTCTCTAGGAATGTTTGGGTGGAGAAATGCAAGAAACATTTCTTTTGGGGAAGGGAGGTGGGTATTAGCCATGCTCATGGATGCCAGACTGCCAATGACACGTAGCATAGGGAGAGTGAGGCGGGCCACAGAGAGGTCTAGAACCAAGAACATCCATTAACATTTTTACTAGACCAGCAAATGCTAAGGGGTAGGAGAGATGGCTGCCCTAAAAAGGCAGGTGGAAGGGGCCTTACTGGAGGAGTGGTAAGGACAATGGTTCTCTAAGTAGCATTGTTATTTCTATGTTAAAACCAAGGGCCAGCAAGGCAATTTCAGCTGATGGCAATCCCATAGGAGAGGATATAGCTTCCTCAAAGGGTTTCCAAGGCTGTAAATCTTTACTGAAGGAGCCTGTCACATCTTTTGCCAACAGAGTAGCTAGAAATTTAGCATTGGAAAGCTTTATGTTAGCAGCCAAGCATTTAGCCTCTGCTCCTTCGTTGTGTGCTGGTTTCTAATTGGGCAGTTCAAAGTCCCTACAGATAGGCCCAGTTCCTTCACAAGCTAGCCTCAGGCCTCACAAATGAAGGAACTTTTACAAATGTGAGTTCAAACACCTCTTTTGCCTGCTTCAAATTAAGCTAGCTCAGATTTTATTTCTTAATAATTGATACCTTGCCGATTTATTTTTTTTCAACGACAAAGCTTAGAATAAAAACCCCCAAATGGTTAGAATCATAGCCAAAAGAAAAAACTGTTTTGAAAAAGTTCTGACCGCATATGAAATAAAGGAGACTATAATGATAGGACCTCAGATGAAATTGACACTAAATAGAGGGATAAAACAGGGCTAATCCTCCTGATTGCCAAGAAAAGAATGGACAAATTATTCATAATCCGGTTTTTCATATATGAGCAAAAGGTCCAGCATCCATTACTCCGAGGAGAAAATTAGAGAAAGCATTTTTATCACTTGAATTCTTTTATCAGTAAAGAACCTTGATGGAAATACATATCAAATTGGCTTACTAACCAAAAGGTCATCAGTTCAAATCCTCTAGCCGCTTTAAAATGGCAGTCTCCTCTCATAAAGATTTACCATCTTGAAAACCCATTGGAGTGCTGCCTGGAACCAGGACAGATCAACAGCAGTGGGTAACCAAAGAGCCAAATCTTCAACAATGGTACTGCAGAACTCGGTTAACTTTGTTCCGTACAACCCTTGATTAGATTGCCACTTCATGAAAACCTAAGAATATAACGTTGTTGTTGTCGATGTTGTTGTTAAGGGCAGTCAAGTCAAGCACAACTCATAGTGACCCTATGAACAGATGACCCAAACCCTGTACTATAACTATCGTCGTTTCTCTAATGTTCATAGAGTTTCCAAAGGCCTATTGTTTAGGAAATGGATGCCACTTCTGCTTCTAAGCCTGTCTCAATCTTGAAGCTCCACCAAACACTGTCCACTATGGGTAACCATTAAAGCATTTGACACGTCAGTGGCATATTGTCTGCTGTTATTGCTACAGTTACTGGAACAAATACTATTTAAGTGACTAAAATTGATACAAGAATATAACTAAGAAAAAAAAATTAAAGGAATAAACCATTTGTCGGGTGGTGTTGGTGTGTGCTGTTGAGTTGGAACCAACCCAAATCTGATCCTCTAACCCATTTTTAGAGGCAGTAACTAGCATGGGAGGAGACTGTTGAACCATCTCCCTCAGAGCAGCTGGTGCATTTGAACCAGACAGGGAAATTGAGGCACAGTGAGATTAGATAGCTATTTTCCCAACAGTGCGTAAAGCCAGATAATTGATGCTTGAATGGAACTCGAGTCTCCTGCCTAGAAGGCACTGTCCTCTTAAATTTTTTTTTAAAAAAAGATTTATTAGAAAGAAACATCTCAAAAGATAGGACACGTCTTCCTCCTTGGAAAGGAAATATATAGGAGACCAAGACCTGTCCTCTTTAAAGTCATCTCTCATAGTAATATTAGAAATAATCACAGACTGAAATTGGACAATCCAACCAAGTTCTCTGATGTTGCCTGACTGATACAAGATGCCCATTGAGTTCTCAGAAGGTCAGATTTAATTAAGGATACTGCATTAGGCTTCTAAAGTCCCCACACATTCCACAATGACGTCCATAAATGTCTCCTGATTCATCACCAGTTCCTTCCAGAGGATGAGTCACTTCTTATTCAAATTGTTAACCCCTAATTCATTCAGACATAGTCAACCTCATGCTCCTAGAACAGGTTCCTAGGAGTCTTCTCTCCCAGGGCGCCCAGCAAATGCCTTAACCTTTATCGGTGACGGTGACGGTAAATCTTTCCTTCCTTGTGAAGCAGGTAATCTATCCCGAAAGCTGCATGATTCAATGGGAGGCTAGAAGGCTGACCACCTGAGAAATGGTCTGGACTGTTCACTGATGATGGTGGGAAAATCATTTAACCCTTCCATGCAGGGTGTGTCAGGGGGTGATAATGATCACTGTCCTCAGCCACCCTCCAAAGAATACGATAAGAAACAGTGAGATAATGTCTGAAACCCTTTGAGCAACTCAGAAACAAGATACTATATTAACACAAGGTGTTATTATTTCCAAGCCCACACCAGCTCATAACATCCCAGCTCTGCTAAAGTCCCTGCAGAAGCCTCTTCTCTGTCCCCATAAGAAAGGATTAGCTGATCCTCGAGCTTCTCATTCACTTGAAGTTTGCAAGCTGTGAAGGATTTGGAAGAACCTGATCATCTTGTCACTGCTGTTAGATGCCATTAACTACAACTCATAGTGATCCTATAAACAAAAGACCTGAACCCTGTTCTATCCTGCGCTACACTCACACTTCCTGACACATAAGAGCCCATTGCAGCAGTCACTGTGTCTGTAAATCCACCTGGCTGAGGGAATTCCTTTGCAGACCCTCCACCCTTCCCAACATTATGTTCCTCCCCGAGGAATAGCCCCTCCTAGCGACATGCCCAAAGCATGTGAGGTGAAGTCGCATCATTCTTGCCTCCAAAGGGCACTCCGGCTACACCCTCTCCAAGACATTACCTGTGTGTTCTCATTGTTGGCCATGGGAGGGTATAAATCACACATTCAGTGCTAATTTCCAATACCACAGCTCAAAGATGTAATTTTTTTTTCTGTTCTCCTTTATTCATTGCCCAGCTCTCAGATACATAGCAAGTAATGGGAAAGACTATGGCCTGAATCAGACACACCTTAGTCCTCAAACTGACATCATATTTTTACTCCTCAGTAATTTGGACAGATTCCTAACTGCAGATTTTCCCAGTGCAATGTGTCTCCTTATGTCTTAACTGCTGGTACCAAGGGTGGTAATTGTGGATTCAAGCAAAAAGAAGCTGTTGACAGTTTCAATCTCTTCTCTATCCATCATGATGTTGTCTATCAGTCCAGTGGTAAAAATCTTTGTTTTCTTGACATTGACGTGCAATACATACTGAAAGCTGCATTCCTTGATCTTCTGCAACAACTGCTTCAACGCCTCCCCCCCTTTCAGGTAGCTATGAGACCACCGGAATCAACTGACTCATAGTTACCCCATCCCCCCTCTTCATGGGCTTTCAGAGGCTATAAATCAGAGATGACCCATCTCCCTCCCTTGGAAGGGCTGATTGATTCAAATCAATTGCCTTTAGGTGGGCAGAGCATCTCCTTACCCACTAGGCCATCAGAGCTCCCTAGAAGATGAATAGGATGTGTTTTCTGACTTCTCGGAATTCTTTGCCTCGAAGGGAATTAGACATGATGTGATATGAGCATGACTGAAACCAAAACAGTGTCACCAGGACAATGACAAAGAATGAGCCAAAGTTATTCTGCAGCCATGTGTCCTTGTCAAATCACTTCAGCACTTACAATGACATCACCACCTAACATTTTTATCATGTTTGACAGCTCGCTAATAATTTCATCACCACTAGCTGATTTAATCCTTATAACAAAACAGGGGAGGAGGGAACAAAAGAGCATTCTGACTATATCTCCCCCTATACAGAGGTTCTGGGAGATGGAATCCTAGGTTTGTGGCCTTGATTTAACCACTGAGAAGGTCATTGGGAAAAGAACCAGAAAAATAATTGCATTCTAGTTCTCACTGGCCTCCCTCTCTACAGACAAACATCAGTAACCTCTAAGTTCTTTCTAACATTAAAGTTTTAGGGATGTAGGAGTTTTTTAAACAGATGAACGCGGCCCGGTAGAGGGAAGGCTTTTGATAAGTATTTGTTATGATCAGAAATCTAACAAAGGAGCCTGCATTTCTTCCCTCTACACTTAGCTACAAATAAAATATTTTCTCAATTCAAATTATTTAATAGGTTTTAGTAAAGAATCTCATGTTTATTTTTGACATTTTAAAGCTTTTATTTACACAAATTAGAACAGAAGTCTATTTTGCTCTTTGTGATAGCAAACATGGCTTTTGATTTATCCTTCTTGATTTCATCGCCTAACTCCTAGACGTAGGTGTCCTTTTTCCTACCCCTGTAATCAATTTGGGGTCACATTCGTAATTTTCATCTATGCAATTAATTATATGTGCTTATAAAACTATCATTATTTTTTTTGGCAGTTTGTTGTATAAATGATCTAATCTTATACATATTATTCTAAATTTTTAAAACAAAAATTTACCATGTGGTGTCGATCTCAATATTCTGGCTTCCATCAATGCACTCGCATGACTGGGCCTGGGATTGGCTAGAATCAATAAACATCGGGTAACCATTCCCTCCATTACATTAATGGGCCTGTAGGACGTATCTCTTTTCTCTATTGCAAACAATGTTGTAATGAACATCTGTTTATGTGTCTTCTTCTTTTAATCTCTAATAGATTATTTCCCAAATGCCACTCCAAAGACATGCTGATACACAGATACATCAGTGTATGAGATGAACTTTTTTCTTACACTTTTGTGAAAATTCAGAAAAAATTAATCCTATTCATTTGTTTGCTTGCTAATCTCATGATTTTTTTAAAAAAATCATTGTTGATTTACAATTTGCATTTCAAAGATGATATTTCCATTTGCACAACATGACAAATGTAGTTAATATCACCGGATTCTACATGTAAAAATATTGAAATGGTAAATGTTTTGTCATCTATATTTTTACCACAATGAAAAAAAAGATGATGTTTCCATTTGAAATGGGAAATAATAAAATGTGTTAACACTTTAAAATGTGTTAGCTGTCTTGTGAGAAAACATGACATGTTGGAAAGAGAAAAGTTTCTGGAGTCAAAGGACCTGCCTTGCCTTCCAGATCTGACACTGACGAGCTGAACCGCCTCTAGCACGTTACTCATCCTCCCTCAGCTTCACTTGCTCACCTACAAATTGGGCAAAACGCGTGACATGTATCCTGTTTTCCTCCAGACTCTGAACTACTAGACATGAGAAGTTTTTCACTGGTGGCTCTATCTGTCCACAGATTGGATGTTACGTGATACAGAAGATTATTAACATGATGTCCATGGAAGAAGATTATATATTTCCAAACACCAATCAGAAGTCCTAGTGGAGTAGCGGTTAAAGTGGGTTAAAATGCCTGGCTGCTCACTAAAAGGCCAGAGGTTCAAACCCACTAGCTTCTCCACAGGAGAAAGGTGATGCCATCCTCTTTCATAAAGATCCTCAGCTTTGGAAGCCCAGTGAGGCAATTCTAGTTAGCCCTGCAGGGTTTCTGTGGATCAGAATCCACTGGACAGCAGTGGATTTAAGAACAAATCTCCTCATACAATTGCTCCAGCCTTAGGCCAAGATATATTCACATGGACTTTTTTTTTGGCAATCTGGAAGTTTGGGGTTTTGAACATTTAGTTTGTTTTGATATTCCCTTCCTTTTGGTCTTATTTTTTGTTTTAGTTGCTCATCTCACTTTTATTTAATGGAAGCACCCTCAGAATAAGACTTAAGTTAATTGACTAACAGGGTACATTGTGTTACCTAAACCCAAGACCTCCATTTCACCCCAGGGAAAAAAAAATGCTTTGGTCTCTTCTAAGTCAATTTCTATTACCACAACTGTCCTGTTTGCTAGGGAAGAAACCATTGCCTAATTTGCTGAGATTGAAGGTTTGGTAAAGCTTTGATTAAACAATCAAATTTACCATTACACAGGAGAGCACTGTGTACAGAAGACTTTTTCTACTTTCTGGCCAGCCAACAACCACTTTCCTGCTCAAACAGGACTGCTAAGCATGGGCCCACCCCAGCAGTGGGCTGGAGCACGTGACTCGGGCCTGTTGCTGTACACTAGTCTCCAGTGATTGGCTTACAGAAGAACACATGTCTAGAGAAGCTCTATCAGCGTGAATCTTGGGAGGTTTTTTGTTTTTTGTTTGGTTGTTTTGTTTTTTTTTTTCAGAGAAAGCTGGAACCAATAACTTAATTACTTTTCTACAACATATATATAATCATGGGAACAGCAGCTGGCAGTCTTCTTGAGGAAAAAGAGCATCTGAGAATGAAGGTTATTTAAAGGAAGAGAAGCTAAGAGAACACTGCCATAGCTGGGTGTTCCCTCGTGGAAGACTCAGTTACATGAGCTAAGTCTAGGGTTTTAATAACTGACCTTAGGCTCATGCATACATCCATACTCAGTATAGTTTCACTTGTATGGAAGGCAGCTTGATGTCATCACAGAAGTCCAGACTTTGAAGGCAGGAGACCTAGGGCCATCACTGGTTCCCTTTACAATTAGTGTTGACCCTCAATTTCTTCAGCTGCAAAGGAAGGCAATTGGACTTCTTGCTCTGATGCTTTACTGATCACCAGCAAAAATGAACCCCTTAATGCTTCTCTGACCCCTGGAAGCTGAGACCTCTGAAGCAACTCACTCACTGTGGCACAAGGAGGGCTAAAGTGAACACCAATGGAGGGACATGAGGAACAATTGGCTTCTCTGTAATGCCATCAGAATTGGCTTACTTACTTACTTAAAAAAGTAAAAAAGGCAGGCTTTTCAAAAACACAGAGCATTCTTCTCATTAGGCTCCTTGGGAAGGGCGTCTCTTACTATTTATGGCTTGCCAGTGGGAACAGTCAAGAAGAAGGGGTCACATGGCCAGTCTGGCTGTCGGTACAGAATGTTCTGTGCACCCGTAGCTGGGCAGAGATGAGGACTGCCTGACCCCCCACTGAGGATTCCTGGGAAAGGTGGGTCTGAGAGTTGCCAAAGCACGTTCAGTAACAATCTCTACAAAAGTCTCAATAGACAAGATTCCCAGTCCACACCAGTTGATTGTCTCTTCTATGTGAAGAACTGGGCTAGACATTTTCATATGCATCATGAAATAACCAAAGAGTACAGTAGTGGAGCACTTAGCGCTAACTCAAAGGTTGGTTGTATAAACCTACCAGCTGCTCTGTGGGAGAAAACAAACCTGGCAATCTGCTTCCGCAAAAATCATAGCCTAGGAAAAACTAAGGGGTCATTTCTACTCTGTTCCATAAAGTCATTGTCACTCAGAATTGACTCAGTGTCCCACAACAACAGGAAACATATCCTCTCTTAATATCACCTCCAAAGTGGTAGAAATTGAAGTTGAAGAACTGATGTGGAAGTGACTTGGGCAGGGTCGAGCTGCTGATTTGTCTAAACAGGGAAAAGTGTGGCTGGTTTCCCTCGCCTTCTCCACCAACAGCCACAAACACAGAGGGCAGAAGCATGTGTGTCAGTCACTGCCCTTCTCACAGCCACTCTCATAAATACTCAGGGGCAGAGTGTGAGCATGGCATTTTCTCAACCTGATCCTGAGGCTTCCAACATTGAGGCCCAATGGGATTCAGTGAGTCTCCCACAGTTCCTTGCATAGAAGAAGAAAGAGAAAAACAGTCTCTCTCTCTCTCTCTCTGGCCAGTCACTGATGCCAGGGGAGGATTGGATTCAACCAAAGATCGTAAACTAGTTGCATCTGGGGATGAGGCAGGCGGTGCAAACACGAACTCTGATCTATGTGTGAGACAGCAGGGAGTGGTAGGAGACTGGGAGAACAAAACATGCGAGACATGCCTAAGGCATCCAGACCAAGAGTTTCCAGAAAAATTGAGGAGTCAAGTGGAGCAGATGGGCTAGGGAAGGCCACAAAGCCAACAGTGCACACATGCTGGCATGACTCCATCGCTATCCCTTCAGGTTCACATGAGGTGTATAAGCATCCTCCACGTACTACCACACCAGTCTTGCCAGATGGAGACGAGGGCAGAGAGATGGTTCTCACCAAGCACAGTGTGTGGTAGATAATAGATATTTCAAACATGCTTGCAACATACATTTCTTTAAATTAATGCTTTCCCAGACCACTCAAAACCCCATGGCAACAACATGCTGTAAAAAAAAGCTACTAGCTCAGTTTCTAATGTTTTGAGAACTAAAATACTAAGTGTACCATATACTAAGTTCTTTACTAACTACAAGAGACCTTTAGAACAGTAAAGCCATGTCTCTTTGACCATAAAATGAGAACTTCTATGCATTTCAGGATTTTGTAGGTCATGCAATCATTCACTCGCTTAGCATTCATGGCACTGAGAACAAAATGGGCAAAACAAATATAGTGTCCCATCCAGTGAATAGACATTTATCTACTAGTCATGCAAAAACCTACAAATGAAATTGAGAGACACGGGACTTTGAGAGGACTGGATGACCAAGGTGGAGATGCTTGAACTGGCGAACGAGGCAGGGAAGATTGCTCCAGGAAATCAGTAAGATCCTTGTGGAAGAAGTCAGGTAGCAAAGAAGGTGGGTAAGGTCAGGATGGCCAAGCAGAACAAAGGAGAGAATACGGTTTCAGAGATCACTAGAAGTCAGCCCATTCCATGCTGATAGCTGTGGACAGAACTCCTGACTGTATCCCAGGAGCAGCCTGGACTACCGACTGCGCCGGTGCAGGAAGAAGAGTTGACGATGTGGTGGCGCCATAACTCTCCACTCTTCAAACCTCCCCTGTCTCCACAGAGAACATCCTTGTTATCCACCTTCTCTCTGTCAGAGGTATGACGAGAGAGATGAGTGGAGAACACTTGGATGGATAATGTTATTTCCTTCATAAAGTTGCCAGTGTGAATGAGATGTCTCCTCCCTGTGTTCCATGACATTGCCAGCGTAACACGATCCGACACCCCTCTGGCAGCAGGCACCCTGAGCTCTGTTGTTGGCAGCTTCATGCCTAGCGCTGCAGAACCAGGTGATTTCCCATCTTTAGGGTTATGCAGATGATCACATTTGAACTTGAGAAATGCCACGCACCTCCTACCTGATACTAGTTACATTCTCAACTTCGGAATGACTGAAAAATTATGACAAAAAAACCCCTACTATAGTTTTAATAGCATGTTTTTTTAAAAAAAAAAACACTATTAAGTTAATCACAATATCATACATTTAAGAAACACAAATATATGTGAGTAAAAAATGCTATCTTTTCATGGCCCAGAAACAATCCTTAACCCACACCTGAGTTCAGAGATCTCTTTGCAATACATCTACAGGCTCACAAATTTAGAGGAAACCAGTTCTAGAGTGAAGATCACAAGAACACTTAATGCTCCTGATGTCATACCTTTACATAACCCTGGGCTCTAGAACAACTCCTTCGCAGAAAACAAGGAAGAATAAAGTGAGAGATTGTGTATTAAAGCATCTAACATTATGACTGGTACTTACAAGTTGCTCACTAAGTATTGTCATTATTAGGTGCCATTGAGTTAGAACCAACTCATGAACTCAACTTCAGAAGCTGTAAGTCTCAGAGAAGAAGACTGCCCATTGTTCTCCTTCAGAGCGGCTGGTGGATTCAAACCAGGTGCCTTATAGCTGGCAGCGCAACTACCATGAGGCCACCAGAGCTCTCCCAATAAGTATTGCTGTTGTTGTGTACCATCAAGTTGGAAATGAATCACAGCTGATTCTAGTGGGTTTCCAGAAACAATAAATTGCATGAAAGGAGATTGCTTGTCTTTCTCTTGCAGAGCAGCTAGTGGATTCAAACTCCTGACTTTGGGTTGGCCGTGGAACTCCTTACCACTGGTCACCAAATCCAAATGTCATGTTCTGAAGGTGTTGACTGGACTAGCTAATATCCAATGTTCCTTTCATTTGGACCTGCAGCTAAGGCCCTGCTTCTTGTTACTATCCCTGAGGATATCATCTCTGCTTCCCTTTGGGTCAAAATTTTTACCACATCAGATTGGATGAAGGAAAGAGTTGCAAATAGCAATTGGAGAGAGCTTAGGATGAACCCAAAGGACTTTATTCTACTACTCTATGGTTTTCCCTCCTATCTGTTTTGTCACATCTATCAAAAGCACAGGACTCATCAAGAGATTAAAATTTAAAAAGGCGCTATCCAATTTGTCTCAGAATTGAAGAAGACATTAAAGGTTCTACTGTTCTTCCCCAGCAATATTGGAGCAAAACCGTTATTGTAAGACACTCCTAAAGTACAATGTTCTGGAGGAATAGAATGTGTATCTAAATAAATGGCATTTATTCATTTGAAAATATTTATTCATTCTGTTTCAATTAAGTTCAAGGCGCCAAAAGTGCTGGACTGGCTGTTCCATGCCGGTCCAAGTCCACGCTGTTCCTTGTAACTTTGAGTACACGGGACTCACATTCACATCCTCTTCCTGATCCGAGAGCCTCTGCTGCTTCCATTCAGGATGATGACTGACTCCCTCCATCTCTGCTCCACCCTGGAAACAAAGCGCCATGAAGTAAGATGAAAGAACTGGGGAGCTTTTCTTTGACAATGAGAGAGCCCAGAAAGCATGATCTTTGATTTCATAAAGCTGCTAGATTATTATAGGGAAGGAGGATTCAATATACAGATGCAGGTTCTTTTCCCCCTCCCTTTGGAAAAACAGAAAACAGATTTACTAATCCGTTCTAGAAGTTATGAGGAGACTAAAGTCATCTCAGTCAAAGGAAAGGACATTTTAATAGTGAAAAGCTTCCAAATGTGAAATAAACTTTTGGTAGATAAAGAGACCAGATGGCCTACTGGGTAAGGTGTTGTGCTGTCGACCCAAAGGCAAGCAGTTTGAATCCACCAGCTGTTTCACAGGAGAAAGATGGGCAATCTTCTCCTGTCTGATTTACAGCCTCTAGAAACTTACCAGAGAAACAGCTCTGAGTTGGTTCTGGTTCCACAGTAATGAAAGAGAGACAGAATGAGTTCTCCATGGTATCAACTGTTCAGACAGGTTATATGACTAAAACATGCAGATTTGGGGAGAGATTCATTCAGAAAACTTGGAGACTGTGAGGCTGATCCAAATCATTTTGCTGTGCACTCCAAATTTGTTACATAAGCATTGGTATTTCCACTGTGTTTTTTTTTTTCATTTCATATTAGATCCAAGTCTACTGGGATTATCAGTGTATCTGTGCATCATTTGGCATTTACACAGTGTTTTCCTTGGCGTGACCTCATTAGCTCTTCAGGATAGACTTTAGAGAAAAGAAACACAAGACTTATTACCTTCGTTTTCTACTTAAGCAGGAAGACTAGGAGAAACAAGTGAAATGCAAAGTCAGAAGAAATGTTCAGACCACAGTAGCATCCTCCTGTGCTCAGGACAGAATCTCAGACAAAGAGCATCTGTCTCATATATCTTCACAATACAGAGTGGAAAAGTAGATTCCAGACAAGGACAGTATGTCTTCAAAGTGACAAAGAAGCTGTCACTGGTATCCAAGATTTCCTGTGATTTTTCTCTGCAGCTCTAACAGCAAGAAACTGAGTATTTGAAATCAACAGATTTATTAAGAATAAATCAGTTTCTTATTACCACTTAGCACCCATGTTCCAGGGTCAGGCCAATAGGAATCTTGACTGGGTATGAAGCCCATAAGATCAAGAGTGATGGGTAAGGGGGGAAATCGGGAGAGAAAGGGTGGTGCCCATAAATGATGCTGAATTAACAAAGGTTGAGAAGGTCCCAGAGGATGACCAGGTCCCAGAGGACGACCAGGGAATCAAGGACCATTTCTTCTAATAAAAATATTTGCACAGCCTAGAGCCCCACCCCCAAAGACACAGATGGAATAAGCAGAGAACTCCCAAAGGCTGATGAAGGGATTAATTCTTCTGTAATCATCATGTTGTGTTCTTCTACAAGGACTTTCATCTATAGATCTCAGAAAGGTTTGCAAACATCAATTAAACATTGCAACATTTCTTTGAAGTAAATCTTATTACGTCCATATTTCAGATAAGAAAACTGAGAATCTAAGAGGCCTGCCTAGGGGCTACCCATCAAGACTCTAGGAAGGCTGGGATTTGAAGCTTCAGCAGTGTGCAGATCTCTAGCTCTTACTGGGAGAGATAAGACAATCTGGCAGTGCTATTCCTCAGCTCTGAGAAAGGAAGGGACTTGAAGAAAATACTCCCTACAAGAATAGAACTTAATAGAGATTTCTGTTATTGAAGAGTCTAACCTTAAGAATCCAGCAATAGACTCCATGAATCATTCTCCAATCTTCCAGTTAGATGTCGTCTTTCTCCTTCAAAGAGGTGTCTGGTTTGGGTGTCTGGTTTTCCTCCCAAGATTTCAGGCAAAGATATATTATCCCTTATATATGGCACAGTCTGTGTGGTCATAGTAAAAGATGTTTTCTTTTTCTCAAGTTAAAATGTCATTTATTGGTCTAGATTGAACATTAAACTCATAGATTTACTACATAACACTTGTAATAAAAATAAATCAGGAATGAAGCAAACTATAGTTGTGTGAAATGCAAAGCATTTGTTTCCACAATTAGTTGTTCATAATTATTTTCCTTTATTTGATACAGGAAGCAGAGCAGTAGAATCCTTCTACAATGGTCAATGACTGATAAATGGCTGACATTGATAAAGAGCATACTTCCAGAGACAAGAGTCAGGTCTGCCTGTAAGCATATTTTCAGGTGAATAAAGATACTTCTGAGTTTTCATATTTGCTGCAAACTCCTTTTCTACCACAGGAAAAAAAAATACAGTGGTCTTTCAGTTAGGATGTTCAAGGCTGGTTGAAATTCCACAAAAGCCTATATTCCATAGAAAACCAAGTGTGTGATAAGTATATTTGGTAATAACAGACCTCCCCACAAACATACTTTCCAACTTGACAGAACATTTTTATAAGCACTGTCCAATTTTATTCTATTGAGACACCATGAAGTGCACAATAAAGATGTTAGTTTTTTTATTGATTGATTAAGGGCCATCAATGTTAAGTGATCCTAAGTGGGTCACACAACTTCTTAATAGCAGAGCTGTAGCAAAAACCAAGAACCTGCAGGAGAGAATGATCACTATTCCATAAAGCACTGTAATAAGAGAAAGGGCCGCAAGAGGATAGCCATATCTGACCTTTACAAACTTCGCAAAGGGGAAATGTTCCCATCAGCAGCATCAACAACACAGAACCAACACCCATGAGGTCAGGCATGTCTCCCACATGCCCGTATCTCTCTCTACTCCTCTCAACACCAATCGTACTGCGTTGTTGTTGTTGTGTTGCTGTTGTTGAGGACCTTCCAGTCAGAACTGACCCATAGCTAACCTTCCAATGGTTTTTCAGAGGCAGTAAATCACCTGGGAAGAGATTGCCCATCCTTCTCCCATGGAGCATCTAGTGGATTTGAACCACACGCCTTTGAGATTGTAGTTCAGTTCCTTACCACTAGGCCACTAGAGCTCCCTATCTTACTGCTTTACAGGGTCCCAAATCTGATGTGATAGCTCACAGACCATACAGAACCATATTGGGGAAGCTAAAGGTTATAATCCAGTTTAATAGCAGAAATCAGTCACAACACCATTGGAAATGTGCTTGCAGGCACCTCAGCCTTTATCTTTGTGGTTTAAGGGCAGTGTTGCAAAGTTCTCAGTCATTCCAATATAAGCTTATTTACCCTCACCCCTGTCCCATTGTCCAACAATCTTTGGCAAAGGCTCTTAGCTTAGCTCTGGTTCTCTCTATGGGAGATAGCAGTCAGCTCCTTCTCATGTCAAGCCTCTCTGGTCCTTTGTTTCAGCTATGGCTGCTGCTGCCATAGGTGTATCTGAGCAAAATTTTCTGGCTACAAAGAACATGTTCCATTCTCTTCCTTTTTCTTCTTCAGTGACAAGGAAGCTCTCCTCTCTGCTTGTATGCACTCAATTTAATGGCTGGCCAATCCCTTGTGGATTAGAGAGACAAGCCAACCCCCTTGTGGGTAAACTAACACTCTCTATTAGCATATTCCTGCTCATTCACATGGCAAAGTCAAACTCAGTGACTAGGAAAGTCATCTTGAATAATAAATTCCATAGCCACAACCTTCTTTCTTTTCAACCTCCCAAAGGTGGAGTCTTACTTGTGCTGTCTTCCCTGCTCAGCTCTGAAGCACACCACCTATGGCATCTCCCCTCGGATGCTCCGTGCTGACTCACCTGTGGTGGACTCCTCACAAGGCGGGCAGTGCCTGTCCAGCTGGAAAGCCAGAGATCACCTACCTGACTTTTAAGAGAAAGCTGATGGCAGGTATTACTTTGCTGGATTGAGAATCTATTTCAAAAAATAAAGAAAAATTATCCCTAACTTAAAAATAGTTTTGAAAATTCTAATGGAGTTGCCTAGGTCTAAGTGGAGAAATGAGAGACAATTTACTGTACAGGAAGTTATTGTCCATCTTTCTCCCTCAGATCAACTGATGAGTTTGAACCATATGCCTTTTGCATGACAGAGAAATTCCTTACCACTGAGCCATCATAGATCCCTTGCATGTCATTAGATTTTTGTCTAATATTTATATATATACACACACACACACACACACATATACGCTCTAGTGTTGCAGTTAATTAGCCAACCCAAAGATTGTGCATTTCTGATTATCTGAATATACAGATTGAATCCACCAGCAGGTCCAAGGTAGAACTTATAGAACTAACTCAATGGTAGTGGGTACACACACACACATACACATTTGATGTTGTCATTGTTATGCGCCATCGAGTCACTTGGGACTCATAGCAATCCTATGTACAATAACTCTGGACCCTGCCCTATCCTGAGCCAATTTTACTGTCTCCAATACATATCTATTCTTTTGGCATTCCATGGAATATTCAATACTCTTCTCCAACACCACAACTGAAAGGCATCAATTCGTTTGTCATCCTTATTCATTGTCCACTTCTTAGATGTGTAGCAAGTGATTGGAAAGACAATGGCCTAAGTAATATAGTACACCTTAGTCTTCAAACTGACATCAGTGCTCTTCAGTATTTTGGAAAGGTCTCTGGCAGCATGTTTGCCCAAAGCAATACATCTTCTGATCTCCCAAATGCTGGTACTTCAGGAGGTGATTGTGGATCCAAGTAAGATGAAATGATTTATTAATTATAATTATTAATGAAATTAGTCTTTTCTCCATTGATCATCATGCTGCCTATTAACCCAATGGTAAGGATCATTTTTTTCCCAATGTTGAGATGTAGTCTATAATGAAGTCTGAAGTCTTTTATCTTCTGTAGCAAGTGTTTCAGGTCCTTCACACTTTCAGCATGCAGTGCTATGTCATCTGCATAATGCAGGTTGTTGGTGAGTTGTCCTGTCATCCTGACGCCACATTCTTTTTCATAGAGTCAGGCTTCATGAGTGATTTGCTCAGCTTCTTGGTATTTGTATTCTTCTCAACGTTAGCCACAGTTTGTTATGATTTTCATAGTTTAATGCTTTTGTATAGTCAATAAAACATAGACAGACATTCTTCTGGTATATTAAATAGATATTCTATATGCATAAATATATAGATATAAAGAAATAGAAAATATCTCACTGTTGCATTGTCAAGTTGAGACTCTGACTCATACTGCCATAAAGAACAGAGCAGAACTGCCCCATAGGGTTTCCAAAGCTGTAACTCTTTAGGAAAGCAGACTCTAGAATCAATGGTATATTCACATAATGGAATACTATGCTGCATTGAAAAACAAGGAACTCATGAAATACTATACAAAATGAGTGATTCTGGAGGACAGTATGCCGAATGAAATATCTCAGTTACAAAAGGACAAACACTGCAAATTGTCGCTGTTGTAAAATGGGGCTGACAGCACTGCTGAAATGAAACAAATGCAGGAGGGAACTGTTTAAAAGGAATATATGATTAGGTATTATTTCCATGACAAGAGTCCAGAATAAGAGCTGCATGTAAAGAGGACTTGGGGGAGGGGTGGGAAAGAAAGAAACTCTCACATCACTCTCCGCTAGAGCACTGACTGGTGAGTTCGAACAGCCAACCTGTTGGTTAGCAGACAAGTACTTTAGCCACAGTACCACCAGGGTTCCTGCTATATGGCTTATTTTAGATGATATTCTGTTATTATAGGCAGCTCTGGGAGCCTAGTGGCAAGAAACTGTGCTGTAATCTGGAAAATATGCCATTTGAGACCACCAGCTGCTTCACGAGAGAAGGATGTTCAATCTCCTCCTGTGTGAAAACCTGCTGGAGGGTCAGCTATGGATCAGTTCTGACTCTATGGTACACAAAACCAACAACTGGTGGTCTAGTGGTAAGAACTTGAACTGTCAACTCAAAAGTGTTCAATCTCCTCCCATGCTATTTGTTGTCTCTGAAAACTTGCTGAAGGGTCAGCTACAAGTCAGTTTGAACTCATCCCATTGTAAAATGGTACAACCACTTTGGAAGGCAGTTTGGCCTTTTCTCAAAAAGCTGGACATAGGAATCTAGGAACTGGCTGCTAGCTAGCATCCTCTTGATGCCAGTCACTTTATTTACAAAATTCAAACACAGAGAGTGACGCACACCAGAGCGATGAGCACCTGAGTAAGCAGGACAGATGGAATTTGAGTGAGAACTATTATTAAAATAATCTGTTTGGGAGCCTTGGTGGGGAACAGCAAGCCTCAAAGGAGAGCAACTTTGAGATATCATTTTACCCCAGAAAGACTAGAAAAATTCAACAAAGTAGCAAGCAACAAATGCTGGTGAGGTTGTGAAGAGACGGGGCACCCTTATTCATTGTTGGTGGGAGTGTAAAATGGTGCAACCACTATGGAAGGCTATATGGCGCTTTCTCAAAAAGTTGCAAATAGAGATACCATTTGACCCAGCAATTCCACTACTGGGAATATAACCCAAAGAGACCATAAATGACATCCAAGCAGATATATGCACACCCATGTTTATTGCTGCTTTGTTCACAATAACAAAGATTTGGAAACAACACAAAAACCAATCAACAATTGAATGGATAGAGAAGCTGTGGTATATTCTCACAATGGAATACTACGCTGCATTGAAAAACAAGTAACTCATGCAATATTATTCAAAATGGGTTACGCTGGAGGACATTATGCTGAGTGAAATATCTCAGTCAAGAAGGACAAATACTGCATAGTGTCACTGTTGTAAATTGGGACTGACATCGGGGTTGGGGAAAAACTAAGAGGATAAATAATGTATACTGCGTTAAAACAGATGAGGGAGAGAACTGTTTAGGAGGAATATATGATTAGATATTATTCTCATGATAAGCATCCAGAATGAAAGCTGAATTGTGGAGTGGCCTGGGGGCGGGGGGGGAAGGAATTGTATAACAATGAAATAATTTTTTTTTTTTTTTTGGTTTTCAAAGAACAAAGCAAATGGCGGGGGTAGGCAGACAGGGAAGCGTGCAACTATGAATGAATGGAAATCCAAAGTATCTGTACACTTTCATTAAAATAAATTTTAAAATAGCAACAACAACAAAAAAGTTGGACATAGAAATCTCATATGACCCAGCTATCCCAGTGCTAGGAATACACTGAGACATGAATGGAGATGTGTACACTTATGTTCAAAGCAGCATTATTCACTAAACAAAAAAATATTAAAACAGTTCAAATACTAATCAACAAATCAATGGATCGAGAAATGGGGGTATGTTTACACAATGGAATGTTGTGCAACACTAAGGATCAATGATATTGTAAAATACTATATAACATGGGAGAGTTTAGAGAGTGTATGGTGAATAATAACTCAGTCTCATAAGGACAAATACTGCATAGGACTAATTGTAAAAATAGAAGGGTAAAGGAGCAAGAAGGTCAAAGGCTAAGAGGGTACGTCAGGAGAAAGAGGGACTTGAAGAGGATGACAGAGGTTAGTGTATGGATGGGGGTGAAGAAATAGAAAAGATTCAATGTGCAACAATGAATGAATGAATGTAAATCCAGCATCTCTGTAAATTTTCATTAAAATTAATAATAATAACTTAAAAAAGGGGGAAAAAAAGAAAAAGTTGGGAATAGAAATACCATTTGGTCTAGGGGAGCTCTGGTGGCCTAGTGGCAAGAAGCTGCACTGCAAATCCCAGAGGTGCACGGTTCAAATCCACCAGATGCTCTGCAGGAGAAGGAGGGACAATTTCCTCCTGTACCAGTCAGATCTAATTTGACAGTACATGCACAAAAAATAATAAAATAAAATTTAAAAACCAAGATTTAATGGTGACTTGAAAAGACAGGTGATAATAGGCATAGATCAATAGTAATTAGTTATATAAAATACAATGTATTATGAACAACTGTATTTAACACTGTAAATGAAAGATTCACAATGTACATGAATAAAACATAAATGTATATGAATTACTGTATACAAACCAATAAAGTAAAAACCAAATACTAAGTAATGTGCTAAGTTCTAAGACTCAGGAATAAATAAGATTTGTTTCTTGCTCCTGAGTGCTAACAGTGTATTATTAGGCAATCAGACAGACAAGCAGGTCGAAATCAGCAAGTAAGGGAAGTTTTTGGGGTTGTGTTTGGTATGTATTACTGCTCTTTTCCCCCCAAGAGTGAGTGTCCTTGAGCCTAGGGTGGAGGTCTGCTCAAAGGTATGGCTTTAAAACCCTGCAGGGGGAGGGGATGGGACTGCAGGCCAGGGCCTGGAGCCTCCACTCTGGGGGTTTGGCTGTTTGTTGCATCTTGATGGCAGTCCTGATGGGCACAAAGGGAAGTTTTTGGGTCCTGTTTGATGTGTATTACTGCTCTTTTCCCCCCAAGCATGGGTGTCTTGAGCCTTTGCCTAGAGTGGGGGTCTGTTCAAAGGTGTGGCTTTAAAATCCCTGAGGCCCCAGGGCCAAACTTATTCATTTTCGAATGAATATTCCTTAAATGATACAGCAATCTTCTGTCTTTGCTGAACTGAACTACTTGGTGTTGCTGTGATGCTACACAGTGTTCCATAGTCTTGTCAAATACCATAATGGTTATCCATTATGTACAATGTTTGGATGAGCTTCCACATTGATTTATGCTGGGAAGTGGGAGTAGCATCCACTTCCTAACCTAGATGCCTCTGGAAACTACAAATTCTCTAAACTCTATCTATGTACAGAAATGATGTTAGTTATAGAACAGAGTTCTATACACAAATGATGTTAGTTGTAGAACAGAGTTCAGGTCTTTTTTGCAAAACTTGCTCTCAGTCATATTTGACTTGATGACACTTAACCACTGCTAAATGAAACTAGTGCTGTTATATCTGGAGGAACACTCTTCCACTTTGTACATCACTCTTTGTCAATGTGCTGTATGAAGCAACCTGGGTTTGCTGTGATGCTGAATCTTGTGCCTTTGGGGTATCAAATACCAGAATGGTTTCCCAATGTGAACAGTGTTTGATGGAGCTCCCAGTTGTAAAACAGATTTGGAAGCAGGTGTGGCATCCACTTCCTAAACCTCATGCCTCTGGAAACTCTTTGAACTTAGAGCAATGACGATTGTTATGGAAAGGCATTAGGTCTTTTGTTCATAGAGTTGCTATGAGTCACGCTTGACATGATGGCAGTTTCCTGGTATCCTCAGTCTGTCCAAACAAATCCCCACAAACTTAGTACCTTAAAAGTACTGCAGTCAACAACAACAACAAGGCTGATGCAGGATTCAAAAGGGAATAGTGTCTAGCCTGAGCAGTCTTTCCGGGTTCCTTAAGCCCAAGATGAAGGTGTCAGTGGTGCAAAGTCCCCTCTGAGGATCCTAAAGAACAGTCTTTTCTTGCATCTTCCAGTTTGTGATGGCACCAGGAGTTCATAGCCTTGACTGTTTCCCTCCCATCTTCTGCATCCATCTTCACGTGGCTGTCTGCCCTCTGAGCCTCTCTACTTCCCAATCTGCAGGCTCTGATGTCACATTCGGAAGGCATGAACTTGGAGGGACACTATTCAAAGCACAAGACCCCTGTATTCCATCTTTCTTGAAAGGTATATAAGCAAAAGTGGAGACCATAAATGCATGTGAAAGACCTCAGGTGAGCTGAGGCCACCAAGTATAAGAAGCCATTTAAAACAGAAGATTTGAGAGAGCAGAAAAGCACAGGTGAGTGGGCAACTAAGCATTGAAGGAGGGAGGTGGAGGAGGTGAGACTAGAAACTTTACGGGTGCAAACTGAAAGGTTGGCAGTTCAAATCCACCAGAGAGTCTATAGGAGAAAGATGGAAGAAGGAAAATGATCTGGTCAAGGCATTGGAGCAAAGTGGATCCCTTCTCTTTATTCATGCATTTAACTTACCCAGCAAACTCTAAAACATATGTCAAATCAATCTCTCTCTCTCTCTCTCTCTCTCTCATTGCTCTCAATCTGAAGCCAACTCACAGTTGACCTCTCCAGTGGCTTTCTGAGGCTGCAAATTGCCATGTGGGAGATTTCCCATCTTTTTCCCATGTAGCTTCTGGTGGATTCAAAACACCAGAGGGATGAAAAGAAGTAAATAAATATGTTGTTGTTGTTGTATAGCCTTAGTTCAGAACTGACCCATAACTAGCCTCCAGTGGGTTTTCAGAGGCAGTAAATCACACAGGAACAGATTGCTCATCCTTCTTCCACACAGCAGCTGGTAGATTTGAACTGCATACCTTCGACTATGCAGCGCAGCTTCTTACCCCCTAGGCCACCCACAACAATAAATATAATAAATACTTTATTTTTATATGTATTGTATCTATTTCTATAATCTTGATTATATGTTTAGAATATATACATAATATAATACACACAAACGTATATGTTGTTGTAAAAGTGCTGTCAAGGTAGTTCCAATTCACAGTAACCTGATGTACAACAGAAGGGTCCCGCCCACCGCACATCACTGCTGTGTGTGAGCCCATTGTCGCAGTCGCTGTGTTACCCCATCTTCTTGAGCAGCTTCCTCATTTTCGCTAACCAAACATGATACCCTTCTCCAGAGAGGGTCCCTCCTGATAGCACGTCCACAGTCTATGAGATGAAATCTTATCATTCTCACTGTCTTCCAAGACAGATTCGTTTACTCATTTCTTCTTTTGGAAATCCATGGTATCTTTGCCAACACCCCAATTCAAAGGTGCCGATTCTTTTTAGGTCTTCTATATTCATTGTCCAGTTTTCAATGTGTGTGTGTGTGTGTGTGT